>NC_077229.1:326225249-326560249 GCF_027887165.1 Monodelphis domestica | reverse complement strand
AATCAATCCCAAATTTTAGAACAAATATTCCCTGAATTTCATTCCCTAAGAGCCCCAAATCCTGATGATAGAAATAAATTTAGGAGTTTCCTTCAAATCTCAAATGCTGCCTCTTAAATGGGGTTGCTACTGTTCTCCTAGCTTCTAGTGTATAATTGAAAATCTGTTACTCAAAAAAAGAACTACATTTTCCAGGAGCCCACTGACTTCCTATCATTATGTACTTCCTGTAGACAAGGAATAAAGTGAGTGGGTGGTCTTACTTTCACTCTTGGGTTTGATGTCACAAGTGTGGTGGTGGTAAGCATGGGGGTTTTGAATAGGTTAATTAGCCATGGGCATCTGGTTTTTATTTTGTATCCCTTTTATTCCTTTATTTTTAATGACCTTTAATAAATCTTTTTAATATAATATTTTTATTGAGATTAATTTTAATTTTTACACTAGTATACACACTACCAATCTCTACTTACCTATCCACCTACCTACCTACCTACCTACCTATCTATCTATCTATCTATCTATCTATCTATCTATCTATCTGTCTGTCTCTCTGTTTGTTTCCCTGTCTATCCACACAAATATAAACATGTATATTCATCCCCAATCACTTTCTATCTTTTTATGTAAATATGTGTATATGCCTTTGTCTGCATATCTATATATACACTTAGCCCCATCACCATATAATATATATACATAATACATGTATATATTATTATATCTGTGTGTATATGTATATATATATATATATATATATATATGCTGACTCATCCATACAATGTTTAAATTTCTGTCCCTGTCTTAGCACATTAATTGAAGATATGAAGAGTGAAACTAACTGGGGAGGGTCTATTGAATTTTTGTATTTGGATCCCTAGAACTTTGAATATGTTAATTGCTCTATGATAAACACTTTAAAATTCTTTATGATTAACATGGTGACTAGGGAAGAATCTTATTAAAGTTTTGTAAAGAAATGGGCTATTTCTTGAATCTTATAACAAACTCTCATTTGACTTCCTGGAACTTTTTGTTTCACACAGCTGAAACTTTTTGGAGTTTCCATTTGTCACATTTCAGCAAAAATATTTCTAGTAAGACTGCCTAAAAGAACTCTTAAGTGTCAAATAGCCCTTACATAAGAATATTTTGAGGAGATAATTTTTAAAATGAGAGGCAGCATAATACAGAAGATGAAGAATTAGCCTTGGAGTTAGGAAAACTTGACTCTCTGCCACGTACCATCTGTGTGACTCTGGACAAATCAGTTAACTTTTCAGTTTTCCTATGGGCAGAATGCCAGTAAATGGTGGACCTGGGGCTTGAACTCATACTGGTAAACGTTTTATTAGATAATGTAAGTTTCTTTCCTGTACTTTTCAATATGATGGAGAGGTCAAATCTAGAACATGTCCACAATGACTATGAACATGCTAAATGGCTCCAATATCATTTTTAAAGTAGTCTATTATTTTAAAATTATTTACATATGTACTGCTTTATATTTATAGGGTAAATTCATTCAACAAATACTTAGATCAAATGATCATATTTTAAAACTGATAATACTAGAGCATATCAGATTCAACCCTCCCATTTTGCAGAAAAGGAATTTGAGTCCCAAATGATTTAAGTGACTTGCCCAGGGCCATTTGTGGCAGAATTTGTGGCAGAAAGTCTGGTCGTTCCATCTCCAAGTTCAGGACTTTATCCACTGTGCTACCTAGCTGCCTCTATCAGTTTCAAAAAGAAGGTACTCTACAATGGCAAAATGAACAGCTGTTCCTGCCCTCAAAGAATCTATTTTCTATAAGAATGGGATGAAATCTACTAAATTGTATAACCATTAAAGAAGATAAAACCAAATACTTAAGTCAGGAAAATATTTTTCATAGTTTTCCATTGTAATATGCTACAAGGGACATAAAATCATTTGAAATCATATTTTCCAATGCCCAAATTTCAAAGTTTTCCTATACTTCCAAAACTTTCTTCATATTTCCCAAGTAGCAATCAAAAGGGTGATCATTAATGCATAAAACCAACATATATTGGTTTTCTAAGGCTACAGACTACAATGACACAAGTAGATTTCTCTCCTGATTGAGAATAACCAAAACTGGCTATGCTACTTCAAATCTCTTGAATGTGGTGTTGCTTAGACAGCTTCTCTGTAATTACTAATAAATCCTAAAAAGGGTATCAGGAAAATACCAGATGGTTTTAAATGCATTACTTTTTATAAAAATGAAGACAGAACAAGTCACTTAACCTCAATTGCCTAGCCTTTGCTGCTCATCTGTCTTAGTACTGATATTAAGAGAGAATGTAAGGGTTTTTAAAAAGTAAAAAAAGAAAATTCCAATAAATTTGGAGAATAACTTTTAGGAAATTAATTTTATATGTGATGAAGTGGAAAGAATACCGAATGGATTGGAAATCAGAGGATCTATTCTTGGATCCAGTCTCTATCACTTAATGCCTGCTCTTGGATAGGTTTTGACACTTCTGTACCTGTTTTCTAATTCCTAGAACAAGTGTTGAACTGGATGATTTCTGAATTTCCTTCGAACATGAAACATCTTGTTTTCTACTTTTTTAAAGTCTGTCTGCTTGGAAGAGGAGAACTGATTAATAGAGGAAATGACCACAAAGCATTTCATTTTTTAAAGTGTTGACAAAAAAATTCTCCCCAAGGACAGCCAGCAGCTTTTGAAACACTTTCTAAGCATAATGGCATGGTTCCATTTTAAAATAAAAATATTAATTGGACTTAAACCCATTATGTAAGAAAAATATAGAAGTAGTTTAGAAATATCTTTTAGAGGGATTTATGAGAGCTGATAGAATTAAAGGGTCATCTTCAACAGGGTAAAAGAGGAGGAGGGGACTGGGAGAGGCTGCATTCACCATAGGGTGAATTCAAGCTCTTCTAGAGAATAAATTTGTGAAAACAATAGCTCATTTTATCACAAACTCCCACATAGCAAGCCCAATAAAGGTTAGATCAGAAGGGAATACATCAAGAATTGCACTGTTGCTCCCTCCCCCTATGATTAGAACAGGAAGTGTAGGTTACCTAAATGGCAAATAGGCTACAGCTACATAGCAGAATTAGAAATATGGAGGAAGCATCTCTGACTTCATCAGGATTGAAGAAGAGACAACTGTGGTACAATGGACAGAGAACCTGCCTCAGCTAGGGAACATATGGCCTCTGACAATACTTACAGGATGTGTGTTCTAGGATGAAAAACTTGGTGTCCCAGAGAGCCCTCTAAGACAATATTGCAGAGCTAGTCATGAGAATTTCCTCACTGGTAGTCCTTACAATGAAGAAATCACAAATTTAATTAATAAAAATGCCCTGGAACTCCCACTATTGGAATTTCCTTCACCAAAATAGATCATCAACCCTTGTAGGGCTTGGTAGATAAATCCCAGAAATTACTTAAAACAAATAAAATCTAAGTGACTTGCCTAAAATCAGTGTCTAAGAACTTAATTCCAGATTTTCTAAACTATCAACACAATATTTCCACTTAAAGAATTGTTTCTGGTTAGGGGCAAATAGGTGGCTTAGGGGATAGAGTTGTGGGGTTGGAGTCAACATTTTCAGTTGTCATTTTTTTTCCAGCTGTGCCCAACTCTTTATGACCTCATTTAAGATTTTCTTTGCAAAGATACTGGAGTATTTTGCCATTTCCTTCTCTAGCTAATTTTACAGAGGAGGAAACTGAGGAGAAACAGAGTTACATGATTTGTTGATGGTCACATAGTAAGTATCTGAGGCCAGATAAGAACTTGGGAATACATGCTATATAAATGTTAGCTCTTATTATGATTCACAGTTAGTGTCATTTCAAGCTTTCTTCATCAGTTAAATGTACTTGAGTTCTTATTTATTTTTGCATTTACCACAGGGTCTTAGAAGAATGATGCATACATCATATATTTGCAATAAATACCTGTGGAACGAACACGTAATGAAATAAATAAAATGATGCCAATAACCCCATTATGGCATAAATGTGTCAAAACTTTTTGAGCCATTAATTATTAGTTGCTAAGCTGCAAATTGACTTTGAGAAAAGTGTGAAGAATTTAAATCGAACCAATACGTATTTGTTATCGTAAAGGCCCCAATCTCCTCATTAACAGATGTGACCACTTCTGTGACCTTGAATATAATGCATTTGAAGTTGTCATTACAGAAATTAGAGAAATCTTTGAATTGTTGGGGAAAGAGATATCCTTGTTGAAAGCAAGAGGAGGTAAGGCTGGAGATAGGATTAAGACTTATTTCAAAGATAAGTAAATCTGTTATTAGACAGTGTAGGGATGATATACCAGGTTATATTTGAAGAAAAGCATGTTGTTGATGAATCATTTGGTTTAAATATGACATCCAATGGCCTCTACATATGTCACTGTAGGAAAGTCACCTACTTCCTGGATTCCTGTTTCCTCCTCTATAAAATGTCTTTTGGGCAGTGAGGTGGTAGTAGTGAATAGAGCTCCGGGCTGGGAATCAGAAAGACTCATCTTCACATGAGTTCAAATCCAATCATAGACACTTATTTGCTCTGTGACCCTGGGCAAATCACTTAACCCTATTAGTCTCAGTTCTTCCATCTGTGAAATGAATTGGAGAACAAATAGATAAGCCATTTTAGTATCTGCCTAGAAAATCCCAAATGAAGTTCAAAAGAATTGAGCACATCTGAAATGATTCATTAAAAACAAACTCCTCACAAATTTCACAGTCTAGTAATCTAAGTTATAATGACAAAAAATAATGCCTGGAGTATCTCATCTTGATTGAGCTTTTACGTGGTCTAAAGATATAACATTTTAAGATCAAAGCCAATAATGTTAATCCCTTGACATGGTACTCCACATCTTGAATCAATCAATCAACTAATCAAGTATCAATCTAGCAGCTCTCATATGCCAGCTTCCATACTAAGCACTGGGCAAACAAAGACAATGAAACAATCCTTAATGTCAGTTTACATTGTGTCTGATATTAAGCAGTTCCTTTCCCCAAAATATGTTTTGATCAACTTGATCAGGTTGAGAGATACACATAGGGCCAAGCCATGTAGAAGATTTAGTAGATTACGAAAGAATGCCCCTCTGATGCAATATTAGAATTAGTCTCTCATTGATTTCAATTGTTTCTGAATAGGGACCAAAGTGAATGGATTCCTGATATAATGAATAGGTAATTTTTATATGGTGCTTTAAGATGCTTCACATACATTACCTCATTTTATCCTACGAAGAATCTTGGGAAGTAGGTACTAATTTGCAGTTAAAGAAACTGAAGCTGGGAAAAATTAAGTGACTTGCTCAATAAAAGGTATTTATTATCAAAGGCAGGATTCAAACTAAGGCCTTCTTGACACCAGCTTCTGCACTCAATTCACAATACCATCTTATTACATTCTCTAATTGGGAAAACTACTTAAAATTCTTGGAGTGAGGAACTCCATCAGGATGGTTAATCTAGGAGGAAGCATGGAGAAATACTTTGCAAAACTGAGAAACTGTTGAAATCTTTTCATATTTTCTAGGGATGGCTGGTCCTTCACTACAGTGTAACTTCTACTCTGTTTAACAAGGTTTTGAACTGAGATCCTCTGATTCCAAATCTAGGCCATGATTTTAATAACAGATTATTCCAATGGAATATTATTATTCCATTGGATTATTATTATTATTAATATTATTATATATACAATATAATAATATTATATTATTATTATTAATAAAAGTCACAGAAGTAGGAAATGCAGGATAGTTTTTATCAAAGTTTTAACAAAAGCCACATATAATTCAATGAAATTTGATTTTATTATATAGATAATATAAAGTCAATAAAAGTTTTTAATTTAGTAAGTGAAATATCCCGAGCCATGCTTTAGAAATAGTAATTTAGCAATGTTATGGGGAGTTAATTGGATGAGGAGAGACTGAAGACAAAGAGAACAATTTAGGAACTACTGTAATAATCCAGAAAATGATAGCCCAAGCTAAAATACCAGCAAATAAAAATGGAAAGGAGAGAATGGAAGTAAAGCATTCAGAAACTGATTTATTTATTGGATGAAATGAGGAGAGTTGAGGACACTTTCCCATTTGAAATGCTTCCTTCCCTGCCACAAGTAGTATTTCTAGAAAATTTTTGCAGTAACTACAAGGAAATGGAGAACTTCACCATAAATAAATAAATAATAAACCTGAATCTGGATATTGGTGTAACCACTAACTAGTTGTGTGATTGAGGTCATCACTTAAATTATTTATGCCACACTTTCCTCATTTATAAAACAGTAATGGTGATCCCTGAAATCCTTCCCATGTTTATACTTCCAGAATTTGTCTCTGGTTATTATAAATGTGGTTTGGAATTCCTATAGCTGAAGCACTTCAGACACCATCATCAAAAATTGGAGGAACTGACAGTAACAATATTCTGCCTTGATAGAATCCTTTGCTTTCAAGTTCCTGGTGAGTATCTTTTGAATTGGCAATGTTCTTTGCCCCTGTCATTCCTTTCCTTGTATTGTATATATTTATGTCAACTTTACATCTTCCTTAATTGACTAAAAATTCTTTGAAGGCAGGGACAGTGTCAGTGTCATTTTACATCTTTTTATGTGTAGCACTTCACACATACCCTGCACATGAGATATTTCAAATAAACGTTCATTGGATTGAATCAGAAAACCAATGCCCGATGGTACTTAGGTTCATTTGGAAAATCAACTAGAATATTCACATTATTCTATGAGAGCTAAATCACTAAGGACCTTCAAACAAGATCTAAGGTGTTCTAGCTGTGTGACCTGGGGCAAGTCATTTAATCCCATCTGCCCATCTGACTAACCTTTACTGCTCTTCTGCTTTGGGAATGGTACAGTACTGATTCTAAAACAGAAGCTAAGGGTTTTATTTTTTTTTCAAGAGCTAATGTGTTGTGTTGGATTTAGACATCTGAGTTTGAATCCTTGCTCTGATAATTATTATCTGAAGCCTTATGGAAGACATTTAATTCTGTTCATCTTTTAAGGAGTTTACATGGTAGAAATCTTCTAAAGATCCATCTAGCACTAAATCAATGACCATATCAGCTATCTCAGAGTTGTGGCTATTACATTTTAGAATCAACTACTGAAAGGCATTTTCTTACTTCAGTACCAGAAATATAACAGCTAATTGGCATTTGGTATCTTACCAACAAACTAGTACATTTATTAGAGATGTTGGTCAAATTAATTATGTTCCTAGTCATTGTATCCTAGAGCTTAGCATAGTGTCTGGTACATTGTAGTTGCTTAATACATATTTTTTGACTGAGTGACATGATTTCATTTAATTTTCTATTTTTGCCTAATCTAATAATCATAGAGAGGGATTCACTGAGTCACTTCTCCATCACATTGAGTTTCTCTGTATAGAAGTGAGACATATTTTTGTCTAAAAATTCTTTCTACTATCACAGGACTCATTAGTCTATTTTGTCTGTGAAGTGAACATTCACAAGCATTCGCCATTGATAGCCTTTCCTGTGTTCCATTTAAAGAAATGTGAGGGACCATTTTAGAAACAGCATAGAGCCGGCAGTTCAGAACAGTACTGAAAAAAGTCAGTTTATTTTAGATAACCCAACAAATCTACTAAACACAATTAGGATCACATGTCATCATGAACTAGGTGAAACAGTTCCCTAGGTAACACAAAACAAGAACTACCACTGTCTTTTGCTACTGTAACAGCATACTCTCATATGGCAGCCTTGTAGAGAAAGTAGCCAGAAAACCATGGAAAAATGTTAGTATATAGTTTGGGTCACATTAGCACACAGTTTGGCATTAATGTGGCTTCAAGCTCTAATCCAAGCTCAGTAAGCAATCAGATGGAAACCCAAAAAGAGGATTTTTTCCCCTTTGAATTGGAACAGTTTAAAATAATATATAATCAGAAGCAGGGCATCTTGTATTAGTAATTGTGTGCTTAGTAATAAGAAAAACAGTACCAGACCAGAGAAAACAAAAATTAGCAAAGATTTTAGGAGCTTCAGCAACATTTAATTGCTGATTAAGTGATTCATTGATTAAATATTGATTAAGTATCCTAATAAGTACAAGGAACAAAGTGTGGTGGGGCATAGTGAGAAAAAAAAACTGATATTCAAATTCAGAAAGACACAAGTTCAAATTCTACCTCTTGGCATATCCTTAGTATATAACCATAGGTGAATTATCCTCTCCATTCCCTAGGTCTGTGTTGGTGAACCTATGGCACATATGCTGGAGGGAGCTGCTCCCCTCACCCTCTCCACATGCACCTGAGGACATTTCTCACATCAACATCACTGCTGTAGGTGAAACTCTAAGACTTTAAATTACAAATTAATATTTTATTTGCAGAGATAAGGAGAGTTTTCCACCTGAAAATCCATATACTAATGAAATCAAATGGTTAGAGAACATCTTGAGAGAATGATCTATGAAGAAAGAGTAAAAGATGCTGACTGAGTTTTAAAAGTCTTCAACCCATTTTTTTAAAAAGTAATTCTTTTCCAGAAATATCTGTAATACAAAATGTGAGAGATAAGACCATGAGAGCTTCAAAATACTATGAAATTTTTATTATTAAAGATAACTTCTGATTAAGAATAGGAAGGGAGGCTGTGGAGAGTGTGGCTTTTTTTTTTTTTGGTTGTCAAAAAAATAGATTTCTTATCTTGGCTCCATCAGTTAAATGCCTCAGTAAATGTATATAGGCAACTCAGTGCTAAGTATAATATCTAACATCGCCTAGGACATTGCAATCTTGGGTGAGCTGCCCAGAGTTGCATATCTAGTGAATGTCAAATACAGGACTGGAATGAAAATCTTCTTGATTTGGCGCAAGCTTTCTGGCTAATGTCACAATGCCTCACTTAATAGGAATTCTTGAGAAAGCATTTTGAAATTAAGAAATCTATGGATTATTGTCTTTTGATTGTGAAGAACAAGTACAAATGGTGTTCTATATAACACATTCAGAATGTTATAGCTGGAAGCAGTGTCATATATTTAACAATCAGCTCTTCAAAAACATACAACAAACTTTTCAGTTTAATTTGAATCATTAACATTTTCCCTTGAATTTCTGATGTCTAAATTATCAACAAAGCAATGAATCAAACCCTGATTTATAGCATTTACCAATTTCAGAGATGTGAATACTCTCACTGAAAATTTAACAACTGGCTCTAGATGCCTGGTACAAGCAGCTCCAATATACTTGTAGTTGGAGGGGATTGTGGAATTTATGATTAAGAGCTATGAAGGACTTTAGAGAAATTCTGGTTCAACTCCTACATCTTATAGATGAGCAAACTGAAGATCAAAGAGGGGGAAGTGACTTTCCCAAAGGTCATACAAGCAACTAAATACAGAGTCAGGATTTGAATTCAGAGTTTCTGACTAGAGAGCCAATAATCTTTCTTCTATGCTACTGGAGGCAATGGTTCTCAGAAGTCATATAAATCAACCTATACTGAAAAAAAAAACCCTCTATAACATACCTAACAAGTGTTTTATTTTTTTCCTTTTGGTCTTTCCTTTGGTCTGAAGATCTACAATGAGGAGAAATCTCATAATTTCTCCCTCATGAAACAAACCAGTCCACTTTCTTCTTGTCATTCTGTTATTTCAGTCATTCCAGATTCTTTGTGAAACACTTTTGAGATTTTCTTGGCAAAGATACTGGAGTTGTTTGACACTTCCTTCTCTAGCTCATTTTACAGACAAATAAACTAAGATAAACAGGGATAAGTGACTAGTCCAGGGTCATGCTAATAATGAGTGTCTGAGGTCAGATTTGTACTTGGGAAGATGAGTCTGCCTGACTCCAGGCTTGGCAATCTTTTCTCTGAACCACCAAGCTTCTTCACTTTTTGGCAGCAATAAAATTGTCAGAAAATGTTTTCTTGCACCCAGCCTAAATTTCCATCTCTATAACTTCTAACCATTGCTCCTCTTTCATTTTTCTGGGCCCAAATAGAAAAAGTTAAATCCTTCTTCTATATAATAGCATTTCAAATACTTTAAGGCAGCTAATCTTCTGTTCTCTAGGCTAAACATTATCATTTCCTTCAACTGATTCTACTATGACACATCTTTGTGGCCTTTCACCATCTTTCATGTCATCCATCATATGTATTTCAGCTTACAATCAATGCCTTTCCTAAACTGTAATATCCAAAATTGAATATAACAGTCCAGATCTGTTCTGTCCAGAGAAGAGTACAGTAGAACTAATTCCATTAATTTCCTTTGTTTCCATGACAGTTTTTACTCATAACAAACTTTTATTCTACTAAAAATCCTCATAAATTTTGCAAATTAATTGCTAACCCTTCATTTCATTATCCATCTTTGAGTTCCTATAAGTTGTATTTTTAATCTCAAGTATAATATGTTAAAATTATCTACATTAAATTTAATCTTATTTTTGTCAGCCTAATGTTCTTGTCTGTCAAGTTCTTATTGAAACTTGGTTCTTAGTGTAGGATAGCTACATATTTCTATGGATAGGGAATAATTTCAGCAAAGGAAGTACATAATAATGGAGCAAAATTCTTGAAAATATCCAGGCTAATTTGTTTGTTTGTACAGTACATGAAAGAGAATAGTGTGAGGTAACACCATGAAGGTAAGCAGGTGCCATGTTAAGAAGGGTTCTAATGTATTTGGATTTAATATCTAAGATATGAGCTACTGAGAATGGCATGATCAAATTTATAGATAAAAGATTATTCCTATGTAATGGATTGACGGTGAGGATGAGGGAAGGATGATTTAAATAATCCACAGGAAGTACCAAGGTGTTGTGTTAGGGTGGTTGCTGATGAGAATGAGGGAGGACTAGTTACAGATTCTGTGAATATACTGATTAGATATGGCAAATGATTGACTGTGAAAGTCACTGTAAAGGGAAGACTCAAATATCACTAGTATGCTATAATAAAAGGATTCTCTGGGGTTTCAGTTGTAATAAAGGAGATAGCTGTGTAATAAAGGGGGTACTAGAGATAGAAGAGATACTAGAGGGTGTCTATGGATCAATACTAGATGGCTAATTGATCAAGATTTTCCTACCCTCCTCCCTCAATACCTCCTGTTTTTCCTCCCTCTCACTCCTCCCTCTCTTCCCCTCCCCCCTCTTAATCACCTTCTAAGTAACTCAAGGTGAACTATGAGATTTAGAGAAGATACTCTTTCTCTCTTTCTCAAGTAAGGAGGTTTATTGGGGAAGACAAGGCAAGGATAGAGGATGAGGTAAGAGGGATGGGGGTTTTTCCCTAATCTATACAAAGAGTTAGGAGGGTATTGAGAGTATGACAATCCAGTCACTATCAGAGACAGTCAGAAAGCTATGAGAACAATTGTTTTCTTCTCTCTTCTTCTTTGAACTCAAATCTCAGATATACAATTAGTTCTTCAAGTCCAGCCACCACCATCAGCCACACTAGCCAAAAGTTAGTTCAAAAGCTAGAAATCCCAGCTTCTTATCCACCACTCTGTCAGAAGCTACCAAGGTCTCTCTCTACCTAGGTCAGAAGCTAAGAGAGGTCCAGTCAGAAGTCTCTCAGCCTAGCTCAGAAGTCAGTCTCCCAGTTCAGCATGGCTTGGCTCCAACTGCTTCTCCTGGGAACATTCCAACAGAATGTTCCCTTTGATTGACAGATGATGTTCTTTTCATGCATTTCAGACTCTCTCTTTTACAGTTCCTATTAAAATGGTAATACTATTTACAGAAATATTTTCTGTCATTTTTTCTTGCTCTATTTTAGGTTAAAATCATTTTTTCAGCCATTCACAGATCCCAGCTATGCTCCAGAGCATATTTAACATTTAATAGTCCTATTAGGAATGAGGGAATGATTTTTCTTTGGTTTTCCACACAAAATTTTAAAAATACTACAATGTTACAATACTACTATAACTGTATTCTTGAATGACATATATACATATACATACATATAAATGCATCTGTGATCCATGTTGTCTCATAAAATGGAAAGACTTCACATTTTGCTGTTACCTATTTTGACAAAAGCATGTTGAATCACCATGTGCAACACATCACAAATTCTTTGCTTCTACCTAATGCCTGAGGAAGACATATCATTTAAGAATGCAGAAAGGAATATAGATTTGGTGCTAGATTCACATTTATTTAGGAATAATCTGTATTTAGGATTTATGTTTGTGTCCAAGAGACATCTTCTTTAAAAGTTTTACTTTGGTTTATGGTGTGTGAAATTTTATGAACTTATTTAATGATAAAGCTAAAAATATATTCTAAAAGACTAAAAATATAATTTACTGGGAAACCATCCACATCTATGTCAAAAATGTTTGGTTTGTAAATTAAGATATTATTAGATAATCTTGGCCAGCAAAAAAGAACCTTGTTCTCCTCAATCTAAAGCCAAGTTTTATTAATTGCTTTTTTGTTTCAAGGAAAGTTTTGACTCTCCCATGCTTCCTCCTACCATTCAGGAAGGTTCACAAATAATTAAGTAGCATTGAATATATGTTGGATATATTGAATTATTTATGCCAACTTGTTCATAGCTAAACACTGAAGTTTAGGATACACTCTCAGCTGGGCCAGGCTCCCCACAGTCAGTTCCTATTTTTAGAATCCTAAGACTAATTTTAGAAAATTATTGTCTATAAGGGTAGAGTCAGGGGTCCCAGGATATGACCTGTGGGGCACATTGAGATTCTGATTAACCATGGAAGACTGATGAATATTCTCATGTCTCTACATTAAGGAACCTATAACTGTAACCTTCCTAAAATTTGAGGAGTCTGATATGAAGCCTTATGTGAAGTTTTCCCACCTAAGGTGTCCCTTCTCTTTTATGATATGATTCTAAGAATAGTATCTCCCCTCGTGCCCATGTATAAATTTCCTATTCAGCATTCTATATGATGAATGGAGATTTGCTTTATCAAATTAATGTTCTTCAATGAATTGTCACAACACAGTCAATTTGCATCCCCACACAATGGTAGAAGGGTATGCTAAGCTGTAAAACTGGACCACTTCCATAATGTTTTCTGCTTAGCAGAGCAAGCAGAGATAAGCCCACATCCTGGACCTAAGAATTAAAAGTAACTTGCATAAACCCAAGGATTTCTGGATAATTTCTATATATTAATATATTTTTTACATTTCTAGGGTATTCAATCTTACTAAATTATAGATAGATAGTTATAGTTACAATAACCCAATGAAGTAGATTACATAATTGCTATTTGAATTTTCAAGATAATCGAATTGAGGCCCAGAAAGCTCTGAAGAAAATTTGTTTTGGTTGTTCAGTTATTTCAGTCATGTCTGATTCTTCACGACCCTCTTTTGAGGTTTTCTTGACAAAGATACTGAAGAAATTTGCCATTTCCTTCTCCAGTTCATTTTACAGATGAGAAAACTGAGGCAAAAGGGTTGTGACTTGCCCAGGGCCACACAGCTATTAAGTTTACGAGGTCAGATTTAAACTTAGAAAGATGAGTCTTCCTGAATGCAGGCCTAAAACTTTATCCACCAGGGCACCTAGCTGCTCTTGGAAGAAAATTAAATTGGTTAAAAGATGGAAGTGAAAAAGGAATAGATTCTAAGCAACTTATACAAAAGAATGTCATTAAACAACAGAGTGTTCTGAATGAAGAGTGGGAAGGGGTGATCCATCCATCTATCTATTTATCTATCTATCTTTCTGTCTGTCTCTATCTAAATATTTATATCTACTCTATATCTATATCTAAAAGTTTGGCTAAACTGTGGAGTATGTAAATTGGGGAAAAGTATAATTAGGTAGGAGCTGGATTGTGAAGTCAGTCAACAAGTATTTATTAAGGCCTTAATATCTGCCTGATATTGTGTAAAGAGCTGGGAACACTATAAAAAAAATTTAAAGGGTAAAATCATGATCCTTGCTCTAAAGAACCTCACATTCTAATGGAAAAGGCAACATGCAAATAATGATATAGATATAGGTATAGAAATATAGATATCTACACAACCACGCATGTTTATATAGAGTAGGTATTTATATATTTTTACATTTTATATAGGTATATAGTATAAATTGAAAGTAATTTCAAAAGAACAGGATGTGTAAGAGAAAGGAGTAGAACTGAATCTAGATGGAAGTAAGGGAAGCGAGAAATTGTAGAGGAGGAAAGAGCATATTCAATGAAGGGAGGGATAGTGCAAATACAAAGAGTTGGGATATAGAGAAAAAATAAGTGGGTCATAATTTAGGCCAAAAATAGGAGGGAGGAATTTAAATGACAGATTTTATATATAATTCTGGAGATAATAGATATTCTATTAAAGTTGATTGGGTAAGAATGTAACCATCAGAGTTAGGCTTTTGGCATCACAATGGAGAATGAACTTGATTGGAGAAAAAAATTAGGTAGGGAGTCCAAGACTCATGTAATTATTCAGGCTAAAGGTGTAAATAAGGTCTCTCATAAGTTGCATGAGTAGGAAGAAGAGGATTTATGCAGAGACATTGTGAAAGTAGAAAAGGAAAGATTTAGCAGATTGGATATTGGAGGTAGGTCTAATTGAAGATTTGAGGGTGAAACAAATATTGTGAGATCAGTGAATAAAAGGATGGTGATGCCCTTGAAAGAAAGAGGAAAGTTGGGTAGAGGGAAGAGTTTGTGTATGGCAAAATTGAGATGTCTACAAGGCTTCCAATTCAAGATGTCTAAAAGGTGATTATTAATGCAAGACTGGAACTTAAAATAAATATTAGAGCTAGTTAAGTAGATCTGGGAATTATCTGTCCAGAAATGAGTTGATCCCATGTGAATTGATGAGATTAACAAGTAAGATGGTATAGAAGGGAAATAGAAAAGGTTCCAGGCCAGAACTTGGAATGATCCAAAGTAAGTGAAGACACTGAAGATCAAGCAAAAAAAAGACAATTGTAGCAAAGTAGACTAAGAAGGAGTTACTACATAAATAGGAGAAACAGGAGAAAAGATTGTCATGAAAATCTAGAAAGGAGAAGCCATTCAATATTTTTAAATGCTCAAAGAGGTCAAGAAAGATGAACTTTGAGTAAAGGTCATTCAGTTTGGCAATTATGAGATCACTGGTAAATTTAAATACAAAATAACAACAAAAGGAATTTACATTTGTTCTGGAAGTAATAAGGAACCCATAGCCCATGATGGTGAGTCTATGGCACATGTGACAAAAGGGGAATGCATAGCCCTCTCTGTGGGCATTCCTGCAGTCACCCACCAGCATTCATTACCAGAAAGCCAGAGAATCTTGGGGTGGAGCTGTTCTCCTCCCCCTCTCCAAATGCCTCAGGACATTCCTCATTTCCCCCACTCCTCTGCCCAGCAGCCAATGGGACTGCTTCCTCTCTCCTCTATCTGGGGCAATGGGGGAAGATGGAGGAGTGAGGAGAAGTGAGGCCTGGCACTCTATCTCTAAAAGGTTGCCCATCACTGCCACATTCTTTACTGAGCAGAAGAGTGATATGCTTCAGACCTGCACTTAAGGAAAATATTTTGACAATCGTGTAGAAATCAAATGTGAAATTAATTACAAGAACTTAAAGTCTTAAAGGTAATGAATACATAGCTATGGATTCCATGTGTTTTGGGATCTTTTTTATCTCCGCTCTGTTGTACCACCAGAGTAACCAAGAGTTTATACTGACCCCTAAAGTTTTGCTCTTACATTTTACCTTTTTAGCATACATTTCACAGCTGGGAAAAATAGTACAACCTTGTCTCCTTTTGGCTTTATGTGTGGAAAGCTGACTAAAAGCAGGGATTTTTCAAGGTTACTACCTTCTCCATTCATGTACAAGTTAGTCAAAGTAATGTGTACCTTGGATGAAAATTCTTGAAAAATGTGCCCTGTCTCTGTTTCTAGCCAAGGCATTGAAAAGGTTCTCCATTATGTAGAGCAGGAATGTGGAGCTCTGAATGTGCTGGAGAAATGCCTTCCTGTCAAAGATCCTGCTGGGTTCATTGCTCTTTGGCAAAACATCTCTAGAGACTTTCTAGTGGTCAAGAAAACATTTATGGAAAGACTTCAGAGTTGACACTTGAAATTTCTCATGCTTACAATGAGGAGGGAAAAAGCATTCTCACACCCAAATAAATATAAATGCCGAGTCTGTAGACATTCTATTGTTTTGCATGAATTTTGATAAGGATGGCTATCTTCCAGGAGGGGGCTGTTTTTGTCTGGTATTTAATATCTCCCTATAAAAACTATTAAACACTTCATACTCCATGAAGGCTCAATATTCTCTCCCACACTGCCATGAAAAGGGGCAGAGAGGCATAACTCTTTGTTCTTATGAGGTCAAAAGTCATTAGAGAATGATGGAATTTTAGAATAATCTTGCCTCAAAAGGATCTACTGGAGGATCTGAGGATAATTAGCCAGGTGAAAAGAAGGCTTATGGAAATCATAATAGATGTCTTAAAATATTTAAAATGTTGTCATAGTCGGTCTAATAGAGCAGAACCAGGGTAAACAGGTAGAAATTTGAAGGAGTAAAATTTTGACCCTATATAGAGGTTGATTCAATATCTCTAAGACAAAGAATTGTCAAAAAAAATGAATGGGCTATTGAATAATCAGTTCTATGAGATCTTGAAGCACAGACTAGATGAATATCAATTAGGGACTTTCATATGTCTGGCTAGATTGACTTGGAGATCCCTTCTACGTGCATATGATACAACAAAATCCTCTAGTTCAGTGATGGCAAACCCTTTAGGAACCAAATGCCCAAACTGCAACCATCATGCAGCATGTGAGCCCCTACCTTACCCCAGACAGGAGTAGAAAGTCAGAAAGGCGGGTCACATGATAAATGTCCTCAGGCATGGTGGAGGAGGGGAGGGAAGCAGCTCCCCCCTTCAGCATTCATGTCACAGATTTTCCTACACAGCTCTAGTCCAACCTTCTTATAGATCAGGAAATTCAATAGCAGAAATATGAAGTGACTTGCTCACATAGTCAGAGAAAATAAAATGAGCACTAAAATCCTAGCCTCCAGACTCCTAATCTAGTTTTCTTTGTGTTTTACCATACTCTCTCATCTACCACAGGAATTAAATAGTGGATAAAGCTTGTCTTATTGGATGATGTCTAAGGCTAAAGTATTATGAGATCATATCTTTCTTGCCACTCTAGGGATTTAGAGAGTTTGGTGGAAGCCTTGATAGTCTTAGTCAATTTGGAAGTAACTCTATTATCACAAATTATAACTTATTATTAATTCTTGGCAAGTAGGTCAATGCACCTATTTTCAGGATTATTTTAATATCTTCTTCATTTGTTCACTCATTCATTAAAATCATGCTTTTAGGTGATTTAGTACAAACTGAAAGTTTGGCTTTCTTCCTTTTCCCACAAGACTCCATAAGAAGTATTATCCAATTAGAATCTGCACATGATAATTCATATAAAACAAACTGGTAAGTTGGACCCAGTTACAAATGTCTCTTTTGCACAAGTCTATGCAAGTTATATGGAAGATTTACATTAAGAATTTTCAGATAATAACTGCCACTTATAATATTTTGCTTTAAAGTCTACAGAAGTTATTTCAGATAATCCTCACAACAACCTCAATACAAGAATTATGATTACCATTTTATACATAAGGAAGTCTATGATCAGAGAGGTTAAGCATCTTGCTCCTGAGAACATAACTATTGTTCTTCCTTTCAAAAAGATTAAATTACATCATCAGGTGATCTGAATTCATGTATGAATTGGATTTAAATGAGGCAGAGTTGCACAAAGCCTCACTTGCTTTTCCAGAGTTGTCAAGATAAAGGACAGGATAACTGGTGATGGACTTAGATGCAGTGGATGACCTTGAGATCTTCAATGTTTGACCAAGCTCTGAGCACTCCACAAAACCTGCTTCAGCCACCTTTGTGGCCATTGGAACAAACTGTTCTCATTTTACGCCACTCCCCTGGGGAAAATCTTTGGGTAGACATTCCTCTAACTCACTGATGGGACTGAAACCTGTCTATTACATTTAATTTGGATTAGTTTATCTGCTGAGTTGATTTACCACTGTGTGGCCATTGTGCACACTATACTTGCTCAAAGCCACAGGTGAGAATTGGGTGAAAGGTGGGAACAAAAAGTGGGTGAGAAACCCTAAAAAGGGATCAGTAAATTTTCACACCAGACGTGGTAGTCCTCCATGAACACCCCATATAGTCTAGATACATAGCTAGTTGTGTCAAAAGTAGGATATGAAAGTTAGGAGAAACTGAGTAGCAAAGTGGATAGAATGCTAGATCTAGAGTCAGGAAGACTTATCTCAGATATTTACTGGCAGTACGATTCTGGAGAAATCACTTAACTACTGTCTGCCTCAGTTTCCTCATCTGTAAAATGGTGATAATGATACTGTCTATCTCTAGGGTTATTGTGAGGATAAAATGAGATATTTGTAAACACTGTCCAACTATATTTTTAAAATACTATTATTTGAAACTAGTTCTCTCTGACTTGAAGTTTAAGACCCTATTCATTCATCCACAATGTTTTACAGGTTATCTCCTAATAATGATGATGATGATGATGATGATGATGATGATGATGATCAATAACTAACATTTATATAGCAATTACTATGTGCCAGGTTCTGTGCTAAGTACTATTAAATTATTATCTTATTTATTCTCACAAAAACTCTGGGAAATAGGTGGTGTTAATATCCTCACTTTACAGATTAGGAAATTGATGCAAATAGAGATTAAATGTCTTTTCTGAGGTCACACAGCTAAGAAGTGTCTGAGTCAGGATTTGAACTTGTCTCCCTGACTCCAGCCCCAACACTCTGTCCATCATGCTAACTAGTTTAATCTATTTTATATAAAATCATTCCATCTTTGGATTCATGTAATTGGATATGTGGTGTAAATTTCAATCTTAAGAAGAAAAAAAATAGCTATTATCTCAGAAGTACTGGGATGTGGTCAGTAGAGGGTACTGTAGTATAATGGAAAGAAAGCTAGATTTGGAGTGAGGAGATTGATGTTCAAATTCTGCATCTGACTCCAAGAAATGTGTGCCTATAAGCAAACCCACAGCCTCAATTTCCCCATCTATAATATGAAAATAATTTTCTTCCTCTTTGTCTTTCTCCTCCCCTTATTTTTCCCATTCTTTTCCTTTCTCTTTTTCTTCTTCTTCCCTTTACTTTTCCTTCTCCTTCATATTCTTAACAAAGGAGAATCATTGTCTGAGAAGAATCCCAACTGCAGGCCACCTAATATAATTATGGAAAGTAAGCATGAATGGGCTATATCTTGTTACTGATCAGAATGTTGATATGGTGAATCAAAGATATTATTCATGGCATTTATGACAAGTAAAGTAGGTAAGCAGAGCATATAGAAGAAGAAAGGGATGACAGATGAGTAATGAATATTGCAGTAGTATTCTTATCTATAAAATAATAAAATAATTAGAAGGAGGGATCTAGCATATTGGAGTGGTCTTCTTTGAAAGGATTTGCAGAAAGCAATGGATGAGAGCCAGGTAGATCATTCAGTGGAAAAAGTGCTGAGCCTGGAAATGAGAAGACTTGATTTCCCATTTACCCTCAGACACCCATGATGTGATCCTGGGAAAGTTACTTAATCTCTGTTTGCTTAAATCCATTAGAGAAGGAAATGGCAAACCACTCCATTATCTTTGCCAAGAAAATTCTATGGACATAAAAGACATGCTGATGACAAGTTGAATATGACTGAAAGACTGAATAACGGTGGCCAAGAAGGACTCAAGATGAGAAGGCATGTGGGGGCAAGGAATATCTACTTCAAATGATCAAGGGATCAGTATAGATCTGATATAAGCATATGCATATCTATAATGCATATATATATATAGATGACTTTTTAATAAAATTCTCAGTATTTTAAAAAATCTACGATTTGTTCAATGTGGCCACTTCACTGATATACATCATACTGACTTCTGGCTTTAGTTATTTTAATCCCTGAACTCTTGATATAACTATACTAAATAACTTCAAAACAAACCAAACTATAAACTCAAGGTTCCCAGGAGCTGGCAGTATATATGCCTCATATAATGAATATTAATATCAGCTCATATTACTAACTTTACATTCTTGCCAAATTGAATTATTTAATCTCCCCATTACAATATATTCCTTCTCTCTCTTCCAGCTTTTCATATAGAAAATTCAACATTTTGGGTATTCTCAGTCCTCACTTCTGTCTGAATTCATTACTCTGTTCAAGGCTATCAGCTCAAGAGCCATTTCTTCCACATGACCTTCCCAATTCTCCCCATTAACATTAGTGCTCCAGTCCATATTACTTCATGTTTATTTCTATATATTTTATATTTATTCATGCAAATTGCTTGCTCCTAGTACTGTGTAATGCCCTATGACTATTTTTGTGGTTGTCTTTATATCTTCACAGTGCGAGGAAATGAGTAGGTACTTTAAATTTTTTTATACATTTTTAAACCCTTACCTTCTGTTATAGAATCAATACTGTGTATTGACTCCAAGGCAGAAGAGAATTAAGGGCTAGGTAAATGTGGGTCAAGTAACTTGCCCAGGGTCACACAAATAGGAAGTGTCAGAGGTCAGAGTGGAACCCAGGATCTCCCATCTCTAACCTTGATCCAATGAGCCACTTAGCTGCAGGTGCTTTTTTTTAAAACACTGAATTCAATGACTTTTTCAGAAGAAAACTAACATACAGCATGATATCAAAATTAACATTTTGCTGAATTCCCACTTTTTGAAGAATAAATTCAATTATTTATAATAAAACTTCCTAAGAATGAACTTCTACAGTCAGATTAGGTCCAAATATCTTAAAATCCTTTCTAATAAATCAAACTTCTGTCCTGTTACTCAGCAGCAGATTAGTCTATATTCTTCAGGATTTGGCATAAAGCTAAGAAATAGAAGAATTGACCAGTACCTTAAAGCCAAGAAATAAATAGAATAAAAATTCCCAGTGTCATAACTGCCAAAGGTGCTATTAGTGTGGTCCATTAACACTCTTACAAATGGATTTAACTTTAACTTGTGAATTACTCTGCTTTTTTTAAAGTATGTAGCAGCTTTGATTCATTCAAGGATGATTTACATCCATTATAAAGATATATATTTTATATGCTCTTCTAAGAATCTTAATGCCTTCCATGAAGAATGCTAAATATTTCAGAGGAAAATGATTAAAATTTGTGACATTTGATCTCAAACTAATTCAACTTATCTTGTTGGCATTATTTGAAGTTCTTGACTAAAAAGAACCTTCTTGGCAGGTGATTATCAATAAACAAAGAAGGCCATTTGAGGAAACGGTCAGTGATCAATCAACAAATATTTGTAAAGCAATCTCAGGGAGCCAGACTTTGTTGTAAACTCTTAGAATACTTAGAAATGGATCAGGCCTTAACATTGCTTAAAATACAGTACAATTGTTTATGAGTTAAAATAAAATTGGAATTTTAAATTAAGCCTTGAAATGGGGGGCAACATTGGTTAGAGGTTCTCAATGTCCTTTAAGGTACTGATGCCCACTGAACTACTAGAGACAGTTTAATCTTTTACACATTCTACAGTCTTTGGCTTTGCCTAAAACAAAGATTATTAGGTCAATTGAAACTTTGTGAATCTTTATAAATTGTTGAACTTTGAGATGGTCTTCTTGGACACCCTTGTATAATTTCACAACATCACTTCAAATGTAAGACATAATATGTTGATAGGTGATTTTGGAGCAAGAAAGACCTTGGTTCAAGTTGTTTGTGTAGTCAATTCAGTCATGTCTAACTCTTTGTGACCCCATTTGGAGTTTTCTTGGAAAAGATACTGGACTGGTTTGCCATTTCCTTCTCCAAGTCATTTTACAGATGTGGAACTGAGGCAAACAAAATTAAGTGGCTTGCTTAGGGTCACATAATTAGTAGGATCTGAGGTCCAATTCAAACTCAAATCCTTCTGACTTCAAGGCTGATGCTCTATCCACTGTGCCTCACTTCTGAACATACTACTGGCCATGACCCTTGGCAAATTACTTAATATAGGTGTTCTAAGCAACTCTGTAGAAAAGGTTCAAATCTAGGGAGATTCCTTATGTCCGAGTTCCTTATATCACTGAAATAACAAGTCTAAGTCATACCTATCCAAGCCTATTCTGTTTTTGTTTAGCTTTGGTTTAAAACACTGAGGAACAAGAATTTACTGAGCATCTATCTATGCTTGTAACTCTGAGAAATACAAAAGGAACACATAAGGCCAATCACTTCTCCTTTCCCCTTCCCTCCCTACCCAAGAGCAAATAATGGTGGGAAAGTCAACTGGAGTTCTATATTTCAAGATGTCCTTGAAACAATTGAGGAACAATTTATAATAGTGGAAAGATTTGGGATTTAAAGGATATACAGTTGAATCTTGGCTCATAATAGGTGTGTTTGTGACTTAATCTGTCTTCTCAGTTTCTACATTTTTGAAATGGAAGACTTATAAAAGAGGATCTCTAAGGCCATTCATAGTTTTATATCCTTTATAGCTGTGATTTGATGATTTCATCTCCCAGCTTTTATAAAGAAGTGTGCAGGCATCAGCAACCTGATTCTCTGTAGGTAGTATTAATGCCAGGCTTTTTGTCTTTAGACAGTGCAATAGAATGCATTATTTTCCAAAGAGTTCCTAGAGACAACATAATCACTTTCCTTTTAATTTCTAGTACCTGACTTTCTAGTTCCCTTTACATATACCTTAAGTATCATAAGATGACAGTCCTGGCCTTTTAGAAGTTTACACTTTTCAGGCATCATTTGTTCTTGATGTAGGATTTAAAACAGAAAATTTGCATCTAAATAAATGATCTATCTCAATGTAAAAAAAAAAGAAATCTTAAAAACAAGGCATATCACAGGGTACCCTCATGCCAAGAGAAAATGAAACCTCATGTGATAGCATTTGAGTGATCTTGAGGTTTCCAGAAACGTAAGAAAAAATGGATGAAAAAATTTTATATAATGCGTACTAAGGAAATCAAGAGTGTCCTTGCCCTCAAGGGACTTACATTCTAGTAGGGAGAGAGAGAATATTTATAAAGAGGTGGTAGTGTGGGAAAGAGGTTTTGGTCTGGTAAATTACAAAGATGGTGAGTGGAACAATAGGACAACCAGTCTATTGATGCCAAGATACAGGAAATGTGTTTCCCTAAGGGCAGAGACATTCCCCTTCCTGGGCCAGTAGGGAAAAGGTTAAGTCAACTGAGTATAGCCTTTCCCTCAAGAATTCCTAAATCTTTCATCTATAGGGATCTCTTTAATGCAATCAAATATTTTCTTTTTCCTCTTTCAAGTAAACAACAACAGCAACAACTTTTATATAGCACAAGTTTTGCAAAGAGCTTTCAATCTGTGATCTCACTATTTTTTCATAATATCCATAAAAGTAGGAGCTATTATTATCCTCACAGATGTGGATTCTAAAGCTGAGCAATCTAAGTGACTTGTCTAGGGTCACAGAGCTAAATAAGTATCTAATGCAGAAGTTGAACTCAGGACCTAATGAATCAAAATATGCATTTTATTCATTTATCTTATTTGCTAAGTGTCTACCTGATTCTTAATTGTGATATCCAAGCACACAAGTAGTTGAAATGACACTAAATCTAATAGATAAGAATTAGATGGTTCTTCTATTATCTTAAAACAAAATGAGAGAGATTATGATGTATTCAAAAGGATTGAGACTCATAACTATTGTGTTCAAGTTTCATACTTTATTGCTTTGAGAACTTGGCATTTTGGTTAATTTACTTGGGCATCATTTTCTTTATCTGTAAAACTGGAATAAACTATTAACATTATGTATTTCATAGAGTTATTGTACAGAAATAAAAGTAAGGCAATGTATTTGAAATATAATTATAAGTAATTACTCTGATAATAAAATACTTTATGGAATGTATAATTTCTTCCATTGAATCTGTTTGCAAGAACTACTATTCCTCATTTTAGTTGAAGTTGTTGGCATTTCCTCTAGAACAAGGAGAATGTAGTATGGTTCTTTGAAAGAGTTTTAGATTTGGAGTCAGAGGACCAAGATTCAAAATCTGGCACTTCTTACCAACTGTGGGAATTTGAGCAAGTCAATTAACCTTTCTAAATCTTAATTTCCTCATCTTCAAAATGAATGGATTGGTCTTCTCATCCTTTGAAGGAAATGAAGCTCAGTTGTGAATCTAACATGTTCTAAACATTCTGCTCTTTAAAGAAAAATATATTAATGTAACAGAATAAATAAATGAATTAGTTTGGTCTCCTCTTGTAACATCAACTTATTTCTAAACATCCTTGTTGGCTGAGTTAGTCATTCTCATTTTTGGCACAACTCCTGTTAAATTTTTGAAAAGACAGTAACCCCAACTGGTATGACCACATATTATCCTTTCCTAGAAATCACAGGAGAGTTTATTTGGGCAGAAACTTAAATGACCTTAAGCAACTTAAATGAACTGAAACTCTTTACATTTGAAAGATGACCTTACTCTTTCTCTTACTAATCTTTCCAGTTGATCAAGTATGAAAGTTTATCTGAAATTGCACAGATGAAGACCAGTCCTGATTGACTTCCAAATTATTAAGTTGAGAATGGTCATCATTATCATCACTCCCAACATTTACTTCTAGATTCATTACTGATGGTCTTCTGTGCCCAAAGGCTGCTTACTGCTCTCATTTAAGATAGAATTAAATGTCAAATTATTGTTTGTTTACTTTTTAAACCCTTACCTTCCATATTAGAATCAATACTGTGCATTGATCCCAAGGCAAAAGATTGGTAAGGGCTAAGCAATGGGAGTGAAGTGACTTGCGTAGGGTCATACAGCTAGATAAGTATCTGAGATAAGATTTGAACCCAGGACCTCCCATCTTTAGGCCTGGCTCCCAATCCACTGAGCTACCTTGCTTCCCCCTAACCATCAAGTTTTGAAGCATTATTCATTAAAAATAATGTGAGTATCATTTTAAGAACAACTTGGATTTTTTTCACTTGGTAGTTAAAACAATTTAAACATAGACAGCCTATTTTTAATGAAAGAGTACTAAAGTATTTATTCACTGCAGGTTGGAACAATCTGCAAGTATACTAACTTAGCTGTTATCTGAACTACAAAGCATTAAGCCATAATGAGGAAATAACGGGCATGGTATGTTAGCATAGGAATAGAGTCTCTCCAGAAAGGCAAGACTAGCACACTGGAGTCTACAGAAACATGTTGTTATTAAAGAAACTTTTCAAAATAAAGTCTGTAGCTGAGAGAAAAATAAAATCATTAGCATGAAGACGTGCACATTTTTCATGGGCAGACTCCAGGGTTTTTTATAGCTCTTTCTCTGACAAGTTCAAGAAGCTAATTGAAAATCCTCTATACCTTCATCTTCTGAGGCAGTTTCATTAATTACCAAGTCACAATAGAATGCCCTAGCAGATAAGAACCGCTTTGCGCATATATATATGCCTTGATGTTTTGGTCCTCCCAGAGTCTGATTATTAAAACCAGGCATCTCTACCAGGAACCACCTCCCCACCCCTGACAAGAGAATCCCTCTTACCATATATTCCATGTTGGCAGCAGGTGGAAACACCTTGCCCCGAACTTGGTTGTGGTAATCGAGGATGGCGATCATGTCATTCTGTGAGATGTAGCGCTTCCTCCTGGTTTTGGGGAGATCCGCTGAGTCCAGATGTGCTTTCAGAGCAGCTTCAATATCAGTGAAGTTATTGGTTGGCGAGGATGAGTCAGTGGCGTTGAGCAAGGCGATTGCACTTGTTTCACAGAGGAGGGAGAACAAGAGCACACCACTGACAGCAGAGACTGCTATCATCTTGGGATGGAGGAGGGGAGAAGCCACAGGGTTTACTCTGCTTTGAAATAGGAAGGTAGATTTAAGGTTGAACTGTGTAAAGGGCAAAAAAGAAAAAAAATTCCCAGAGCACATGCCTTTCCTGACTAAATTTCTCCTCTGAGAGCTTTCCTTGATTTCTTAAATTCTGTAATTCAAAAGACTTTTTCAAATCAGTGCTATAGAAAGCCTTTAACAGCATGTAGAAGAAACCTAAAATGAGGTCTCCAGAGATGGAGATGAATAAGGCAGCACATCATAAACCCTCAACCCTCAGATGTGTTACTAATCATGTGCCCATAGTGTCTGAACATATATACCCTATAGAGTACCAAGTGCCCTAAGTGGGCAATCTCCTAGGAACTCAACCTCTTCCAGATACTGAAGAGAACAAATATATCTCAGGAAACAGCTTCTGCTACCTGCAGCAAATGTCTGGATGCTCTGCCACAGACACACGCAGAGAGAGGAACAAAAAATATACCAAAATTATATTTCTATCTCGATTTCATTCAAGAAAAACAAATGTGAGCTACTTAATATAATAAATGCATGCAAAACACTCATTCAACTAAATGGCTTACCTCTGAGCAATGCCAAAATGAGTATACTGTCCTTCCAGTTTTTTAAAAAGTTCTTTGCTATGTTGTGGCATGAACCCTTGTAAGAAGGAGTGTGTCTTATTACAAGCCTTCTAAAAGCAAAAACTCTTGCTAGTTTTGACGCTGCTGGCTCCAGGAACTGCTAACAGCTTTTATATGTCACAGGCTGCATAGTACAGAAAGGGCAGGCTTTCGAAGGGTCTTTCCCTAGCCAAAATGAAAGAGGTGGGGCTTTTGGAAAGAGAACACACTGATTGGGTGGCGAACTTTTTCATGTGGGTGGTGAGGAAACGGAGTCACACCCACAGCTTGCAAAGTGCAAACTCTAAAAGACAAGCCCCTTTTCTGACCAAGCTTCCCACCTTTGCAGTAAGGAGTTCATCTGATACTTTCACGTCTTAGGTTCCCATAGTAAAAAGGGGATGGTTCGAAAGGGCTAGTTCTTGGGGAAAATGCAACTACTTGGGGAGCAAGTAGGGTGTTTTACATAGGCAATGAATGATCTGAGGGCGGAATCAAAGAAATGGAACAAATGGTATGTCTAGGTGTATTGGGGCGGGGAGTGGGGGGAGAAAAAGAAAGAAAAAAGAAGAAAAGAAATATATATATATGTATATATATATATATATACATATATATATGTTTTTGTTTTAAGACGCTGAGTCACAATATTACATGAGCATTCTTAGGACATGAATGCAAGAGATGCTTAAGTGATTTGTCTTCCCTTGACTTTGTTCCTTTCATATTCTGTGTGTGTGTGTGTGTGTGTGTGTGTGTGTGTGTGTGTGTGTGTGTGTCTGGCTCTCTCTGACTCCCTGATTCTGTCTCTGTGTCTCTGTCTCTTTCTCTTTCTCTGTCTCTCTTTCCCTTTCTCCCTCCCTCCTTCCTTCTCTCCCTCTGTCTGATTGCTTGTTGGTCTGTTTACCTGTGTCTGGCTTTTTATCTCTCCTTTTCTGTCTCCTCCTGTTTGTGTTTCCCTCTCCCACATACACTTTTCTTCAGCCTCTTCCTCAATACTGCCCCCTCCCCCCCCCCCCACACACACACACTGACTCCCAACCTAGCAACATCTCTCTCGCATCCTCCCAATAGCCACATCTGGCTAAATATAAAGGCTACATAAATCAGAACTACTGTCCAGTACCTGAATAATTTTGAGACACTGAAGAACCAGCATGACAGAATGAAGAGCAGCCAGGCAAACATCTGTTTTGGGTTTAGAAGCCTATAGTTGAAATTATTTCAAGCAGAGAATGGCTCAGCCACTGGAGCAGCAGAGTGGAGGGCACAATACAGAGGCCAGGAAGAATTCAACAGCAGCAGCTGTGGCCAGCAGCCAGAAGTCCCATATTAGGAAGATGCATGTTGGACCTTATTCAGGGTCAGGCTGAACTACAACCAGGAATAGGAATTGTGAGGCAACATGTAAGGAGTGGATCCTCGAAAATGCAGCTGATTTATGTTGTGATGTCATCAACAAAATACAGACTATTCAGTGTCTAGAAAAAGGAATCCAGGAAATAAATACTGTTTATAAACTGGCTTAAGATACACTATCATGTATCCAGTTTGTTGATTCATTGATTTTGACCACATTTCAGCTGGAGAATATTTGAACATATTTTCATAAGGAACAATTATTAGATTGTTACAGGTAAGGAGGATAAAGAACCAATTTCCAATTGTGCCATCATCCCTATATTTGGTCCAAGGAATACTTTCTTAACTTACCAGTGCTACCTGGGAAGAAAAAAAATAGTATATATACAGTCTCTGGATAATAATAGGTACTTATTTAAAACCTGGTGATTAGTTTATTAAATAATCAGTAAAGAGTTTAAATCAAACATAGAAAAAATATCAAAAATATTTTATATGGCTATTTTGTTCAGGATAATGTAAACAGAGTTATTTCTTATATTTTACACTAATTCTAAATCCCTCTTAAACATCATGGCTATGGAGCCACAGCATATGTGTCTAGGCTTTGTAGATGTAATAAAATTCTGGTGGGACCTAACTACCTATACTTAACAGTTGAATTAGAAAGAGGCTTCAGCAAATTGGCCCAGATCCAGGACAAGGGGCAGAGAATGAAAGCTTTGGAGAATTAGGAGGGGATGAGCATTCTAGTTACTTTGGTACCCTTCTGGCCTGGCTTTTTCATTTATGCCTGTTCTCCTGTAAATGTGGACTTGACTTTCTGATACCATGTAGAATTATCTTCTTCACCACTTGGGATTTTGCCTAATCAAAGGCATGTATTTGACACATCTCCCATAAGATGCTACAAGACTTTGAGTATATGGGCTTGGCAATAAACTTTATGCTGGAGACTAAGGAACTAAGGAGAAGCTTGTCACTAGAAAGATGGCCATCAGCTAATAAATAATAATTTTCACATAATGATTCAAAGTTCAAAAAGATATAACTACATATCATCTCTTATATCTTGATAACAACTTTGAGAGGTAGGTATAATTATTAACCCATTTTACAGATGAAGTATGTAGCATCCCAAGCATATTCACATCTATGAAATATAAATGACTGTATGGCTACTGTGTCTCCAAGCATAAGGTTATACCAATGAGGCTTGTGAATGTAACCTTGAACTGGCCATGCTAAGACAAACTCATTAGCATGCTTGGAGTCAATTCCCCGGGAAAGCACCAAGGTTTGCAATCTACACGCCCAAAGGTGTTCCCTCTACCTTGCCACCCAATCTTAATTGTCTATACTTTGTGATGTGGATACTATGTCCTTGGGAGTACCGCCCAAGCAGGACAGGAATAAAATCCAGAGGCAAACCCATGAACTTCCTCCTGGCCTTTCTCCCCTTCCATGGAGCTCCACTGGGCTCCTCAATGACTATGTCTCTCTCTCCTCTTGACCTCCTTCCCCGAGGCTGTAACCATCTCGGCCTGCATTCCCTACCTTAATCTCCTCCTCCACCTCGTGTTCCTTTGTACTCATACTCTCCTATCAAAGGGAGTATCATAGGGATTGCCTGCCCTATCCAACCACTGACTTGTCCGTGTCTTTCGTTCTCCACCCTGGTTCTCGGTTCCTTCCTCTCCTCCGGTCCCATCACAAAGGTGAGCCCCTTCCCTTGTGGGACCCTGCTGGTCAGGGAAGTCCATTAAGGAAAAACCCCACAAAGAAACAGGTAAATAGGTTGTTTATTTTTTTGAAAATGACCGAATCACAGAGTGTCTGATGTCAAATTTGAATTCAGGTCTTCTTGACTCTGCATTCTATACATTATGCCACCTAGCCACTGAGACTCAGAGCTTTGACTTTTCCAGGGTCTCATAAGGAATATATGCCTTAATTGTGATTGAATCCCAGGGGTCACTGGCACTAGGTCTGGAGGTCTAGATATTATGCCACATTACCTTTCATGAAGACCGTTAGATTTACTGTTTGTAATTTAGGTCAGCAGATTTCACAAAGTGAAATCGCATCATATAGTGGAAAGAATATTGGCTCTGAAATCAGAAGACTTTGGGTTCAAATCCTACCTCCAATATTTACTACCTTTACGACACTGAACAATCAATCAACCAACATTTCTTGAATACCTGTCTTGTGCCAGGCACTATCCTAAGTGTTAGACAAGTAATTTCATCCCCCTTGATCTTACCTTCCACAACTGTAAAAAGTAGAGGTTGTACTAGATAACCTCTAAGGTCCTTTAGGCAGCTAGGTTACCTACTGGGTAGCACACTGGACCTTAAGTTAGGAAGATCTTAGTTCAAATCCCATTTCACATAGTTATTAGATAGCTGCATGAAACCAGGGAAGTAGGTTTCCTTTTCTATAACATTGGGATAGTAACAGTACTTACTTTCCAGGGTAATTGTGAGAATCAAATGAGATAATATAGCAAAGGACTATATGAAGACTAACCTAAGCATTTATATTCTCTTCCTTCGCAGTGAGTGCCCAGTATGCTCTGCATAAAGAAGGTTATTTAAAAGTTATTATTGAATCAAACTAAGTTAAATTAAGAGAGCCTCTAAATATAATACAAAAGGCTTAATAACCAGGGCTTAGCCTCCTGGATCTATGCTCTGATGTTCAGACACACATGCAAACCAAGCCGGAATACTTTCTTAATCTTTTTAAGGCAAGTCTATTCAGCCTACAGAATACCATGTTCAAGTCACCCAAGAATCAGCTAGGCCTGATTCCATTCTGCTTTTATTAAGCATATTAGACATGGCAGCTCTGGCCTTAAAGGTTGAGGCCATTCAGTGACATTGTGGTAACTGCTTTAAGATTATTTTTTGTCTCTGCATCCATATAACTCTCTTTCCCCATTATACTCAAGGTGTGAGAAGGGAAGTAACATGTAATAAGGCATGAAGGTAGGTTGGAGCAGGTCATGTGAAGAATTTTCAATGTGAAATAAGAATTTATTTCTCTTAAAAGTAACAGGGAGCTATCAATGTTTATTAAATAGTATAATCAGATTTGCTATGAGGAGGATAACTTGGAGAATTGTGAATCTTAAGGAAAGGAGATCAAATAGGATCTTCAATACTTAAATAGACCAAGTTAGAAGTCAATTTAGAGTTGTAAGGGACTATAGAATCCTGCCCCACCACTCTCAAAGCTACATTTGACTTCAATTTTTTTTGAATTTTATTGTTATAGAAACTGAAGATAGAGAAGATGAAGTAACTTGTTCAGTGTCAAAGAGTAGATGAGCAACAGACAGATACTCTCATCTCAAAACCAATGGTCTTGACACTAGACCAATGACTTTTGTCAATGGACCAAACAATAGCCTCCTCTCAACTTTTATTCACATTGATGAATCCAATCAGAGAAAGTCTAGTTAGATGTCTAAACTCCAGGATCAAAGGCTACCCCTTTGAGAGTCAGAGGTATTCTTCCTTAATACTATTGCCATTTCAGTAGGTTCTCCACAATATACACTTCCAGATATTAGTGTCCATGTTTTACAAAAGGGATTGATATCTATTGTCTTTTACAAAAAGTATTTTTTTTCTGAGAAGATATAATAAAAATAGAAGCATAAAAAATTGCCCCAAATTAAGACACAATATTCTCATACCACCTTAACTCCCAAGGACAGTGGATTCAGACTTAAAGAATTTGCTACAAAGCATTCACTCCACCAAGTTCATTTCCAAAAACACCCTGTCCAATGGATGTCACCCTTGAAAGCAGCCTTTCAGGTGTTGGATCCAATTTACTACTGAGCTCCAAACCAGTGAGTTGCTGCTCAGTGCTATGTGCAAACTTTGGTCTGGCTTCTGGTTTCTGGACCTCCTGTAGCTCTCCCAACATTATGATGCTCAAAAAGTTGCTGTCTAATCCATTTCATCTCCAATATTTCTTTGTTTGAGAAGAGAAAACAAACTCAGAGACCTATAACTTGTTATATGCCTATATTCAGGGACCACATGTTAGACTATGTGGGAAAGTCCTGAAACTTCTACCCAATCAGAGGCTTACAACTTGCCTTCCTCACTAAGAACATCCTGTAAGAATAGAGAGTATAAGTCAGTTCTATGAGAATCTTTTGCCTACCTCTCAGTACGGGTGTAGCAGCCTGTCCCAAAGGTTTTCCTAATAATGGAATGTCTGGGTAAGGAGATTTTAGTCCCTTCTTTGCATAATTCCAAACTGCTTTCCATAATGGTTATACCCATTTACTTCATCAATAATGCATTAGCATTCCTATCTTTCCATAAGTCCTTCAACATTTACTTTTCCCATCTCTTATCATCAAACTGTCTTTTGCCAATTGGCAAAATATGAGGTGAAATCTCATTATTTTTAATGATTTTGAAGCAATATTTGAATAATAACTAATGGTTTGCAATTCTTTTTGTGAATTATTCCTATTTCTTGACCACATCTCTTTGAGAATGATTTCAGGTGGTATTTGGGTATATACATATACATAAAAATATACAAATACATATATATATACATTAAATATGTGTATATCCATATATAACATATGCACATGTATATAGATATACACATAGCCTTTTCAAAGAAACAGTTTAGTTTATTGTTTCTATAGATTTTTTGGTTTCCAGTTTATTAGTTCCTCCTCAAATTTTTAATATAGTGATGCAGAGTCAAGATAGTGGGTTAGAGGCAGCAGAAGTTCAGAACTCTGCAAAACCCTTCTTCACCAAATCAAAAACACAATGCTTCCAGGGGACTGAAAACCAAATCTAACAACAGGACAGAGCTAAGGAATTCTCATGCTGGACTCAACTTGAAAGGTACAACCCCCCCCCCCAAAAAAGCCTGAATTCTAGAACTTTTGGATTTAAGGGGGAAAAAGAAGGAAGGTCCCAGGACTCCTCCCCCACTTACAGTGCTGAGCTCTCCAGGGCTGGCTAGAATCTCTGAGTAGGCAAGAGCTCTAGTCTGGAGGGAGTACATTGCTGGCACAGCTGTGCCAGGCCCAGGGTGTAGAACACAGGCATCAGGGAGGCAGATGGAGGAGAACAAAGAAGGCAGCATAGTCACAATCAAGACACTCCATCTTGCCCCCCCCCCCCAGCCTCTTGAGGTTTTGGCCTTAGGGCACATCCAACTTTGTAGATCAACTCCACCCTTCCTCAATCTTATCAAGAGGGCAGACAAGAAGCCTTCAGAGAACAGGGAATCTCAAGCTCCAACATCCCTCCACCACAGACTGATCTTAGAGCCTTACTGACTAACCTCCAAGGGCAAAATCAACAACCACTACAGGCTACAAACTTGATAACAAGGTGGGAAGCCCAACTCCTTTTCAGCTTTTGCTGACAGCTCAGGAAGATCTGATCTCAGGACTCATCAATATCATCAACCTAACCTGATCAATCAATAGAGTAGAGAAGAAGTCATTTTATGACAGAATAGCCCAAACCCACAGATCCAGCACATAATGAGAGGAGCAAGATTACAGGCAATTATGGGGGGAGGGGGGAGGGGGAGAAGGGAAAAATATGAGTAAACAACAGAAAAAAGAAATGACAATCTACAGCTTCTATCCAGGCAATGAGCAAAGAACAAATGGAACAGAGGAAGACCAAGGAACACCAAGCAAAAACACAGAAACTCCAGCAAATTGGACACAGGCTTTGGAAGAACACAAAATACAATTCAAAAAAACAATTAAGAGAGGCTGAATACAATTAGGAAAAGAAATTAACAAGCAAAATAAGTCATCTGAAAACAAAAAAAAATAGTGTCTTGAAAGCCATAATTAACCAGCTTGAAAATAAGGCAAAGGAGATGAAAGATAACCTCCAAAGAAAATCAGACCAGAAGGAGGATGACCAAAAAGCCAGGGATGAAATTCAGTCTTTAAAAACTAGAATCCAATAACTAAAAGAAAGTGTCTTCATAAGGCAGCAAGAATCTATAAAACAAAATCAAAAGAATGAATAATTTGAGGAAAATAAAAAAATACCTCATTGACAAAACCATTTGTTTAGAAAATAGATCCAAAAAAGACAATATAAGAATTATCAGACTACCTGAAGATCATGAAAAATGAAAAAGCATGGACATCATTCTACAGGAAATTATCCAAGAAAATGGCCCCAACATTCTAGAGCAAGTGGGAAAAGTGGAGATTGAAAGAATTCACAGATCACCTCCTCTACTTAATCTTCAATTGACAATGCAGAGGAACATTATAGCCAAATTCAAGAACTACCAGACCAAGGACAAAATATTACAAGCTGCTAAGAAGTCATTCAGATGCCATGGAACCACAGTTAGGATAACACAAGATCTGCTGCATCTACACCGAAGGACTGTAAATCTTGAAATTTCTCAGACTTGTGAATGTTAAAAATTTCCACATTGAGGAATCCTCCATTGGAACAAATTCCCTACTGGAAACATTCTCCATTTTGATGTGAGAACTCACCAGGATCAGAAATGGGAGGACCTCTACTCCACCCGTACAAAGTAAATGACTTGTTGTAATCTGGGATGCCTAGAGCAGGGGGAGACATGATAGCCTTTTTTAGATCTGATAGAGCTGACAAGTGTTCAGGCTCTAATTTGAGGGGTTCAGGAACCGAATCCATTGTTAATGCTATAAGGGGTTTAGTAATTTCCCCATAGCAAGGAATCCATTGTCTGCAAAACCCTGTTGCTCCTAAAATTACTCTCAACTGTTTCTTAGTAGTAGGAGTGCTTAAATTTTGAATATTCTCAATTCTTTTTGGAGAAATATAATGAGCACCCACAGACAGGATGAATCCCAAATATTCTACTTTAGGGAGACACCACTGAACTTTATCCTTCGAGAGTTTATGTCCTCTTTTGTACAATTCCAAAAGAAGGTGTTTGCTATCTTCTTGACATGTTTTTGTGTCTGTTGAAGCCAAGAGTAGATCATCTACATATTTGATTAATTTACTATTTTTTAAATATTATATTGTCTATGTCTTGGCTCAAAATTTGCTCAAATAAACTCGGACTTTCCACATAACCCTGTGGCAGCCAACTTCATGAATATTGTGAGCCCTTCTAGGTAAAAGCAAAAATATGCCTGAAGTTCTCATGTATAGGTATGGAAAAGAAAGCTGAACACAAGTCTACTACTGTAAAGTATGTAGCTATGCTAGGAATAAAGGAAATAAGCGTGGGTGGGGTGTGAACTTAGAGTTGATTGTGTTGGGTCGGGAGCCTGAGCAGTGGGAGGAGTGGGTAGGTTTTCTGAGGCTGAGGGGGAAGAGGGAGGGGTGGCTTCATTAGAAACGGGGTTCTAAGGTCGAGTTGGCAGGAGGAGCTGTGTCCAGAGTTTCTGATAATGTTCTTAATTCTCTTTTAATGCTTCTCATAAAAGCTACAATCTCTCCTTGACCTTCCTCTATAAGCTCAAGCCGAGTATTTAGTTCTGCATATTGTTGAGTAGTAGAAGGAACACTTGGTTGGTTTGACTGAGAAGTGGGTTTTGTAAAGAAATACCATATTATAGCTATAACAATCAAAATCCCAAGGGGGAGTACTGTGTTGATTATATTTTGCCATAAATCCCATGGTATGAGAAATTTTAGAGAGAAAAAGAATGCAAATTTTACAAGGTTAGTCATGGAGCTGAATAGCCAGTTGTTAAGTATGTTGTGAACTGGCTGTAACCACATATTTTTAAAGTAAACACGTGGGGAGAAGGACAAGGCCAGAACTTTCCCCAGGTTTGTCTTAATCTTAATTTAGGCAGTTGTTCCCTAAAGGAAAGACTTTAGAAATAGTTATCCTAGCCAGGACTTTAGGGCCCTGTTGCTAAGATCTAAAACAGCTTAAATTTAAGGAGAATCAAAAAGGTTTTTTACTCACCCATTCTTGCAGCTGTAATTTTGAAGCCAAGTTAAAACAGAAAACAAAACTGACTGATAGGCAAGTAATAAAGCAAAGAGATAAAGGAAAGAGATTTCACAGAAGTCTTTTGAGGGTTTTATCACCAACTTCGTGATCAGCCATAAACTGTTAGATTTAAAATGGTTGAAGGCCTTAAACTGTAACAGTTAAAAGAGTGATGTTGTATCTAAGAATTTTCAAATTTTGAATTTTTTGTTTGAGATTGTATTTTTATAAAAATCCAAGAATTTTGATTTTTTGTTTAAGATTGTACTTTTATAAAAATTCAAGATTTTGATTTTGTTTGAGAAAAGATCTTCAAGAAAGAAGCTTGAAACTTTTATATCCAGAGAACGAACTGTTGCAGAAGGATGCCAGAAAACCTACACTTCATCAAGAAGATCAAGAATGAACTTTGGATATGATTGATTGAACTGAACTTTGATTGAACATTTATTGTAAATGTACACATTTCTGCCAAAAGGGACTACCCCTAATTTGGCTTTCTGTCAATGGGCCTAGCAAAACATTGGTTTTGCTTTCTTTTCTTTTCTATTTCCTCTCTCACTATTCTAATTCCTCTTAGAAATTTGAATATCGTGTATATCTATAGTTAGAAATGCATTTAGGATTACAAATTGATTATGTTAAATGATCAATGGTGAGACTAGTCTCCCAATGATCATCAAGGGGGATTGTAAATCTTGAAATTTCTCAGACTTGTGAATATTAAAAATTTCCACATTGAGGAATCCTCCATTGGAACAAATTCCCTACTGGAAAAATTCCCCATTTTGATGTGAGAACTCACCAGGATCAGAAATGGGAGGACTTCTACTCCACCTGTACTTAAGACTGCTTTAGGGGAAAAAAATCCTTGCTATGGGAGGACCTCTACTCCACCCTTACTTAAGACTGCTTTAGGGGAGAAAACTCCTTGCTAAACAATGAAAGTACTTGGACCCATGCTTATAATAAGGCAAGGAGTTCTTTGAGCCATGCCTGTTTTTTAGAATTGATACAATGAGATGCTAGGTACCTAAAAGGGTCGGCCAAGTTTTCTCTTAATGAGATTAGTTGACTCAACTGTGTTTTCACTGGTTCAGATTTACTGAGGAGATTGGTCGACACAGCAGCATTTTTTCTGGTTCAGATTTACTGAGGAGATTAGTTGATTTAGGAATTCAAATGGGCAGTCCTTTGGAAACCGTCTACAGTGATTGGTAGATGTAAGGACTTAGGGGAGTTGACATAGGAGAAAAACCCCTATATAAGAAAAAGAAGAATCTCTTGAGAAAAAAATCCTTTTGGAGGATCTCTGATGAGGATTGCTTGGGAAGAATCTCTTGAGAGAGGCTCTGGAGAAGGGAAGCTCTTGGAGAACAATCTCTAAGGAGGTCTCACTGGAGCTCCTCTGAGGGGACTATGTCCCTCTGGAGGCTCTGGAGAGAGGCCCTTTGGAACAGTCTCTGGCTGGAAGGCTCTTTAAGGAGGACGCTGGCTGGAACTCTCTCTGGTGAAGTCAGCTGAGATGGAGTTGGCCTGGTGTCACTAGAATCCTTGCTTAGACAGACCTTGTGGTGAGTGATAAAAGACTGACTGACTGATCTCTCTCTCTTAAGACTCAGGTCTAGGCCATGTTGGCTTAAGGCCCTTCATACTTATTTCCTTTTTCTCTATTTCTCTCTTTTCTTTAATTCCACATTTGTATTAATTAAAATCTCTATAAAACCTAGTTGACTTGGGTATTTGAATAATTGGGAATATTTCCCTGGTGACCACCTTATATTTGATTTAAAAACCAAGACACTGTAGTGAAACATATTTTCTGCAGTCAAATTTACTCACCCTCTCTTATATCTATCACAATTTATATCTTCCACCATTTTAACTAACTACAGTTTATGTTTCTAACTATTTTAAATATAACAATTTATGACATCAACTATTTTAAATGTTACAGGACTGAAAGGCATGGAATATGATGTTCCAGAAAGCAAGAGAACTAAGTCTACAATCAAGAATCAACTACTCAGCAAAACTGACTATATTCTTGCAGGGGAAAGTATGGTCATTTAATAAAATAGAAGACTTCCAAGCATTCATAAAGAAAAGACTGGACTTGAACAAAATTTTGATGCCCAAACACAGAACTCAAGAGAATCATCAAAAGGGAATTAAGAAAAGGGAAAAAAAACAAGACAAAATTTTTAAAGGGACTCAATAAGTTAAAATGATTCATATCCTGATAAGAAAAGAGGATATTGATAACTCTTAAAAATTATTATTATCACCTAAGTAGCTAGAAGAATTAAACTTTGAGGGGACAGTGAGAAATTGCATAGGATGAAATGCCAAGATATATATGTGTGTGTGTGTGTGTGTGTGTGTGTGTGTGTGTGTGTGTGTGTGTGTGTGTGTAACTAGAGGTAAAAAAGAGGTTAATACAAAGAGAAATGGGAAAAGAAACAAAATGGGGTAAATTTATATTTTATAAAGAAGTGCATGGCAGGAGTGGGGCATAACACCAATACACTGGAAGGGTAAAGAGGTTGGAGACAGGAAATATTTAATTCTTACATTCATTGAAAGTGACTCAAAGAGGGAAGAACAATCAGATCCATTGGGGCAGTGAATTGATTCACACCCTATAGAGAAGTAGAAGGGTAACAAACAGAATGGTAAGGAGGGAAGTAATACAAGGGAGGGGGAGTGTGGAGGGTATTTAAAAATACCCTAAAGAAAAACAAGAAAGGAATAAGAAAGGAGGTGGGGTAGAAAGGGAAGTAAAATAAGGGTGGGAATTAGGGGGAATGATTAAAAGCAAAACACTGTTATAGAAGGAAATAGTGAAAGAATATAGGGCAGGATTAGGAGTGGAAATCAAAATGTTGGGAAATACACAGCTGGTAATCATAACTCCAAATATGAATGGAATGACCTCACCCATAAAACAGAAGCAAATAGCAGAGTAGATTAGAAAGCAAAATCCTACCATATGTTGTCTACAAGAAGCACACCTGAGGAAGAAAGACACACACAGGGTAAAGGTAAGCAGATGGAGAAAAATCTATTGGACAGGGGTCACAATCATGATATCTGACAAAGTAAAAGTAAAAATAGGTCTACTTAAAATAGATAGAGAAGGCAATTAAATCCTGATTAAAGGCAGTATCGACAATGAGGAAATATCAGTACTCAACATGTATGCACCAAACGGTATAGTATCCAAATTTCTAAATGAGAAACTAGTAGAGCTCAAGCATGAAATAGATAGAAAAAACTATACTAGTGAAAGACCTGAACCTTCCTCTATCAGATCGTGACAAATCAACCCAAGAAATAAATAAGAAAGAGGCAAGAGATGTGAATGAAAACTGAGAAAAATTAGAGTTAGTAGATATGTGGAGAAAAATAAATTGGGACAAAAAGGAATACACCTTCTTCTCAGCAGCACATGGTACATTCACAAAGATTGACCATGAATTAGGGCATAAAAACATGGCAAACAAGTGCAAAAGAGCAGAAATAGTAAATGCAACCTTTTCAGATAATAATGCAATAAAAAGAATAGTAAAGTTACAGGGAGAGCCAAATTAAAAAAAAATAATTGGAAATTAAATAATATGCCTCTCCAAAATCCTCTAGTTAAAGAACAAATCATAGAAATAATTAATAATTTCCTTGAAGAAAATGAAAATGATGAGACATCATTTCAAAATGTAGGGGATGCAGCCAAAGCAGTACTCAGGGGGAAATTTGTATCCTTGAGTTCATATATTAGGGTACTTTGAAAAAATAAATCAAATAGAGAAAATACTGGTCAATCTAATTAAAAAAAAAGGAAAGAAGAAAACCAAATTAAGAGTATTCAAGATGAGAAGGGAGTTCTCACCTCTAATGGAGTGGGAATTAAGGCAATCATTAGAAACTATTATGCCCAATTATATAGCAATATATGGCAATCTCGGTCATATGGATGAATATTTTACAAAAATATAAATTGCCTATATTAACAAAAGAAGTAGAATACCTAAATAACCCCATATTAGAAAAAGAAATTGAACAAGCCATTAAAGAACTCCCTAAGAAAAAATCCCCAGGACCAGATGGATTCACAGATGAATTCTATCAAACATTAAAAGAATAACTAATCCCAATATTATACAAACTATTTGACAGAATAAGCAAAGAAGGAGTTCTACCAAATTCCTTTAATGACACAAATATGGTACTGATTCCAAAACCAGGCAGGTCAAAAACAGAGATGGAAAACTATAGACCAATCTCCTTAATGAACATAGATGTAAAAATCTCAAATAGAATACTAGCAAAAAGACTCCAGCAAGTGATCACAAAGTTATTCATTGTGACCAGGTGTGATTTATACCAGGAATGCAAGTATTGTTCAATATTAGAAAAACCATCCTCATAATTGACCATATCAACAAGCAAACCAACAAAAATCACGTGGTTATCTTAATAGATGCATAAAAAGTCTTTGACAAAATACAGTACTTTTTCCAATTGAAAACACTAGAAAGCTTAGGAATAGAAGGGTCTTTCCTAAAAAATAATAACAGTATTTATCTAAAACCATCAGCAAACATTATCTGCAATGGGGATAAACTAACTAGAAGTCTTCACAATAAGATCAGGAGTGAAACAAGGATGCCCATTATCACCTCTATAATTTAACATTGTACTAGAAACGCTAGCAGTAGCAATTAGAGAAGAAAAAGAAATTGAAGGTATTAAGATAGGCAATGAGGAGACTAAGCTATCACTCTTTGCAGATGATATGATGATCTACTTTAAGAATCCTAGAGAATCCACTAAAAAGCTTGTGGAAATAATCAACAACTTTAGCAAAGTTGCAGAATACAAAATAAATCTACATAAGTCATCGGCATTTCTATATATTTCCAACACAGGTCAGCAGCAAGAATTAGAAAGAGAAATTCCATTTAAAATCACCTTAGCCAATATAAAATACTTGGAAATCTATCTGCCAAGACAAACATGGGAACTTTTTGAACACAACTACAAAATAGTTTACACACAATTAAAACTAGATTTAAATAACTGGAAAAACATTAATTACTTATGGGTAGGTTGAGCTAATATAATAAAAATGACAATCCTACCCAAATTTATGTACTTATTTATTGCCATACCCATCAAACTACCAAGAAACTTTTTAACTGAATTAGAAAAAAATAATAACAAAGTTCATCTGGAAAAACAAAAGATCAAGGATATCAAGGGAAATAATGAAAAAAAGTGTGAAGGAAGGTTGCCTAGCAGTATCAGATCTCGAACTATAAAGCAGTTGTCATAAAAACAATATGGTACCAGCTAAGAGACAGAAAAGAGGATTAGTGGAATAGACTTGGGGTAAGTGACCTCAGTATGACAGTCTATGATAAACCCCAGATCGCAGCTTTAGGGACCAAAATCCACTCCAACAAAAACTGCTGAGAAAATTGGAAGACAGGATGGGAGAGACTGGATTTGGATCAACATCTCATACCCTACACCAAGATAAACTCAGAATGGGTGAATGACTTGAATATAAAGAAGGAAACTATAATTAAATTAGATAAACACAGAATAGTATGCTTGTCAGATCTTTGGGAAAGGAAAGATTTTAAGACCAGGTAAGAATTAGAAAAAATTATAAAGTGTAAAATGAATACTTTTGATTATATTAAATTAAAATTTTTGTATATAAAAAAGCAAAACAACACAAATTAGAAGTGAAGCAACAAATTGGGAAGAAATCTTCATAACAAAAACCTCTGAAAAAAGTCTAATTACTCATATTTATAAAGAGCTAAATCAATTGTACAAAAAAACAAGCCATTCCCCAATTGATAAATGGTCAAGGGACATGAATAGGCAACTTTCAGATGAAGAAATCAAAATTATTAATAAGGACATGAAAAAGTATTCTAAGCCTCTTATAATCTGAGAAATGCAAATCAAAACCACCTCACACCTAGCAGATTGGCTAACATTACAGCAAAGGAGAGTAATGAATGTTGAAGGGGATGTGGCAAAATTGGCACATTAATGCATTACTGGTGAAGTTATGAATTGATCCAACCATTCTGGAAGGCAATTTTGAAGCCAAAGGCACTAAAATACTTCCTGTCCTTTGATCCATCCATAGCACTAAGTTTATACCCCAAAGAGTTATTAAGGAAAAAGACTTGTTCTGTGCTCTTTGTGGTGACAAAAAAATGGGAAAATGAGGGAATGCCCTCAGATTGGGGAATGACTGAACTAATTGTGGTATATGTTCATAATGGAATATTATTGTGTCCAAAGGAATAATGAACTGGAGGAATTCCATGACAACTAGAACAACCTGCAGGAATTTTTGAGGAGTGAAAGGAGCAGAACCAGGAGAATATTGTACACAGAGACTGATACACTGTGGTACAATCCAATTTAATGGACTTCTCTACTGGCAGCAAGGCAATGATCCAGGACAATTCTGAGGGATTTATGAGAAAGAACTCTATCCACATTCAGATGAAAAACTATGGGACTAGAAATACAGAAGTAAAACAATTGCTTGATCACATGGTGATATAATTGGTGATATAGACTCTAAATGATCACCCTAGTGCAAACATCAATAATATGGAAATAGGTTTTGATCAAGGACACATGTAAAACCCAGTGGAATTTTAAGTCAGCTACAGAAGGGGCTAGAGAGAGGAGGGAAAGAACATGACTCTTGTAACCAAGGAAAAATATTTTAATTGACTAATTAAATACAATTAAAAAGACCTTAATATATCCTCCTTTGTGTTTATTTTAGATTTCATTTTGGCTTCTCATTTTTAAAAATACATATTTAATTTATTCATCTCATTTCTCAAGCTTATTTAAGTTTGTAGGAATGTGCTCTTTACCATGAGGACTACTTTACCTGAATTCCAGAAATACTGACATGCTATTTCATAATGATAATTTTAATCCCATTTTTATTTCTACTGTTTGTACTTGGACAGCTCATAAAATCGTGTATTCTTGTTAAGTCTGCATCTGAGTCTGTCTTTTGTTTGTGCTCCTTAAACTGGTTGATATTTTTATTGTGTTGTAGTCTATAAAAGATGTGTTTACTCTTTCTGCCTTTTGACATTTGTTTGAAATATTTCTATAATTTATTAAATGGTAAATTTTTATTTTAAAAAATCCTTGTGGTGCTGAGAAGCATATATGATCTTTAGAAGATGTGGTCAATCTATTAGTTCTAGTTTCTTGAGCTTTTTTTTATTCGATATTTATCTATTGGTTCTATCTCTGTTAAACTCACCTAAAACTTAGAAAGGGACAATGAAATGTTTTGTCATTTTTGCATTTTTCTTGTGAAATTAAGGCATACCAGCTTAATAGTTATATTTGGTTTATTGTTTATTGTACATTTCAGCATAATACTTTTTTCTGGTTTTTGTTGAGAACATTTATTTTTGCATTATCTGATAGCATTCTTGCAAGTCCTATTTATTTATATTTACTAAATGAATGGGAAATATTTTTAACACTAAAATTTATTCTGTGCATGTCTGTTTCTAAAAGGTGATTCTTGTAAACCAGATTGTGAGTTTTGTTTTCTTAGGCAATCTGTTACTTTCCCCTTTATAAGATTGTTTAATCCACTCTCTTTTAATGTTATAAGAATTATATTTCTTCCATTTTTCTCAAATAATATTTATATCCCATTTAGGATTTCCCCATCTTCCTCTGAAGACACATAACTTTATCTCTTCAATTATTTTTAGTTAATCTACGTTAAGTCAACCTTATTCCTTTTGGCTCTCTTTTATCCTTACCCTAAAGCCCATTACCTACCTCCCATTTGTGACTTTTTTCTAAAATTTTTGAGCTGTGTTTAATTTAATATTTTCTCATTCTTGTTTGTTTTTATATATTTATTAAATCTCTGTCTCCTTTTTCCCCTCTAAGTAAAGTAGTCAAGTAAAATTCCATTATCTTTATCTTCTTCAACTTGTTTTTTTTTTTTTAAACCCTTACCTTCTGTCTTGGAGTCAATACTGTGTATTGGCTCCAAGGCAGAAGAGTGGTAAGGGCTAGGCAATGGGGGTCAAGTGACTTGCCCAGGGTCACACAGCAGGGAAGTGTCTGAGGTCAGATTTGAACCTAGTACCTCCCATCTCTAGGCCTGGCTCTCAATTCACTGAGCCACCCAGCTGCCCCTTCAACTTGTTTTTATTATTTTTAAAATTACTTTATGTACATTTTCCTAAAAAATATTTTCCCTTTTTCTCATTATAATTTCACTATCCTTTCTGTCTATTTTAGATTAATTCTTGGATTCATAACTCAAACTCTTTTGTTTCATTTTTAGCCTCTGCCTTCCTAATAGAAATAGAGTTTCTACCTTTTTTGAGTTCCTGCTTCTAAACAATTTCTAGGTTATAGCCTTGTAGATCCTCCCTAAAGACTCCCCTTTTTTCTGTTGTGCCTCACTCAGAAATAGCAATTACTGAAAGTGATAGAGAAGATATTGTTACATTGTAGGAATTTTCCTGTGTCCTAAATTGTTCAGTCCATTATGAACTATTATCCTGGCCATGATCATTTCCCCCCTTTCTTATGAAACATTCTCCCTAGTTCTATGCTCTTCCTCTCTTCTGTTACTTGCTCTAGGAGCTTTGATTTCTCTTCTCCCGAGACAGGATAAGTGATGTTTCTAACCACCAAATCCCTATAGATTATGCCCCTCATAAGGTGCATATCTTCATTCATAAACTCTTCTTTTTACACTATGGGAATATCTTCTGAGATACCTACTCTTACTTTTGCCTCATTCTCCAGTTGCTCTCTTCTTCCTGAGAATAATTGTCAACCTTTAAATTTATTAAACTAGATCACATATTACTCTCTAGCTTCTTCCTCCTTTCTCCCTTTTTATGCACTCTCAATTTCAATAATTTTGTTCCACAAAGACACTGATTCACTTGTAGCTAGGGTGTTCTGAGCTTTACCCTACAGTGTTTCAAGTCTGTTTCTTCAACATCATTATTATTAGTTTTCTGCTTTTACCTTTGTCTCCCTATATATATATATATATAAAACAACATAAATATCTTAATCTATTTCTCATATAAATAGTATGTAAAAGTGAAATACCATTAAGGAAATATATAATGCTCTTGCTCTAAATTCCATAAAAGTATACAAGACTTGAAAAATGAGAAATTAACCTGAAAAGATGGCAGCAGCTTCATTATCAGACTGGTTTCTAATTTGAGGCAATTTTATTCCTCTAGAAGTGATGAGCAAAGTCATTGAACTGAATCAGCACTTAGCACTCAGATTCTTGCTTATCATTTGAAGAAAAATATTTTAGTTTGTTTGATGAGAGATGTCAGAAGAAAAGTAATTTATGAACTTTGAAGTTTCATTTTCAAATGTGTATATCAGGTAAAGCAATCAGTCTCTACCTTTCTTTTTTGTTGTTGTTGAGTAGTTTAAATTGTGTCCAACTCTCCATGATCCCATTTGGGATTTTCTTGGCAAACATAGTGGAATTGTTAGCCATGTTCTTCTCCAGCTCATTTTACAGATGAGAAACTGAGACAAGCAGGGTCAAATAACTTGCCCAGGGAAAAATTTGGGAAGTGCCTGAGGCCAGATATGAAATTAGGAAGATGAGTCTTTCTAACTTCAGGTCCAGCATTCTATCTACTGAACCAACTAGCTGGCCATCTTTCCATTAAGCTCTATTAAGTATCTTTTGCTCCCTTGAAGGCTTCAATAGGAAATCAAAGATAAGAACAAGTGTTCTTAACCATTTTTTGTCATTGATACCTTTGGCAGTCTAGTGAAACCTATGAATACCTTCTCAGAATAATATTTTTAAATGAATAAATTAAAGTATTGAACATTATGAAAGAAACCAGTTATACAAGTGTTGTATTAGCAAGATAAGCTCATAGAACCCTGGACATTTTGTCATTATTGTAATTGTTGTCATTATTGTAAAGCTTTATGAGTCCATAGATTATAGCACACCATCCCCTTCTGTTCTTCACTATCTCTCAATGTCTGTCCAAGTTGAAATTCATTACTTCCATCGCACTATTTATCTTTCTTATCCTCTGCCATACCCTTCTCCTTTTGCCTTCAATCTTTCCAAAATTCATGATCTTTTCTGAATGAGTTCAGTCTTCTCATTAAAAGACCAGAGTAGTTAAGTTTCATCTTCAGTGGACCTTCATGGGAAGAATCTGAATCAATTTCTTTAAGTATTGGCTGATTTGATCTCCTCGTTGTCCGGGGGACTCTCAAAAGTCTTCTCTAGCACCACAAGCAAAAGTGTCAATTTAGCAGTGTTCAGTTTTCCTTATAGTCCAACATTCCCTGTCAACTAGAGAACTATCAATAAAGTAAGTAAAGCATCTAACCAAAGGGAAAGCACAAAAATGTGTTAATTAGAAAACTTCCAAGACAAGTTTGAGTTACCACTTCTCTTCATCTCTTGTTTAATTTCCACTACTACCACAATGCTAGTATCCATTAAATTTACAGTCTTTACCCAACATTTCTTGAAAGTATTCTCTTCCATGTGCTCTAAATGTAGGTTCTGAGCATGAAAACCATTTTTTAAACTCCAGGAACATATAGACTGAAAGGCTGAATCTAAGGGATATTATTAAAGATGCAAATAAAAGCTTTTTAAAAAAACATCTATTTTTAAACAATTAATGTTTTCAAGGCATTTTGTATATATTACAATATACAAGTGTGTATATTGTATATGTGTATATTGTATATTGTGTATATAATTTAGAATTTTATGAAAATTCTGTAGAGATAGAGTAGATATTATTATGTCCATTTACTATGTAAGGAAATTAAAACTCAGAGAAGTTAACTGATTGGCCAATAGTATGAAGTGAGTTTCTTTTTTGTTGTTGTTGTTTTTGTTGTTTTAAACCCTTGACATCTACTTTCCAATCAATTCTAAAACCTAAGGATTTTCTTAGTTGGGAGCTTACAACCATGAAGGACAATAATTTTTTTTTCTACTTAACAGTCAGTACCTAATTAATTTCACTCATAAAATAGAGGTTGTTAAGAATTAAGGATAAGAATTGCACAAATTTGGCAAGTACAGACTTATCCATCCATGAATCAGAATTTATTCTAATTGAATTAATCTCATGCCAAAAATTTTCCAATGGCAAGAATGTGCATTTCTTTTATATGTAGTTAAATCTGCCTTGATAAAACCAAGATCTTTTATCAGCTTTTAGCTCCCTTGTGTGGTTTTTTAAGTAGAAATACATATATTTATAGCTACATATTTAAGATTATTCATTTTAGCATCTAAACAAGTCTACAAAAAACCCTAGGTTTTTAATATGAATTTGTTTGGCTGAATCATCATCATCCTTTATGTGTACAGTTCATTTTTTGTACTGTAGAACTAGAGTTTGCACTTATATTAATTGAATTAAATCTCATTAGTTCCCACCTAACATGTCAGGGTTTTAAGATAATTTGGGTTCCAGTTCTTTCATTCAATTTATTGGCTATCTCTCAGACATGTGCTTAGCTACAGATTTAATAAACATGCTTTTTATTCCTTCTTAACAAGCATTAATAAAAATGTTGAAAAGAAAATGGACAAAATAATAATAACATTCTACCAGAGAAATCCTTTCAGAGAGATACAAATTCATTAATTAGCACTCAGTGTCCATGCACAAAGAACTGGAAAGGACATTGGGATATCTTAATAGAATTCTCTAATTTTGCAGATTAAGGAAACATGGACCATGAATTTTCATTTATTTTCCCAGCATTCTGCAACTAGTTTTTGGAAGAGCTAGGATTAGAACTCAAAATTTCCCAACTTCAAGTCCTCTAGTTTTCCCCTATATAAAACCAGCTCTTCTCTAGTCAGTGCAAGGTACTATGCATTTGATTTTTATTGATCTTTGCTCTAATTAGTTCTATACCTCATTTATATGGTCATCAATTGCAGAAATTCTTTGACAGAATTCTAAGAGTTTAAGTTATTAAATGAATTAGTATTTGTTTGAATTGAATTTATTATGCCTGTTCAATTATTTTACATGAATTAAGAAAATATGTGAGACTAAGACAGATACATATGAACACACAGAAAGAGTAATAGAGACTGAGTCAGGGAAAGAGAGAGAGAAAAGAGCAGATAGGAGTAGAATTAGGGTTTTTGTAGGTGAGAAGAATGGAGTAAGAAGCAGGCAAATGTGTCAAAAGAGTTTAAGGTTCAAAGGAAGTTGAATTCACTGTTTCCCCTTAACCTTTGGAGGGGAAGAAATGGTAATGTCCTTAGACTTATGCTCCAGATCTTTGATTCCAACATTTATTTTTTTTTAATATTCTTTCAAACCATTTTGTGTCTTCTGCATCAAAAAGTGTAACAAAAAATGAAATCCAAACTTTTACATTTTAATTCACTGTTTTTAAAAGACAGACACAGCAAGGTGGCACATGCAAAGCATTGGATCTGGAATCAGGAAAATCTGAGTTCAAATTAATCATCAGAAACTCATTTAGCTAAGTGATCCTGAGCAAGTTATTGAATTTATTTTTGCTTCAACTCCCTCAGCTATAAAAGGGGAGTCATATTAGCAACCTATTCCATAAAGTGGTTATGAGGATTACATGAAATAATATTTGTAAAGCACCTACTATAGACATTAGCACATAGTAGGGGACACATAAATGCTTAGTCCTTATTCCTTATTTTAAAAGCATTTTAAGGGTTTTATTATGAATCAAATGAAAAAAGTGATATAATTGCACAAAGTTGTCAGCATTATTAAGCCACATTTTTTATATTTCATTCTTGAATTTAAAAATCATTTCTTGGTATGCCCCCCTGGTCAAACATAGTAACATCCAAGAAAACATAGATCTTCACATATGGTTAAACTTGATTTTTTCTTATATAAATGATTCTTGAAAGCATATTCATTTTTGAGCTCTTGCACATTGATGTTATAGCATGTTTCTGAACTGAGTGATTAGGAAGCCCATAAAAGGGATTTAGTATGGTGCTAATGAATTATAATTAGGGTATGGAAAGATGAAGTATAATGATTTAAAAAAAAATCTAAACAAATACTAGCTAGGCATTCTTGGAAGGACAAAAAGAGAAGATGGAGAAAAATGAACAAATACCAGTGACCTAGACTCAGTTTAATAGAAGCTCTTTGAAGAACTGCAAAAAGGTCATCTTGACTCACTGTACACATAACCAGCATAGAACTTTGGCAGAACAGCAAGAAGGTATCTAAATAGATAAAATTTTATAATATTTGGCTCATTTTCATCTTGACTTTTACAGTTAAGATAGGATAGCCAACCAAAAACTGGGAAGATGATTAATGGTAGTGTTAGAAAATGGGTTAGGGTTCTATCCTCCAACCCTTTAAAAAAGCTAAAAATATTAATATTAATATTTAAATGGGAAGAAAGCTCATTTAGAAGACTGTGGAACCATAGATTACCAGGCAAAGATTAGTGAGTTCTTTATCATTGGAGTACCCTCAGGACCTGATCAAAAACTATCAGTTATCAGACAAACATTTTTAAGTATTTACTATATTGACAGACACTGGGACAGGGTAGTGGAGATCCAAGAACAAAAAATTAAATACCCTCTGCTCTTAAAGAGCCTATAAGGCAATTATGAATTCTGCATTACCTATATATGAGGATGCAATGAGAAGATCCTGTGCAAAAGAGGAGAATAGAAGATATAGATAGAAAAGATCAGATAGGAGGAAAACATTAGAAATCAGGTAAACCTCTTCCCTATATGATCAAGAGTGAAAAATAATATCCATTATCCATAATATCATTTAATATTGTATTAGAAGCAAACTACTTCAATAAAAGCTAAGAAGAAGACAGTAATAAAAATGAAAATATGTGTATCCTCAAAGGAAAATGTGAGGATGTCAAACCCAAAATGAACTACTAGAAGAGTTCCAAAAAAGGATAAAAAACAAATAATAAGAAATTTAGAAGAAAAGTCAATAGTTTAGAACAAAAACTTATTTAAAAAATCCCTTTTCTATAAAAGGAAATGTAATACATCAAACATGAAAATACCTTTATGAAAGAAAGTACAAAGACAGATAAAAAGAGATACATAAAAATTAGAATTGTATAAATGGAAACTAACAACTTCATGAGATAGCAAAAACTATGAAACAAATTCAAAAGAATGAAAAAAATGAAATCTCTCAGTGGGAATATGACTAACCTGGAAAAAGGAGACAATACAAGAGTCATTGGACTTTTTTGAAAGCCATGATTAAAAATAAAAAGAACCTGGACACCATATTGAAAGAAATTATCAGGGAAACTGTCCTGATGTTCTTGAACAAGAGGGAAAACTAGAAATTGCAAGAATCTAGTGATTATCTCATACCAGAAATCCCATATCATAGAGAAAAAAACTAAAAGCAACCTGGAAAAAAATCCATTATTGTTGAATACCACAATCAGGATAACACAGGGCATATAAGCTTTTACCTTAAAGGATTAGAAGGCATAGAATATGATATTCCCCAAGACAAAAGATCCAGGCCTACAACCAATCCAGGTCTACCCAGGATAACTGAGTATAATACTCTTGGGGATGCAATGGACATTTAAAAATTTGGGAAATTTCAGGCATTCCTGATGAAATGACAAAAGCAAAAAGAATATTCAATGATCATATTTGACATTCAAAAGAAGCATAAATACGTAAAAAGAAAAAATCAAGAAAATCAGTGGGGTTAAACAAATTACATTTCTATTAGAAATGGTAGCTAGGATACTTAATATTTCTATAGTAGAAAAGATACTTAATAAGTATACTTAAAAAGTATATTTATATTATGTATATATTATTTATATTAAAAAGTACTTAATAAATATAAAGTAATCAAAGGAAACATTGGGGTTAAACTGATTACATTCCTTTCATGTGAAATAATAATTAGGATACTTAAGATACTTAAGATAATTAAAAGTAATCAAGGGAAACAATAGAGTTAAATTAGGTAACAAGTAAGAATAACTAAGATGCTTAAAATATCTATGATATTTGAAGTGCCTAAGACACCTAAAATGCTTAGGGTACTTAACATACTGGAGATCCTTAAGAACTTAATTAAAAATTAGGGCAAAGGATAGAAGTGTATGTAGACAGAAAACATATAGTAAGTTGGATATGATGGGATAATATTTTTTAACATAAGAGGATAGCAAAGAAAAGGGAAAAGGAGTGAAATTGAGAGTAAATTATCTCACATGAGAGGGCATGTAAGAATCAATACAGTGGAAAGGAAGATGGGGTGGAGGGGGACAGTGGGCAATGCTTGAACATTAATCAGATTTGGTACAAAGTTGACATAAAATCTATACTCAGATGTAAAAATTTATCTTATCCAATAGGAAAGTAGGAAGGGGAGAAGGAAACAAAAACAGGAGGACCAGAGAAAAGGGAGGTGGTACTAAGGAAAGTGGGTAGACAGAAGCAAAAACATTTGTGAACATTGAAAAACTGAAAGTAAAGAAAGAGGAGGATAAATAGGGAGAAAATAAGATGAAGGGAAACACATAGCTATCAAAGCTGTGAATTTGAATGAGACAAACTCACCCATAAAATGGAAAAGGATAACAGAGTGGATTAAAAGCCAGAGTCTCACAATCTTCTTTCTACAAAATCTCACTTAAAACTAGGAGACACACAGAGACTAAAGGTAAATGGCTGGATTAAAATTGACTATGCTTTAATTAAAATTTTAAAAAGCAAGGGTAATAATTAAAATTTCAGATAATGCAAAAGTGAAATTTGACCAAATTTAAAAAGATAAGGGAGGCAATTGCATATTGATCAAAGGAACCATAGACAATGAATTAATATCAATATTAAGCATATATGTACCATAAGGCATAGTATCCAAATTCCTAATGGAAAAAAACTACATGAGTTATAAAAAATAAACAATAAAAAGATATTAGTAGGGTAATGTACTCTTCCCCTATCAGAACTAGATAAATCAAATTTAAAAATAAACTTGGAATAAATAAAAGATGAGAATAGAATTTTAGAAAAGTTAGACTTTATAGACATCTGAAGAAAATTGCAAAGGAATAAAAAGAAATACACCTTTTATAATGAATACATGGCACCATCACAGAAAAAAAAAATCAATCATATAATGGACCATATAAGCCTTATAATCAGATGCAGAAAAGCAGAAATTTAAGATGCAGCCTTTTCACAACATAATGCTATAAAAGTTACACTGAAGAAAGGGCTGGAGGGCAAAAAAAGACTAAAAAATAATTGGAAAATAAATATCCTCTTATTAAAGTATAAATGGGTTAAAGAACAAATCATAGAAACCAACAATAAGTTCATTAAAGAGAACAACAACAAGAAACAAGACACAAAAATTTTGGGGGATGTGGCCAAAGCAGTACTTAGTAGACAATTTATATCTCTAAATGTTTGCTTTGATAAAACAGAAACAATAAGTCAATGAACTGGGTGTGCAGCTAAAAAAACCCTAGGAAAAGAATAAAATTTTAAAACCCATTTAAATACCGAATTAGATATTCTGAACATTCAAAGAAGATGTTAATAAAAGTGAAAATAAGAAAAATATTGAAATATTAAATTGGACAAGGGGTTGATTTTATGAAAAAAATCAATAAAATAGATAAACCAATGATTAATTTGATAAAAATAAAGAATAAAACCAAATTAACTGTATTAAAATGAAATGGACAAAATTAAAACTATTGAAGAGGAAATTAATTATTAGGATTTATTTTGCCCCAAAATGACAGTAAATCAATCTCATAATCTAAGTGACATAATAGGTGAATATTTTAAAGAATATAAATCCTCAGATTAATAGAAGAGGAAACCAAATATTTAAATAATCACACCTCAGAAAAAGAAACTAAACAATCCAGCAATTAATTCCCTGAGAAAAAATTCCCTGGCCCTATTGATTCCCAAGAGAAATCTACAAAACATTTAATGAACAATTAATTCCAATATTATATAAAGTATTCATAAAAATATCTGAGAGCGGAACTCTACCAAATACCTTTTATAATACAAATATGAGGTTGACAGCTAAAGCAAGAAAATAAAACCAGAGAAAGAAAGAAAAATATAGACCAGGGGTTCTCAACCTTTCAATTTGTATCAATGAGAATACATAATGCATATCAAGTATTTACATTCTGAATCATAACTCTAGCAAAATTACAGTTCTGAAGTAGCCACTAAAATAATTTTTTGGTTTAGGGTCACTACAACATGAGGAACTGTATTGCGGGATCACGGCATTAGAAAGGTTGAGAACCACTGCTATAGACCAATATCCCTAATGAATATTGATGCAAAATATTTAAAGAAAATATTAACAAGAAAGTTATAGCAATATATCACAAGGATCATATGACCATCCTGTGATTAGTTAGGTCTTATACCAGGAATGCAGGGATGGTTCAATACTAGGAAAACTATCAACATAATTGACTATGCCAATAACAAAACCAACAGAAACCATATGATTATTTCAATGGGTGCAGAAAAAGCTTTTGACAAAATGAAATACCCATTCCTATTAAAAGCAATAGAGAACATTAGAATAAATGGAATATTCCTCAAAATGCTAAATAGCATGTCTAAACCATTATCTCTATGTATAAGCTAAAAGCCTTCCCCATATTATCAAGACTGAAATAAGGATGCTCAGTATCACCATTAATCTTCAGAACTCTACTAAAAATGATAGCTATAGCAATAATAAGCAATGAGAAAAGAAAGAATTGAAGGAATTAGAATAGGCAGTGAGGAAATAAAGCTATTACTCTGCAAATAATATTATGGTATACCAAGACAATCCTAGAGAATTAACCAAAAAATGTATCAAAATAATGAACAACTTTAGCAAAGTTGCTGGATATAAAATAAACCCACATTAATCATTAACTTTTCTCTATACTATCAATACAGCCTAGCAGCAAGAGATAGAAAGAGAAATCCAATTTAGAATAATTATGGACAACATAAAATACCTGGGAATCTATCTGCCAAGAGAAACCCAGGATTTAGATGATCACAACTACAAAACACTTTTCATACAAATAAAATCAGATCTAAACAACCAGACAACATTAATTGCTCACTATTAAAATGAGGCAGTAAAATAAAAATGACAATTCTTCCTAAATTAATTCACTTCTTCAGTGCCATACTAATTGAACTACCCAAAGAGCAAGAAGAAGTAATAACAAAATTCATTTGGAAGAACAAAAGATCTAAAATATCAAGAGAGTTAATGAAAAAATATGAAGGAAGATGGCTTAGCTGTGCTGTACCTCAACAAATATTATAAAGGGGCAATCATCAAAACAATATGATATTTATCTGTAATGATAAATTACTATAGTAATCTAGTATTTGACAAACTGAGAGATCTGGAAGAACTACCTATTTAACAAAAACTGCTGGTAAAAACAGAAAACAATGTGGCAAAAATTAGTTGATGACCAACAGCTTGTGCCATAAAGTCAAAACAGATGTATTATTTAGAAATAAAGAATAATACAAATTATTAATTAGAGAAGCACCAAAAAAATCACTTAAAATATTTGCAGCAGTTCTTTGTAATTGCAAAGAACTAGAAATTGAAGGAATGCTCATCAGTTGGGGAATGACTAAACAAGTTGTGGCATTTAATAGTGATGGAATACTACTGCACTTTAAGAAATGATGAGCAGGTTAATTTTGGAAAAACATGGAAAGTTCTACATGAAATTATGAAAAAATGATCAGAAGAAGGAGAACATTATATGTACCAATAGATATATTAACTGAAGAATGACTTGTATATGACCACCACCAGAGAAAGAACTGATAAATAGAAATAAATAAGTCATAGTTTTATATGTACACATATCTTTTTCTCAAATAATGCCTTCTCTAATGGGAGCAGGAGGGAATTATTTGGGTATATGTAACAAACAAAATAAATGCAAAAAAAAAATTCAGGTAACTGAAAATAATTGGATAAAAGACAACCAATCCCTTGTGCTAGAAGAAAACATTCCAATTTATTACATATACTCTGAGATCCAATATACATTGGCTATAAATTTTGATTCAATAGACATTGGATCCCAGAGAGAGTATATAAAAAGACTTTCTCCCAAACAGAAAATTCTGGGTTAGTTTTTAAAAAGAGGCATGAATGCTGCTCTTCGGTTTTAGGAGCTATGTTTTTTTTCTGTCTTTTAGTGTTCCATATTAGCGTCTAGAGTTTTATATCAAAGATATGAATGGAGTTTTACTGGATGATACATGAAGGATTATTTTTCATGCCTCGGGTTATTGTAGCATGAGTCTTCTCCATTTCTCCCTGAGTTTCTTCCACTGATTAGCAGTCTTAATGGTGAAACTAGCCAAGGTTTATGGATATAAACAACAGATTACTAACTTTGTTTTTCCAAACCAAATTCTTTTTAGTCAACTAGCCATTGGAACTATTTCTGCCAGAACCAATACTGATATAGGTGTTTACTTGTCTTGACATATGGCAAGAAACAATCAGAACAAGGAAAATGAGGCCAATGTCTTCCCTAGTATGAGTATTTTCAACAGCTAGAAAGAAAATCCTTGTTTTGAATCAAGCTTTTAGGCTTATGTGATAATCAGTTAATCATTTAGCATTTTAAAGTGCTTACTATGTGCCAGGAACTATGCAAAGCACTAGGGGTACATAAAGTCAAAACAAGCAATGACAACCCAGTTCCTGTTCTTAAGTAACTGATGATCTAACATGGGAAAATGTGGTGACAATTATGTACAAATACATACAGGACAAATTAGGCATGATCTTAGAGGAAAACCCCTAAGATTATGGAGGAATGAGAAAGACTTTTTTTCCAAAGGAGATAATTCTGTTGAGATTTAAAGAAAGTCAGGGAAACCAGAATGCAGAGATGAAGATGGAAGTGATTTTCCAGAGAGAGATACAGGAGTAGTTAGATATTCTAGGGTGAAGAGGCCTCAACCTTGAGGGAAATTCTGGGACAAAACAGTAGCAGAGACATGGTTCTGAAGTCTGGAAAGTTAGAACAATCCAAATAACAGTTATAGTAGAGAACAAAGCCCATTCTTTGCTTCCTTATGTAGTGGCTTATAGATCTCCAGGAGTTTTCCAGTTCCAAGAAGTCACATGTTAGATTTTCTTCTCTCTTTAAGATAATGGGAAGATATTTGATTTTCTCTTCTTTCTCTAAAAATAAGGTTCTTAAAACCCTCAAACTTGAGGCAACTCTAAAGGTAGCATTGTCCAAGAAATCACTCCAATTTCTACAAGGCTAATTTCCAGTATAATATAGCCCATTAATTCCCAGTTGGGGAATGGGAATTTGACATCCTAGAACAATTTTCCTAGGCCATATAAGCAAGAGCACATGCAACTCCCATGTGCCTTCACTTCAAGACCATTGTTAGCTCCTGCTGAAGGAGGTGAGGATCCATTATCCCAACATCACCTAGCCAGGATCTAGCTTAGTCTTAGTTCAGTTGCATTCAGGTCCATCCTCTAAGAGGAAAGACTGCAATTCAAGGCACAAAGGCATTCCACCTTTTAAAACAGTCTGAGCCACCAATTTCATTCATAGTCATTGACTAGTCATTTCATTCCTAGTCCATAGAGTTGCAGGGGTATGCCCATAAAAAAGCATAAATAAGTCCATTATAAATTTTAAAAACTATGGAAAAGAACCAAAATTGAACAAGTTTTTTTTTTACTATCTTACTAACATAGATGGAATATCCACATATACATACATACATATACTTCTTTAAAAATGAACTATACCAGGTCACAGTTTCTTATACATATCACTTGATGGTTCCATATATATTGAAATGTTTGTTTTTGTTCATAGTCAATTTTACAATTTATTTTTTTCTAAGTTCACGATAAAAAAAACCACAATTTTAATTCAAAGATAGAATCCAAGACCTAAACAAAGACTCATTCATCATCCTATGAGCTCACCACATTGAACTGGGAAATCCCCTATCAATCTTACAGGGTGAAACTTGCAGAATGAAAATGCCAGACCACAGCATTGTTGGTTTAGGATTAATTTATAGTGGCAATGCCTCCACTGCTAGATTCCAGACCTCTCTATGAATAAAGTATTCTGTGGATTTGTATAGATCAGAACTAAGGTATTTGCAAAATAATACAGACATTTAAAATATCTATTATGTCTCTGTCAAACAATGATAGTCATGCCTCTTTTGCATCAGGTTATAGAGAATTATAATTAGCATAAAGAAATGAAATGGGAACTTACCAATGATGTCTTATCAATAATAGGAAACATTTAATTTTCCTTGGACTTTGAAAGGGTGCTTTATTGAACTTCTGAAGTTCATCTAGCTATTTAATAAAAACTATACTTTATTATGTTGGCACACATTTTGTGTTAGCAAAGGAAAAACCAGCACTACAAGCCATTCCTTAGGTCTATGGTGGTGAACATATGGCAAGCATGCCAGAGGGGGCACTCAGATCCCTCTCAGTGGGCATGCAGCACAGAGTTCTCCAGAGTTTGTTACCAGAAAGCCAGAGGGACTTAGGGCCAGGCTCCTCCCCTTCCGTTCTCCAACTGTACCTGAGACTATTTCTCACATCACCAACCCCATCACTGCTTTAGGTGCTTATGATATTGAATGTTGAAAGCCTCTGAAGAAGACAATCAGATAGTGATTGAATCAATATTATACAACACGGCACACAAAATTCTGATACATAGAATGTGTAGTTCACAGATCAAGCAATAGCATTGTGTGTTCAGAGTACCCTTATCTTCTTTTTTAGAATTTTGTTTGTCTAAATGATCACCCTAGTGCAATTATCAATAATGTGGAAATAGATCTTGATCAATGACATTTAAAACCCAGTGGAATTGCATGTCAGCTATGGTAGAAGGGTGGGAAGAGGGAAGGGAAAGAACATGAATCATGTAACCATGGGAAAATATTCTTTTTTTAAATTTTACTTAGTCAATTTAGAACATTATTCCTTGGTTACAAGAATCATATTATTTCCCTCCCTCCCATACCTTCCCCCCACCCTTTCATTAGCCGACGCGCAATTCCACTGGGTATTACATGTGTCTTTGACCAGAATCTATTTCATGGGAAAATATTCTAAATCAATTAATTAAATGAAAGTTTTCAATAAAAAATAATTTTTTCTGACATTGTTTTTTCTAGAGTCAGCATGACATAGGATAAGCAATAGTGTCAAACTCAAATAGTAACAGTTTCCTGTGGGTAACATGTTGATTTAGAAAACCATAAGTTAACATGATTATGTTGTACTCTATTTTAACTATATTGTTAAATATTTCCCAATTACATTATAATCTGGTTCATTTCCACAGGATTGTGGATGATTTGCAGTCACAGGCTAAGATATTGGCATCTTGGGCTAAGAGATAAAGCAAAAATTATGGAGTCAGGAAGACGTAGGTTTTAATCCAGACTCAGACACTCCACTTTCCTCATCCAAAAATGAGGTGCTTCATAAATCAGCAGTATTTCTATATACTTCCAATTCATCCTGGCAGCAACAGTTAGAAAGAGAAATTCCATTTAAAATCACCCCAGACAATATAGAATATTTAGGAGTCTATCTTCCAAGACAGACACAGGAACTATATGAACACAACTACATAGCATTGCTGGGTTTATACCCCAAAGAGATAAGGGAAAAAAAACTTGTACAAGAATATTCATAGCTGTGCTCTTTGTGGTGGCAAAAAAATTAGAAAATGAGGGGATACCCTCTGATTGGGGAATTGTGGTATATGTTGGTATATGTTGTGCTCAAAGGAATAATAAGGTGGAGGAATTCCATGTGAACTGGAATGATCTCCAGGAATTGATGCAGAGTGAGAGGAGCAGAACCAGGAGAACATTGTACACAGAGATGGATACACTGTGGTACAATTGAATGTAATGGACTTCTCTACTAGCAGCAATCCAGATCCAGGACAATTCTGAGGGACTTATAAGAAAGAACATTATCCACATTCAGAGGAAGAACTGTGGGAATAGAAACACAGAAGAAAAAGAACTGCTTGATCACATGGGTCGATGGGGATATGATTAGGGATGTAGACTCTAAGTGATCACCCTAATGCAAATATCAATAATATGGAAATAGGTCTTGATCAATGGCACATGTAAAACACAGTAGAATTGTGTGCCAGCTCTGGGAGGGGGTTGGGGGAGGGGAGGGAAATAACATGAATCTTGTAAACATGGAAAAATATTCTAAATTAGCTAACTAAATAAAATTTTCAAAAATGAGGTGCTTAATGACCTCTAATTCCATTTCAACTTTATTTTTTTTTAATACGATCTAAACCAAGTTGTATATCCACACAGGTTTAATTTGGTTTCAGCTATGAATGATTACAATTGATCCAGCAGCTGAGTAATCAAGAAATCAGTGATTGCAGATTTTATTGCTGAAGACTCTATAATCGTTGTCTAACATATCCCTATTTTTTTTTTAACAAAGAGAACTAGTATCCCAGAAGGGAAGTTTGGATGCCCAGATAAACCATTATGGTCAATGGGAAACTTGTCTGGAGGGGCCATGAGATGTAGATGAATGTAAGGCTTAGAACCAGAAAATTTTCACTCAAATGCCAGCTCTATCACTTACTAGGGACTTTAGGTTGGAAGGGAGGGAGGGAATAAATATTTTTCTAGTATTCACTGTGTGCCAGCAACTGTGTTAAGTACTTTATAAATGTATCTTTTCTGATCCTCATTAAAACTCTGGGAGATATGTGCTATTATGTTCATTGTACAAGTTGAGAAACTAAGTTAGAGGTTAAGTGACTTGCCCAGGGTCACACAATAAGTATCAGAGGTTGTATTTGAATTCAGTTCTTTTTAACTCTAGGCCCAGGATTCTATTCATTGGGTCATCTCTTTTCTCTCTCTGGTTCAGTTTTTTCATCTATAAAATTGGGATGATGCTTCTTTATTATATTATTCATGAGGTTGTTAAGAGAAAAGAACATTAAGATGAAATCATTGAATGCATATAACATTATTATCATAGCAAGTTTCCCTTGACCATGTTTCCCTCTCTTGTTACTATACTATCTTTTATTCCATCATTTGTGACTACTCCAAAGGACTTGACTTCTTATAACTCCACTCACTCTTTATCACTGCATAGCAATCTTTTTTATTCTAAGAATGGTTCGCAGAAACTCTCCATGATACCCATTCAAAATCTTCTCTTATCTTCTCAAACACTAATCTTATCCTTTCCCTCTTTGCAAAGGACCTCAGTTAATACTTTACTGAGAAAATAGAAGCTATCTTTAATCAACTCCCTTTTCTATCTAATTCCTTCTCTAAAACCACCACATCCAAAGCCAAATACAGTGTTTTACTGAAAAATATTATCTCCCTGTGGTCCCATTACATATCAGTAATGAAACTTTGACCTATTCCATTTTCTGTGTGGTCTGATTTGTCCCTTCTTTGGAAGACTGGAAAGTTGATTTTTTTTTCCTTTGAGTCCCTGCTTCCAGATGATATAGTTACTTGCTTCTTCTTTTGAAGAATCCCCATACATAAACTATGTATTTGAAAAATATTGGTTAATGTTTTCTTTCATTTACTCATCTTTCCAGCTTTAGTGCCTGAATTAGGGAATTTTTCCAGGGTCAGGGTACTTCTTGTCTTTTTTAAGGATAATCTGCCTTTTTTGACCTTACCCAGCATCCTTGCTTGCTCTGGTAGATTCTACCTCTGAGAATTAAGACCCTTTATGCATCTCAGGACTAAGATGCTCCTTATATTTCCATTAGAAATGGGACTATCTTTTTTTCCCTCCTTTGTATCTCCACCACCTAGTATGGTGCCCAGAATAAAGTACTTAATAAATGTTTATTGATTGATCGAGTCCCATCTTTGAATTTTCCGATTTCATTGGAGATTTCTGACCTTCTTAGATCCTTGGGGAGAGGGAGAGGACTTTGTTCCTACTACTTCTTGAAATAGATCCCTGCTGCTTATTGATTCAGGAGACTATGTTTGCCTGTGCTGGTGCTGATTGAACTAGTGCCCTTCTTTAAAAAGGTACTACCCATGTAGTTTCTTCTTGGATTTCTTCACTTTTATTAAGTATGGTAGGAATTTCAGGTTCTTACTGCAGGAGCTATGTAGGAGCAAGAAGTTCTGCCTCTGCTTAGACATTCATCTTGACCAGAAGTCCCTATATGATGCGTTATTAATAAAAAACAAAAAAAGAAACTTTTCATAGCTCCTATTTAGCCAACCTTGGACAACCCAGAACATATTCCAGACCCATATTCATCGTCTCTCAACAAACTACTACAGGAAAAAAAAAGATGGCAAAAGATATCAGATGGTATCTTGCTGTCTATCATCTGTTTTATTTTATTTTATTAATTAATTTAGAATATTTTTCTATAGTTACATAATTTGTGTTATTTCCCTCTTCTCCTCCCTCCCCACTCCCTTGGCAAGTGTGTAATTCAACTGGGCTTTACAATTATCATTGATCAAGACCAATTTCCATATCATTAATATTTGCAATAGTAATCATTTAGCATCTACATTCTCATTCATATCCCCAATGAATCATGTGAGAAACCAAATATTTTTTTCTTCTGTGTTTCTACTCCCACAGTTCTTTCTCTGGATATGGATAATGTTCTTTCTCCTAAGTCCCTCAGAATTCTCCTGGATCATTGCATTGCTGCTAGTAGAGAAATCCATTACTATCGATCGTGCCACAGTGTACCAGTTTCTGTGTACAACATTCTCCTGCTTCTGCTCCTTTTGCTTGTCATCAATTCCTGGAGGTTTTTCCAGTTCACATAGAATTCCTCCAGTTCATTATTCCTTTTAGCACAATAGTATTCTATCACCAACAGATACCACAATTTGTTTGGCTATTCCCCAATCAAGGGACACTCCTTCATTTTCCAATTTTTTTTGGAGATCACAAAGTGCCTATGAATATTTTTGTACGCATATTTTTCCTTATTATCTCCTTAGTTATCCTTATTATATAATAAGGTTTTCCTTATTATCTCTTATTATCCAGCAGTGGTGTTGCTGAATCAAAGGGCAGGCAGTCTCTTAAAGCCCTTTAGGCATAATTCCAAATTGCCTTCCAGAATGGTTGGATTAATTCACAACTCCACCAGCAATTACCATATCCCCTCCAACATTTATGACTTTCCCTTGTTGTCATACTAGCCAATCTGCTAAGTGTGAGGTGGTACCTCAGAGTTGTTTCCATTTGCATTTCTCTAATTATGATAGCTTTAGGACACTTTTTCATATGCTTATTGATAGTTTTGATTCCTTTACCTGAAAACTGCCTATTCATGTCCCTTGCCCATTTATCAATTGGGGAATAGCTTGATTTTTTTGTACAATTGATTTATAGTTCCTCATAAAATTAAGAAATTAGACCTTTGTCAGAGGTTTTTGTTATAAAGATTTTTCCCCAATTTGTTGCTTCCCTTTTAAGTTTGGTTGCATTGGTTTTGTTTGTACAAAAAATTTTTAATTTAAGGTAATCAAAATTATTCATTTTACATTTTTAATAGTCTTTATTTCTTGCTTAGTCTCAAATTATTTCCCTTTCCATAGTTCTGACAGGTATACTATTCTCTGTTTACCTAATTAACCTATAGTTTCCTTCTTTATATTTAAGTCATTTACCCATACTGAATTTATCTTAGTATAGAACATGAGATGTTGATCTAGACATAATCTCTCCCATATTGTTTTGTAATTTTCCCAGCAGTTTTTGTCAAACAGTGGATTCTTGTCCCAAAAGCTGGGATCTTTGCATTTATTATATACTATCTTGCTGATGGCATTTACCCCAAGTCATTGATACTCCTTTCTGTCTTTTAGCCGGTAACATATTATTTTGATGACCACTGCTTTATAGTACAGTTTAAGATCTGGTACTGCTAAGCCCCCATCATTCACATTTTTGTTTTCATTATTTCCCTTTATAGTCTTGATATTTTGTTCTTCTAAATGAACTTTGTTACAATTTCTTCTAATTCAATAACAACTTTCTTGATAGTTTGATAGGTATGGTACTGAATAAGTAAATTAATTTGGGTAGGATTGTCATTTTTTTATATTAGTTCTTCCTACACATGATCAATTAATGTTTTTCCAATTATTTAGATCCAGTTTTAATTGTGTAGGAAGTGTTTTGTAATTGTATTCATGTAATTCCTGTGTTTGTCTTGGTAGATAGATTCCCAAATATTTTATATTGTCTAGGGTGATTTTAAAAGGAATTTCTCTTTCTAACTCTTGTTGCTGAGTTGTGTTGGAAATATATAGAAATGCTGATGACTTATGTGGGTTTATTTTATATCATTTAACTTTGTTAAAGTTGTTTATTATTTTCTTATCATTTGTTAATTTGTAGTCCCCTTCAAAAGAAGGTAGTATGTATAACATCAGAGGTTGAACTTTTCCTAAACAGGAAGGACCTGGGAAAGTATCCCATCATCTGAAATCTGGATGTAGATTTAGAGGCTCAAAAAATATCACTTCCTTTTTTAATAAACACTATCCTTTAGATGAATTTCTTTTGGCATATGAGTTTCCTTTATCCATTTCTAGTACCAATACTTGAGTTAATGACATCATTATTCATTTGGAATAATGTCACATGAAGGGATTGAAATGCATACTATTAATACTGATTAAGCTCCTCCTTATTTTTACACTCCTCAAAAGCCAGGATTCCTTTTCAATTTTGAAAATGAATGGTCCTAATTTAACCCCCTCCAACAGTCCTATTCTCTGTTATAGTGATGCCACTATTCTCTCTATTATTCATGTCTTCTAGTCTCAGAAAACTACACTGATAAGATCATTGCTTTCTTTTCAATTTTAAATACAGCCATACTATTCCAGGTTCTTATGCCCTCATGTCTCAATGAGCCCAAATCCACATCTATAGTGCTTTTTTGGGGGGTAAGTGGCTTGAAGAAAGATGATTTTAATATTCAGTAAATAGGAAGTGCATTGTGGAAAATGAGGAGATATTATGGAGCTAAGAGGGAATAGACTAAGATTGGAGAGTAAATAAACAATCCAATTTAGCAAGACTATAGAATGTGTGAAGGTAAGTAGTATGAAATAGTAATATGAAATAAGACAGAAAATATAGTCTGAGGCCAAAGTGATCTAGTGCCTCATATACACATCTACCAGGTATTTTACAGTATCTTATAAGGAAAGAGTAATTTTCTGATGCTTCATTGTGATATGACTGTAACTTGTGTTCTTGAAGCCTATTTCTGCAGGATCCAAATAATAACATTTTTTATCAAACTGGAAAGTTTTGAAGTATGCCCTTGGTGATAGACTGTGTCTATTGTCTGAGGATCAGACAGGTAAAGGAGGGATATATGCCCAGTAGGTAATATATTTTATAAAACCCACAAAACAATGAAAAGTACAAAATAACCTTCAGCTTTGTGTGGCCTTTTTTTTCTTGAGAGTGACCATAACAAAGTAGTGTTTAAAATTAGTGGTAGTAGTAGTCTCTCGGTCACCGAAAATTATGATTGTCTTTGTGTGTTTATAGGTGAGTGTGCACAAAGACACTTGTGCGTGATGGAGATTTAAGTGGAAAAGTCGATGCACAGTGACAGTCCCACTCTCTCGGCGTTGGAAGCCTGGGTCCAGTGGCACGAAAAATCGTTACACCTGGAGACTTCCTCAGCTGCATTGGATGGCCGTGTTGTCCTTTGTGCTCCAACATGCCCTGAGCACTCCACAGTGCTTTGCTGAGTGGCCTTCTCAGCCATGGAACCTTCTTATTGGTTTCTTCCATCTGTTTGGCCGAAGCAGTCTTCACATGCTGGGTGAGCAAAGCCCTGGTTCACCAGGGGTCGATGACCCGATGGCTACCCTCACAGGGTTTAGCCAGCCTGTCGAAGCCGTTGCCCGGGGTGTGGCCGCTGCCACATGCTAGCAGCTATTGGGAGCCACAAGTGAGAGCTGGGTGTCAGGTGAGGGTCAGAGGTTGGAGAGCTGCCCTAGGAGGGCATGACAAGCCCTCCATATCAGAGATACTACTCCTCCCTGAGCACCCCATACATCCTAAAATTAGTAGTAGGTGCCAAGAATTACATAGTTTTTACAAAAAGTTTAAATTTGGAAACTCTTTCTTTAATTTTTCATAGATTTTCTTTTTCATCATTTTTGCAACAGATGCTAGTGCATGATATTATATTATTGTCTTCATTGTACTCTATTTTCACTAAACTCCAAAAGTCTATCCAATTAACAATATGTTGCTATATTATTAGACAAAAAATTAGCAAAATCAATATTTAAATTGTGATTATAAATGAAATCTAGTGACATAAGGAGCCTCTACCTAATGACTTATGAGCCACTCTATGGAATCAATAGACTCTTTAAATAGAAAATAAAGGAATTGGCAAGTTGGTTTCACAATGTGTTTAAGAGCAATAAGAGGGGCGGCTAGGTAACTCGGTGGATTGAGAGTTAGGCCCACAGATGGAAGGTCGTGGGTTCAAATCTTGTCTCTGACACTTCCTAGTTGTGTGACCCTGGGAAAGTCTCATAACCCCCACTGCCTAGCCTTACCAGTCTTCTGCCTTGGAATCAATACACAGTATAGATTCTAAGATGGAAGGTAAGGGTTTTAAAAAAAAGAGAAATAAGGAACAATATTTTATTGTCAACTTGGGTCTCTCTCCTTATAGTGCTCACAATGAGTATAATAAAAACATTATCATTGGGATAATTTAATCAGATGTATCAATATTCATTGAATAAGAAAACAGCATAGAGCAATTCTATAAAACATGAAGCAAGAAGTTCCTAACCAAGGCAACATGTCCATTTAAAGTACAACCATTGGACAGAGCTAAGATGGCTGCAAAGTAGCAGGAACTTTCTGAATCTCCTTCCAACTGATCACTACAAAGCATCTCAAAAGGACAGAAATCAAAATCAGATGAGTAAAGGGGCTCTCCCACAGGATGGATTCTTAGAGATAGGCAGTGTTTGGGGATTACCATGCTATGAGGGAGTGACACTACACTTATCAAAGCTTGAGCTGATCACCCCTATCCCACTCCACCTACTGTGCCAGAGTCAGAGCAAGGGCTAGGCAATCTCTAAATTCTAGGGGGTTAGCTGACCACAGACTTACCCCTGAAGGCAGTTTAAGGCCTTGGCAATGAGACTTGTGACCTGAGATTAAAGAGGACAGATTCTGGGTAGCAGAGGATAGAGATTGGGCAAAAACAAGGCTGGTCACAGCAGAGGCAGCAGGGACTGGAAAAAAATCCTCAAGGCAAAACACTTCAACATACACCACACAAAGAACTCCCTGGAAGATACTAGCAAGCCAAATCCCTGTGAGACAGAAGCTAAGAAAGCAATGACCACCATGCAGGAACATTAATCCAGAAGTAGCAAAATAAAAAAAGCAACAGCAAATAAAGCTTTTGACTCTGGATAATTTCTGTAGAGAAAAAAAGAGCAAAATACAGAAGCAATAGCAGAGAGTGACAAACAAGCAAAAACATCCAAACTTTCCTCCCAGAATGGAACTTGGTCACAAGCTCTCAAGGAACTTAAAAAGAAGTTAAAGAATCAAATAAAAGAGAAGAAAAATGGGAAGAAAAGTGGGGAAAAGAAAAGAAAGTTATTCAAAAAAGAAAATAACAGCTTAAAAGACAAAATTGCCCTCATAGAGGAAGAGGAATAGAAATCAAATGAAGTAATAAGCAAATTGGAGACCAGAATTGACTTGCTACAAACCATGAAAAGCAGGTTAGACCAAACTTTGAAAAGGGAAATTAAAATATCATAGCTGAAAATCAGTCTTTAAAGACTAGAATTGAGCAAGTAAAAGTTAATGATCTCACAAGATAGCAAGTATTAATAAAGCAAAATTTTATTTTAATAAATTTTAATAAAAAATTTAAATAATATTTTAATTAAAAATTTGAAATGACAAAATATAAAGAAACAAAATATTTCATTGAAAAGACAACCTAGAAAACAGATCCAGAAGGGACAATTTGAGAATTATTGGTCTACCTGAAAGCCTAGAAAAAAAAAAGCCTTGACATCATATTATAAGAAATTATCCAAGAAAACTGCCCTGATATTCTTTAACAAGAGGACAAAATAGACATTGAAAGAGGACATAGATCACTTTCTACATTAAATAATCAAAAGATAACCCCCAGGAATATAATAGCCAAATTCTAGGCTAAGGAGAAAATGTTGCAAGGAGCCAGAAAAAGATAATTCAAATATCAAGGAGCCCCAGTCAGGATTACAAAGGATCTGGCAGCATCCACACTAAAGACCACAAGGCATGGAATATGATATTCAGGAAGGCAAGAGAATTGGCTCTACAACCAAGAATCACTAACCCATCAAACTTGACTATATCCTTTCAGTAGAAAGCATGTGCATTTAACAAAATGGAAGATTTCCAAGCATTCCTAAAGAAAAGACCAGAACTAATTGGAAAATATAATGTCCAGATACAAAATTCAAGAGAACCATAAAAAGGTAAATGAGAAAAAGGGGAAAATATTTTAAGGATGTCAGGAAGGTTAAATTCATTATATTTTTATATGGAAAAATTATATCTTTAACTCTTGAAAATTGTTTTCATTATCATAGTAAATATGAAAATTATCCATAGCCAGAAATTGTGGTACTAAGTTGTTTAAGATGATATGTAAATAAAAGGGTGGGAATATAGGATGGTACTAAGAGAAACCTGAAAGATAGGATAAATTATACCATACAAAAAGCCATATGGTGGGAGTGGGGTGGGGCTGAGGGAAGAATACTATTATAAGAAGGGGTTGGAAGAGAGTGGTAATAGCTAATACTTAAACCCTACTCTCTGAGGAATCAGTTCTGAGAGGGAAGAGCAGTCAGATCTATTGGCTTATAGAATTTTATCTTACTCTACAGGGAAGTTGAGAGTGAATAATGAAGAGGGGTAATGGGGTGGAGAATATTTAAAGGGAGGGAAAGTTAGGGGACAGGGGTAATTAATAGACCCTAAAGAAAAATAAGAGGGAAATAAGAAGAGAGAGAGTGGGAAGGGAAGCAAAATATGGGTAGGAAATAGGGGGACTGATTAAAAGCAAAACAATGGTGTAGAAGGAGATAGTCGAAGGAGAAAGGGGAGGACTAAAAGAGGAAATTAACATGATTAGGAATATATAGGCTAGTATCATAATGCTGAATGTGAATAGGATGAACTCACCTATAAAATAGAAGCATATAGCAGAGAGGATTAGAAACCAAAATATTACCATATGTTGTCTACAAGAAATACACAAATGAGACAAGTAGACACTGAGACAGAGGCTGGCACTAGAGAAAAAGTACCAGACTGAAGTGTATGTGAAATTGATCACCTCGATGGGGGAGGGGCCCCAGAAGTGGAATCCGGAAGAAGGAGTAGTCTCTGGTGGATAGAGCAGTGAGTCTCTCAGTCTTGAGAAGCCGAAGAAGAGAGAAAGTGGGGAAAAGACTTTCTCCTGAGGGTTACCCACTTTTCATGCTGGTGACTGGAAATCTTTTCCCCCAACACTTCCCAATTGAAGGGACTTTCTGAAAAGAAACCTCAGCAGATTTTACCTCAGCTCCTGTTGCCCAGGGGTGAGTCAACTTGACTTTCTTTTGGGGGGGGGGTGGCTCAGGCTGCCTGAGTTCCCCACCAAACTCTAGGAGGGAGGGGAAAGGGTTTAGATAGAGACAGGGACTCCTTCTCCCCACTTTTCTTTTCCCGTTTTTCTCTGCCCATTATTCCTTTTGTATTATCTGATTGAGTTAACATTAAAAGTTATCTGTTCCCCAAGCTGAGTGTGAGTGAATGGATCAAGGGGAGACCTGTTGATCTCAAGTAGTAGAGGGGGGACAAGAGGGACAAGAGTGAATTGGGAGAGCAGCTTTAGCTAAGGAGGGAAGGCAGAAGGAGGAAATCTTCAAACCCTCTCTCATCTCTCTGAGCCAACTTGTTACATCTGCTGTCTCTCCTAAACCCTGCTTTGTGGAAGGGAGTTTCTCCTCCCTTTCCCCCTCTCCATACTAAGAGTTCAAACTTCCTTCAGGGTACTTTTATCTTTTTTTAATACAACAAACACATGGCAAAAATAAGAGGCTAGAACAGAATTTATTGGGCATGATCTGAGAAAAAGAAGGCAGGAGTTGTAATCATGTGATATCTGACAAAGCCAAAGTAGAAATAGATCTGATTAAAAAATAAGGAAAGTAATTACATCCTGATAAAAGATAGGATAGACAATGAAGAACTATCAGTATGCAACATGTATGAGCCAAATGGTATAGCATCCAGATTTTTAAAGGAGAAACTATTGGAGCTTAAGGAGGAAATAGTTAGTAAAACTATACTAATGGGAGACCTTAACCTACCTCTATTAGATCTAGATAAATTAAACTAAAAAAAAAATAAGAAAGAAGTAAGAGATGTGAATGAATTCATAGAAAATTAGAATTAATAGATATATGGAAAAATAAATGGAAACAAAAAGGAATACACATTATTTTCAGCAGCAAATGGTATATTCACAATAATTGACCATGTACTAGGGCATAAAATCATTGCAAACAAATGCAAAAAAAGCGGAAATAAAGAATGCAACTTTTTAGATAATAATGCAATAAAATTATAATTAGCATTGATTGGATAAAGAAGAAGTCACAGAAGGAATTAATGATTTCACTGAAGAGAATGACAATGAGGAAACAACATATAAAAATTTATGGGACACAAACAAAGCAGTACTCAGGTGAAATTTTATAACCATGAGTGCATATATCAACAAATCAGAAAGTGAAGAGGTTAATGAATTGGGCATACAGATTAAAAAAAAACTAGAAAGAGAACAAATTAAATATCTCCAGATAAAAACTAAATTGGAAGTACTAAAAATTAAAGGAGAAATTAATAAAATTGAAAGAAAAAGAACTATTAAACTAACAAATAAGACTAGGAGCTGGTACTTAAAAATCAAATAAAATAGATAATGTACTGATTAATCTAATTTTTTTAAAAAAGAAAGAACAAAATCAAATCATGAGTATCAAAGACAGAAAGGGCAACCTCACCTCTAATGAAGACGAAATTAAGGTAATCATTAAAAATTATTTTGCCCAATTATATGCCAATAAATATGGCAACCTAGGTGATATGGATGAATATTTAAAAAATATAAATTGCCTAGATTAAGAGAAGAAGAAATAGAATATTTAAATAATCCCATATCTGAAAAAGAAATTTAACAAGCCATCCAAGAACTCTCTAAGAAAAAAACCCCAGGGCCAGATGGATTCACAAACAAATTCTATCAAACTTTTAAAGGAAACCTAATTCCAATACTAAAGAAACTATTTGACAAAATAAGCAAGGAAGTAGATGTACCAAATTCCTTTTATGACACAAATAAACTACTTATTCCAAAGCCAGGCAGATGAAAAACAGAGAAAGAAAACTATATATATATACCAATCCCCTTAGTCAATATTGGTGCAAAAATCTTAAATAGAATACTAGCAAATAAAAACTCCAGCCAGTGATCATGATGGTTATTCACTATGATCAGGTGGGATTTATATCAGGAATGAAAGGATGGTTTAATATTAGGAAAACCATCCACATAACTGACCATATCAACAACCAAACCAACAGAATCTTCACATGATTATCTCAATAGATACAGAAAAAGCCAGACAAAATACAACATTTATTCCTATTGAAAACACTAGAAAGTATAGAAATAGATGGGATTTTCCTAAAATAATAAACAGTATATATTTAAAGCCATCAGCAAACATTGTTTGCCATGATGATAAGTTAGAATCATTCCCAATAAGATCAGGAGTGAAGCAAAGATGCCCATTATCACCTCTATTTAACCTTGTACGAAAAATTCTACGAATAGTGATTAGAGAAGTAAATGAAATTGAATGTATTAAGTAGGCAATTTAGGAAACTAAACTATAATTCTTTATAGATGATATGATGGTCTACTTAAAAAATCCTAGAAAATCAACTAAAAGACTAATGGAAATAATCAACAACTTTAGCAAAGTTACAGGATAAAAGATAAACACATATAAACCATCAGCATTTCTATATATTTCCAAAACAGCTTAGCAGCAAGAGTTAAAAAGAGAAATTCCATTTAAAATCACCCTAGCCAATATAAAATATTTAGGAATCTATTTTCCAAGACAAACACAGGAAGTATATGAACACAACTACAGAACACTTTCCACACAATTAAAACTAGATCTAAATAATTGGGAAAAACATTAATTGCTCATGGGTAGGATAAGCTAATATAATAAAATGACAATCTTACCCAAATTAATTAATTAATTTATTTTGTGTCATACCTCTCAAACTACCAAGAAACTTTTTATTGAATTAGAAAAAATTATAACAAAGTTCATTTTGAAGAACAAAAGTTCAAGAATATCAAGGGAAATAATGAAAATAAATTGTAAAGATGAAGGACTATCCATACCAGATCTTAAACTGTACTATACAGTGACGGTAATCAAAGCAATATGGTACTAGCAAAGAGACAGAATAAAGGATCAATGGAATAGACTTTATCTGCAAGATAATGTATGATAAACCCCCAAATCTCAGCTTTTGGGACAAGAACCCACTATTTGAGAAAAACTGCTTTGAAAATTGATAAACAGTATGAGAGATTAGGTTTAGATGAATATTTTACACCTTATACCAAGATAAATTCAGCATGAGACTTAAATATAAAGGAGGAAACTATAAGCAAATTAGGTGGACACAGAATAGTATACCTGTCAGATCTATGGGAAAGGGTAGAATTTAAGACCAGACAAGAGATATATAATATTACAAATGTAAAATGAATAATTTTGATTACACGAAATTAAAATGTTCTGTACAAACAAAACCAATGAATCCAAAATTAGAAGGGAAGCAACAAATTTGGAAAAAATTGCAATGAAACTCTCTGTCAAAGGTTTAATTTCTAAAATTTATAAAGAGCTAAATTAATTGTACAAAAAATCAGGCCTTTCACAAGTTGATAAATGGGCAAGGAACATGAATAGGCAGTTTTCAGATAAAGAAATCAAAACTATCAATAAACACATGAAAAAGTGTTCCAAATCTCTCATAATTAGAAAAATGCAAATCACAAAAACTCTGTGGTACCACTTCACACCTAGCAGATTGGCCAATATCACAGCAAATGAAAGTAATAAATGTTGGCGGGGATGTGGCAAAATTGGGATGTTGCTACATTGCTGGTGGAGTTGTGAATTGATCCAGCCATTCTGAAAGGCAATTTGGTATTATGCTCAAAAGGCTTTAAAAGACTGTTTGCCCTTTGATCCAGTCATACCAGTTCTGGGTTTGTACCACAAAGAGATAATAAGGAAAAAGACTTGTATGAAAACATTTATAACTTCACTTTTCGTGGTGGCAAAAATTTGGAAAATGTGGGGGTGACCATCAATTAGGGAATGGCTGAACAAATTGTGGCATCTGTTGGTGATGGGATACTGTTGTGCTGAAAGGAATAATGATTTGGAGGAATTCCATGTGAACTGGAACAACCTCCAGGAACTGATGCAGAGCGAAAGTAGGAGAACCAGGAGAACATTATGCACAGAGATGGATACACTGTGGCACAATCTACTAATGAACTTCTCTATTAGCAGGAATGCAATTATCCAGAACAATTCAGTGGAATTTAGGAGAAAGAACACTATCCATATCCAGAGAAAAAAACTGTATGAGTAGAATCACAGAAGAAAAGCATATATAATTGATCACATGGTTAGATGGGAATATGATTTGGGATGTAGTCTCTAAATGACCAACCTGGTACACATATTAATAATATGGAAATAGGGATTGATCAATGATACATGTAAAACTCAGTGGAATTAATTATTGGCTCCAGGAGAGGGGGATGAGAAGGGGAAGAAAAGAACATGAATTATGTAACCATGGAAAAATAATCTAAAATTAATTAACTAATTAAAAATAAATAGATAAATAAGTACAACCATTTTGGAATACAATTTTATATTAGGCAAATAAAATAGCTGATTATCTGTATCTTTTGGCCCAGATATTCTACTGATAGGACTATGACTAAAGGAGGTCACTATCAAAAAGAAAGATTCCACATTGACTACAATATTGTAGGATCACTTTTAGTGGAAGTAAATATATGGAAACAAAGTAGATGTCCATCAGTTCAAACATGGTTAACCAAATTAAGTTTGGACATCTTTATGATTTCTGTGAAGCTCAGTAAAGGAGGAGCTAAGAAAACAGCATATACAATGACTATATATCAAAGTAAGTGGAAAGAACAATAAATAGAAAACAAAGCTAAATATTTCAAAATTTTAATGACAGTGACTCAGTGGATAGAGAACCAGGACTGGAGACAGGTGTTTCTGGATTCAAATGTGAACTAAGACACTTACTAGCTATGTGACATTGGATATGTCACTTGACCCCCACTGCCTAGTCCCTTACTGCTCTTCTGCCTTAGAGCCAAAACATAGTATGATTCTAAGAGGGAAGATAAGAGTTTAAAAATTTTTTAAAGACTAAACTTGGCCCCAAAGAGGAAAATGGTAAGATACCTTCCAAAATATGTTTAGTGATACTCAGGAATATCAATTTGATGGGGAGACTGTTAAAAATATTTGAGGAATCTGAATTTCACATTCTCACATTCATATGTAATCAACACTTTCTCTAAAAATTGTATTGCAAAACATTGGAAATGGTAAGCACCAAACAATATCACAATAAATGAAAGTAAAATCAGTTTTACTCTATCAAGAAAACCACTGGTTGTTAGGTGATTTAATAATCTGTCAGGACACTACATAGGTCCATTTGAGTAAGTGTCTACATCAGCGCCACATATACCAAAAAGGTATTGATGTTAAAAACTGGGCCAAGTGAGAATTTATGTAAATTATTACATTGTGTAATGCATAATACACAGGAATTTTATTTCATAAAGGAATGGTCTGGTCATAAGGAACAAGAGATAAAGCCTGAGTGTTGCATTGATACCCATAGCATATTAAGAAGGCCTTCAGAATATTGAGTGTCTTCTCTATGAAGAGTTTATGAGGGAATATGAGCAAAGATTGCTCAGGCTGATAAAATGTGCCTGGATTTTGATCTGATCTGGAAGGAGCTTCCACACTGATGAGATCATAGATTCACTGAACAAAGTGAATGGAAATTTCCTGCTATTGCCAAACTAATTTTCCTTATACATTGCTTTCATTGTTTTGCCTCTATTTATGTGCACCTAGAATGGCTCCCTATTACCTCCTATATAGCAAGTTCAAATTCCTCTGCTTAAATTTCCAGACCCTCCACAGTCTGACCCTACCTTACCTATTCCAATCTTTCTCCCCCATGCCAGCACAGGCCTCCCACTTAGCCTGGATCAATTGGCTGCATGCAAATTGCCATTTCAAACTCATTCCCTCCTCTGCCTTTGCTTATGATACACTGACTACCTGGAACATATCCCTCCATTTTACATCACTCATTGGCATCTAACCTATCTTTCAAAGACCAACTCAAGTCTCATTTTGTCCACAACATTTCCTCCTATGACTCCCATGGATATAATTGTTTTTCTGAATACTTGCTGAACTTACCCTTCCTTAATTTAATAATTATATGATTAATCCTATGTTGTTTTGTACTGTCCTTAGATGTGATCATATACATATATATTAATTCAATGAACAATTTTATTGTGTGTACTGTATCCTTAGCATTATGTTAGGCACTGAATATGACAAATACATAAAAAGCATGCCTTCTAACAAGGAGTTCATGAAATACTAAAAAGAGAGAGAACATTTTAGTCTCATTAAGAAAATAACTACTATAGAATCCTTCTGGGCTACCAGATCCTCCAGCTCACTCTTAAAGCTTGAGTCTTGCAGGATAAAGGTACTCCATATTCAAATTACTCTGTGGGTGTACCTTAATTATACAGTACCTTCAGGCTAGTCATCTAAGGTCCACAATTAGGTCAAGTCAAATGTATTATATTAAATGGAATAGAGAGAATGGCATCAATACCTATTTCTTTTACACCTGGTCTACACTGTCCCACAAGTACCTGCTATCTTTGGGAAGAGAGGATGCACACAGAAATCACAAATAAAACACACAGAAGGAATACAATACCTCGAGTATACAAAGGGAGGGACAATTCACTCTGTGAATGATGAAATCCTACAGACATCTTCATATTTCTCACACTGACATTGGTCTTGAGTATTCTTTGCTGGTTTCTACTCTTCCACTACAGGTTGTTCAATGCTACATGGCTGTATAGTGTTCAGCTAGTTGATGCCAAGCACTGTGTGGTCAAAGTTTCAATAATCTCTACTTCTTGGCTCAATGGAACTCCTTAGCAAAGGTTCTATTATTGCTTTTCATGAACAATCAAGATTTGCCCTGGACTATAGAAATTTTTGCTTTCTTAAAATACTGGCCCCAGAGCCTTATATCTACTTCAGCAAGAGATTTTCAAATGTAGGCTCTAAACTTTCTAGAGTAAATAAAATACTCATAGAAAGTCAATGCTCTCAGTCTTAGCTTTTCCTTCCCTACTTCTCCCTTGTATGGCAATGGCTATTTGCCTCATAGTCACCAAATAGCTCTAAGAATTTGTGTTCCCCAATTTTTAATTTCTCTTTCCCATTCTTCTATTTAAATAAGTAATTACAGGAAAAGTTGAGGAATTTATATACTTGAAATATATATATATATATGTATATATATATATATATACACACTTATGGTATTGGTTCATTTTTTCTGCTAATTACTGACATTTTGTTTTTCATTTTGAAGCATTAGCTCCTCCAAGTTAGTTCCAATAAGACCATGTCACCTCTTATTAAACAAACACCAGTGGTTCCCTAATACATCCAGGATCAAGTATAAAGTCCTCTGTTTGTCTTTTAAAGCCTTTCATTACTTAGTACCTTCTTACCTTTCCAGTCCTTACAAACCTCCAAGAATTCTAGAATCCAGTAATATTAGCTTTCGTATTATTCCTTGCAAAGGACATTTCATCTCTTGATCCTATGTATTTTCACTGGCTATTCTACCTTCCTAGAATTCTTTCTGCTCAACTCCACTTCCTTATTTTTCCAAAAGTCCTTTTGCAATCTTTCTTTTTCTTGTTTACACCTGGTTTATTCTTTGATTTAATTGATTAACTTAATGCAGAATCCAGGTAAGCTTCACTCATATATAAATGAGGAAACTAAGTCCAGGAAAAAGAAGGCTTTCTTTTTACCCCCAAAGGACACATAGTGGCACTCAAGACTAGAATTTAGGTCTTTTGGCTCTCATTCAGTACTCTGAATAGTATACTATTAGATTAGGCCACCCAGCAAAAATCTTTCCTAGGTCAGGACAAGATAGATAGTTAGATGTTGATGTTGATGTTTATGATGATGTGGATGATGATGTTATGTTGTTAATGATGCCAATGATGTTGATGTTGATGTTGTTGTTGATGATGACAATGTTGATGATGATGTGGAAGATGATGATACTGATGTTATATTGATGTGAACAATGATGTTAATGTTGATGATGTTGTTGATGGTGATGATGTCTTTTTGATGATGGTGATGATGAGGATGATTGAATTTGAAGTTGGAGGTTTTCTTTCCATTTGAAACTTTCTGACCCTTCCCATGGTAATGATTAAAGTTTTCTTAGAGACTGTCTCCAACCTCTTTCACCCTTCTGTTGTATTGGTCTTCTTCTTCCCTCCTCCCATGAACTTCTTTATGAAATATAAAATTAATCCATTTTATTTCATTTCCCATTTCTCTTAGATTTAGCCTCTTTTTTACACCAGTTTTATATAAATAATATGTACATATTTAATCCTATACAGTTTATTGCTGTTGCCTCTAAGTATACTTTTTCTAGCTACCCTGATGATAATAGTTTTAAAAGTTACCAATATCATATTTTATTATAGGAAAACAAATAATTTTAATTTATTGGGCCCCTTAAAAAGTTTTTTGTTTGTTTGTTTTTTTCTGTTTCTTAATTACCTTTTGTTGATTCTCTTGAGTTCTCTGAGCATCAAATTTTCTGTTAAAGTCAGGTCTTTTCTTTATGAATACTTGGAAGTCTTCTATTTTGCAGATGACCATACTTTCCTCTGCAAGATTATAGTCAAATTTTTCTGGACAGTAGATTCTTGGTTGTAGACCCAGTTCCCTTGCTTTATGAAATATAGCCCATGCCTTCTGGTCCTTCAGCGTGAATGCAGCCAGGTCCTGTGTTATCCTAACTGTGGTTACATGATATCTGAATGGTTTCTTTTTGGCAGTTTGTAGTATCTTTTCCTGGGTCTGTTAGTTCTTGAATTTGGCTATAACATTCTTGGTTGTTGTCAATTGGGGATTAAATGCAGGAGGTGATCTGTGTATTCTGTCAATCTCAACTTTTCCTTCTTGTTCAAAAATGTTGGGGCAGTTTTCTTGGATAATTTACTGTAGAATTATGACCAGACTTTTTCTTTTGTCATGATTTTCCAGTAGTCCAACAATTCTCAAATTGTCTCTTCTGGATCTATTTTTCATATTTGTAGTTTTATGAATGAGGTGTTTCATATTTTCCTCAATTTTTTCATTCTTTTGATTTTGTTTTATAGACTCTCATTGTCTTATGAAGTCATTTGCTTCTAGTTGTTGGATTCTTGTTTTTTAAAAACTGTAGTTTTTGGTCATCCTTTTTCCCTCTGGTCTGTTTTTCTTTTTAAGTCATCTTTCTTTGCCTTTTTACAAGCTGGTCAATTCTGTATTTCAAGACACTATTTTCTTGCTTTAGTTCATGTGTCTCTGCTTCCAGATGACTTATTTTGCTTTTTAAGTTCTTTTCCTAATTTTCTTCAGCCTGTTGTAGCAGTTAAAAATTAGTTTACTCTGCTAGAAGTATTATATATTTTAGAGGTTTATTTAAGATTAAGAATTAAAGAAAACACAAAAATAAGAAAGCACGTGCCTAGGAGGGCTGAAAGGTCCATTCAATTTCACTTACATCATGAGAGACACATCTGCTTGGAAGTGAAAGTAGGTTAAATATGTTCTTTTCTAAATACTTTATACCGAAGTTTATCAAACCTTTTTGTGTTCTATTGCCTTATTTTCACTGTTTATTCTACTAATCTGATTTCTATTTTAACAAATATCTAAATGCTTTCTAAGATTATAACCTTAATTTGATTTAATTAATTTGATGTTAGAATTGATTTTCCTTCTTCATTCTTTCAGTTTAATTTCTTTTTCATTATTCCTTTTTAGTAATAAACTCTTTGTTTTCCCAAATGAAGTTTTGTTTTAATAGGACAATAATTTCTTTGGAATAGCACTAATTTGTAAATTAATTTAGATCAATGCTCATTCAATTATTGACATAACTTCTCATCTATTTAAAGAATTTTAATTTTATTTTTTCTGAGTCTTTAGTGTACTTTGGAAGATTGGCTTATAGATATTTGATACATGTATAGTTATTTTGTAAAATATTTTCCTTTTTATTGTTTTCTTCTTTAATTTGTGGTTTCTGTATAGGATTGTTGATTTTTCTGAATTGATTTGTTACTTTGTCAAATGTATACATTTCCTTCATTTGTTTCTTTGCTTCTCAAGTGATTTGTAAGGAAATCCTCTTGTAATCTGAAAAAAAAATTTTTTCTCCTCTTTGCCAATGTATATGGCTTTAACTTTTTACTAATCATTATCATTATCATTCCAGATTATGTCATTTAATAAGGATAAGAAGGAACATTCTTGGAATTCTTTATTTATTAGTAACAGTCTTGCCTCTTAGTTTTTATTATGTTGGTCTGACATGTTTCTCCTTCTACCTCAGTCTTTTTTCCTAGTATTTTATCTATTTCACCATTCCTAACTGTGGGATTTCTCTTAGTCTTTGTACTAAGTTATCATCTTGTCTTTGAATGATCTCACTTTTTTAGACCTCTTAAGCTCTTAAAGATTCAATTATAATCTCTTTTCAAATTATTTGGAGAGCTATATAACCAGTCAGAGCCTCTCCTGAGCTCAAGTTGCATCAACAACTCCCTATTGGTTATATCAAATTAGTTGTCTTAGGTACCCTTCAAACCCTTCATGATCATGATCAATACAAAATGCAGTGTATTTCCTCCAACCCTTTCCTTCTCAACTTTTCTATTTTCTTTTTTCAAACAAATTATTTGTCTTTCTAACTTGTTATCTCTCATTTTGAATTCACAAGATTTTTCTCAAGAAAGTATAAAAATGTGTGTTTATCCTTAAAAACATCACATTTAAATCGATTCAGCTCAATGTTCAAACCTGAAAAGAACTGACTAGGTTCTCCCTCATTCATTTTGTCATTTCATCTTTGTTTACTTTATAGACTTAATAAGGATATCATATGTCTTTTATATGTTTTATTGATAAAGTATGTTTTTTTATACAGACCCAAGATGGATCCTTAAGGCATTCTACTGGAGACTATATGCTGAGCAGATATCCAATCATTAAAGATTTTATACAAAGTTCAAGCTTTCAATTATTCCTGACTACTCCATTTCTATTTAATGTTGTAAACTTAACATTATTATGACTTTTCCACAAGAATAATATTGGAAGTTTTATCATAATGACCTAGGTAAGCTCTGTGCATAGCATTCTCCTGAACTACTAATTTGATAAGTCTGTCAAAAAAGGAAAATAAATTCAGTAGTACATGCTCTCTTTCCTGTTATCATTCTAAAAATATTTATATTTTTAAATTCTTGTTCATTTATTTATTCATTTGTTACATTAGAATACTCAATCAACTCCCTCTGCCCTCTCCCATCATTAAAGGAGGCATCATTTGAAAAAAGTTATATGTGTTTTATATATAAATATATATGTGTCATATATTTAAAACTATACCATTTCTATTTATCATTTTTTTTCTGAATGTAAACATACAAAAGTCATTCTTCAAACAATATTTCTTTAGCTGTATATAATATTCTCTAAGTTCTTCTCACTTCAGTCTTCATATTTTCATGAAGGTATTTCCATGTTTTTCCAAACTCCTGTTCCTCATTTCTTACAATGCAATAGTATTGAATCACAGTCATATGCTGCAACTTGTTTATTTATTGTTCAATTTCCAGTTCATTGCCACCACAAAAAGAGATGCTATAAATATTTTAATTAGTGTTTCCCTTTCCCAACTTGGGAAACATTATTGACTATCTATTGTAGTTTTAATTGATTTAACTCTGAGAAGACCAAAGAAAGAGCTGGTCTTTTGTTTGGACTCTGATTGTGTTAAGACTCAGAGTCCTAACTTGATTCTTGTTGAGACTAAACCAGCTAGCCTTTGCCATTTTGTAATTTGAAGGCAAAGTTAAGAATTATAAGGATAATAGTGGTAGTTTTTATTTAGATAGTATAAATTTGGGTTAGTCAGATCATGGAGGATTAGTGTAGTCTGTGAAACACAGGAGAATCAGTTTCTTATGGAACCAGGGAGTTTATTTGGGTGGATTTAGAATCCCTCAGAATTAGAAATCCTTGTTATCTTTATATTTTTTAATAAATATTTTATTTTTATAACTCGTCAATTATTATTTTTTATAATTTGGCAAGCTAAATAGAACAAAGAACCTAACAAACTCATTTTAAAGGTCCAACTGTCAACTTGGTCAGTTGGAACCTTTGTCTCAGCAAGCTCTGGCTGCATTGCTTGTATGTGAAAAAAAAAGCAACAGCAGCAGAAGAGATTGCATCAGTCAACATGGCTGCAATCAAAAAGATATCAGAAGAAGAAATTATTCAAGAAGAAGAAGGATGTAATAGAGATAGAGATCAAGATTAAGACAAAGGAGAAGACAACATAGAAGAAACATAGATGACAGCAGAAGGACAATTGAATTGAAACAAAGACATTTCAGAAAAAAATCAACACAGAGAAGAGGAATACAGACAGATCATGGACATGAACTGTAAGATTTTTGCACCATTCTAACATTACATACTTTCACCATAATTGCAAACAAACACTAAATAGTAACAACACAAAGACAGAAGACAGTACCAGAGGAGATGACTTTAAAGATTTGGTAAGTATTCACTACAAAATAACATACACATATAGGACACATTTCTCACAAACTCTGCAACATCATAACCAAGTGATGACTATTTATAGAAATAAATAAATACAGGTAAATCACCTTGGGAAAATAATAATAATTATATACATTAAAATAATAAGGTCTTATCTCAAAGGAAGACTTTATGTGTTCTTAGGATATAAAATTAAAATATATGTGTATATATATATCTTTCTAAAAAATCTTTAAGGTTTTCTTAGACTATCTTAAGGGAAGATGTTTATTTTCCTCCTGCAACATGTAAATAGTTTACATATAACATATACATAGGTATAGAAACTGTATAGATTTATATATTTATATAGATGTGTATGTAGTTAAATTATTACAAAGTTTTGATTTTTTTAGTATAGTAAGTTGATTTTGAGTTTTAATGTAGTTTTGGTTTTCTGTATTAGTGATTGGATAAGTTCTTAGCATAGTAAAACAGTTTGAATTGTTCAAATAGGATTTGTAAAATGAAGTTTGCATGAATTTTGCATAGTTATTATTTTATATAGACTTTAGTTTTTAAAACATAAGTTATTTTGTAACTTTATTTTATTATTTCAAACATTTTTCAAAAGTTTGCATTTTGTATTTTCCATTTTGAATTTTTGTAATTGTATGTTTTTCACTTGCATTTGTGTGAATATGCTTTCACTGATTATTTGTTTTCATTGAAATTTTCTTTTCTTTCATTCATATCCCTAGTACAGGTTAGCATAGATAAAGTATAGCAATAAGAATAAGATAAGTATAGGATTAAGACTATTTTTAGGAAATATAATACTAATAAGGTTAGGTATGGCTTTAGAATTACATAGAATAGTGAACATATGGAAAATATTTTTTATATATATCTTCATATGCTTGAAGGGGGGAAATTGTAAAGATGATATGAAAAAATAAGTATTGTTTTATTAATTTAGAAATAAGAAGTAAAGTGGCTGGCTTAAGAAAAGAATTGGAGTTTGAAGCAGAGCTGAGAGAGCATGTTAATTTCAATTGTTGACAGTTATAGCCATTTTTCTGTGTCAATTACTCTCTCTAGCAGTTGGGAATTGGTCTCTGGCAGTTGGCAGAGACACACACTCAGAGACTCTCTCTCAAGGCTGGAAGAGGAAAGATCTTTGCCTCTCTCTCTGTCTGAAGGAAAGATCTGAAGGAGCTTAGTGTTTTCCTTTCCCAACTTAGAAACACTATTGACTATTGTGGTTTTTATAGATTGATTTAACTCTAAGAAGACCAAAGAAAGACCTGGTCTTTGGTTTGGCCTCTGAGTTAAAATTCAGAATCTTAACTTGATTCTTGTTAGACTCAACCATCTAGCCTTTGCTATTTTATAATTTGAAGGCAAAGTTAAGAATTATAAAGATAATAGTGGTAGTTTTTATTTAGAGAGTATAAATATGGGTTAGTCAAATCAGGGAGGATTATTGTAGTATGTGAAACACAGGAGAAGCGGTTCCTTGGGGAACCAGGGAGTGTATTTGGGTGGATTTAGAATCCCTTAAAATTAGAAATCCTTGCTATCCTTATATATTTGAATAAATATTTCATTTTTATAACTTGCCATTTATTAATTTTTAATTAATAATTAATTAATTTAATTAATAATTAATTTTTACACTGCCTCCAAAGAATGAATTTTTGGAGGAGGAATGCAATGAAAGCATATGATTTTTCAACTGTTTAGTTGGGTTTATGTTTAGGGGTTTTGATTTTATAACATTATTCACTTAACAAAAATGAATAACATGGAAATATGCTTTACATGGCAATCCATATATAACACACATTGAATTGCTTGCCAACTCCAGGAGAAGGAAGGGAAGGAAAGAGGGAGACAATTTGGATGATCATATAACCTCAGTAAACTTATGTCAAAATTTGTTATTACATGTAATTGGTAAAATATATATATTTCAACATTTTAAAAATAAATGCTTGTCCTATAAATAAACCTGATAGGTAAAATATTCCATATACTTCTAATTTGCTTATGACATCGCCCTTTATGACTAAGTCATGTATCCATTTTTATCTTATTTTGGTAAATGATGTAAAATATTGGTCTATAGCTATGGTGGTGAACCTATGGCACATATTCCAGACGGGCACTCAGAGCCCTCTCTGTGGGCATGCATGCCACTATCCCAACACAGAGTTTTCTAGAGTTCATAATAGAAAGCCAGAAGGATATGGGGCTGTGTTGTTCCCCTCTACCTATCCACATTGGCCATATTTCTCACAAAACCTGCTCCTCTAAAAGGTTTACAATCATTAGTCTGTAGTTTCTGTCAGATTGCTTTCTAGTTTTCCCAACAATTTTGACCAAATAGTGAATTCTTATTCCAAAACTTGGGTCCCTACTTTTGTCAAACAGCAGGTTAGTATATTTTTTACTGCTGTTTGTTGTGGCTGTTCTGTTCCACTGATCTACTTTTATATTGCCATATTTTGTTTTTATATCAACTATTTTCTATTATATAGATACTTTCATGCCCCTTTTAGAGAGTAACATCATATAAGAAATGCTAAAAAAAAAGAAGTAAAACAGTATAGTTAGCAATTAACTATCAATAAGCTCTAATACTGTATGCAATATTCCAAATCTATAGTCTTCTACCTCATAAAAATAAGGAGTACATTTTCATAGCTTTTCTTTGAGGCCAAGGTTGATTATAATTTCACAACTTTCATTTTCCATAACTATGTAGCTGTTCTTTACATTTACCTTACAATAGTCATCCTGTATATATCTCCCTATGCTTAATTGTATTTATCATATTCATTTTCTTACAACACTGTAATATTCCATTACATTCATGTACAGCAATTCAATTAGCAATTCCTTAAGTATGTACAAATAATGCATTTTCTTTCTTTCAACAAAAAGCAGTACTTAATCCCCATCCTGAATCATCTATTGCCAAATGGGCATTATGAACTGGACAGCTTGTAGGCATCTCGAACTGAACATATCTAAAACAAAACTCATTATTCTCCCTCCCAAAATTTCCCTCTTCCATACTTCTCTGTTTTTGCAGGTGTTACCATCCTCCTAGTTGCTCAGGTGTGAAATTTCAGTGTCATTCTTGCCTCCTGACATTGATCACATGATATATCCAATCAGTTTTGAAATAATTTTATTTCTACTGTCACAACATGTCTCATGTATGTTTTTCCCCCTCCACTTAGGTATAACTCTAGTTCAAGCCCTCATCATCTCTTATAAACAATAAACATTTTTAATTGCTATGTGCCAACCACTCTATTAAATGCTGAGTATACAAATCTAAGCCAAAAAATAGTTCCTACTGTCAAGGAATATACAATCAAATAGCAATTAATTGTAGATGATAATCTGTGGATTCTTTCAATGTCCATTTTATCTTCAGAGCAGTTTTCTTTGATTTTTTTTTGTAATATGATATGTGAGTTTCAAAATGCTGAGGCCAGGGGGAACTAAATCCCCCAGGATGCCTCAGAAGTCCCTCCTACTTCCTGGCATGGGATTGGTCTTGAATCGATGCAGTAGCCTGTGGCATTTAAAAGAGTGGGAGCCATAAACTGTAAAAATTAAAATGGTTGAGGGTCATAAATTGTGATAGATATAAGAGTGGGTGAGTAAATTGTGACCACAGAAAATATGTTTTCACCACAGTGTCTTGTTTTAAATCAAATATAAGGTGGTCACCAGGGAAATATTCCCAATTATAAATATACCCAAGTCAACTGGGTTTTATAGAGATTTAATTAATAATACAATGAGGAATCAAAGAAAGAGAGAGAAAGAGAAAAAGGAAATAAATGAGAAAAGAATAGGCCGGCCCAGGCAGCCCTGGCCAACCCAGGCCTAAGCCCTAAAAGAAAAGATCAGTAAGTCCTTAATCACTCACCATAAGATCTGTTCAAGCGCAGATTCAGGGGGACAGAGTCTCCCCAGAGGGAGTTCCAGCCAGAGTCAGCCTCCCTTGAGAGACCTCCTTAGGGATTGTCCTTCTCTCAAAAACCTCCTTAGAGACTGTCTTTTGAGAGCTCCAGAGAGATCCTGTTTTTCAGCTTTTCCTTTCCTTATAAAGGGAAATTTTCCTTTGTCACCTCCCCTAAATTCTTACATCTACCAATCATAGTAGATGTTTTTCAAAGGACAGACCCTTCTTAGTCCACACCTAAAAAGGTGTGGAATTTTGAGTAATTCACACCAGGAAAGCTCTGAGTAAGTTTCCCAGTTCTTTGTTCCTTGTAAATTCACAAGTTGCCTGAACTTTATAGGTACTTATCAACCTTTTGTATTAGTCTTAAAAATAGGCATGGCTTAAGATTGGGTTTAAGTACTTTTCATTGTTCAGCAAGGAGTTTTCTCCCATAAAGCAGTCTTAAGTACAGGTGGAATCTTCCCATTTTTGATCTAAGTAGAGTTCTCACATTTTAGATCTAAGTAGCTTCACTGTTTAAAATGGGGAATAGTCCCAATAGGGAATTATCCCAATAAAAAATTCCCCAATGGGGAAATTTTTTTAACATTCACAAGTCTGAGAAATTTCAAGATTCACAAGCCACAACATTTTGAAACTCACAAATGTCCAGGTTTTATTTTGGTCATGACTTTTAGGTAGTCCAACAATTCTTAAGTCATCTCTCCTTAATCCATTTTTAAGGTCAGTTGCTTTTTCAATGAGATTTCAATTTTTCTTCTAATTTTTCATTATTTTGATTTTGTCTTATTGTTTCTTGAGGTCTTATGAAGTCATTGGCTTCTTTTAACCTTGCTTTTCCACTTGGTCCAGTCTACTTTTTATGGAATTCTTTTCTTCATTAGATTTTTTTGGTCTCTTTTTTTCCAATTGACCATTTTTAAAGTTTTTTTTTCTTTTTGCACTAGTTCCATTTCTTTTTCCCATTTTTCTTCAACCTGTCTTATTTTACTTTTGAATAACTTTTTGAGTTCTTCCAGTACTTGAGACCAATTTCTATTTTTCTTTGAAGTTTTGCATGTGATTGCTTATATCTTATAGTCCCCTATTAACTCTGTGTTTTGTTTTTTGTCTTCATAAAAATGTTCTAGAGTTAGGTATTTCTTTTGTTGTTTGCTTATTTTCCTACCTCCCCCCCCACCTTTTTTTGCCTGTGAACTAGGAATTTGAAAGATGATGATTCTGTCTCCTCTGTTTCTGGCTTGCAGGGATCAATACTGGTAATTTTCCCCTGGGCATAGGTCTTTATTGCAGTAGTGTAGGCTCTAAAGGCCCAGTGTTATGGACTTCCAGGCCTCACTGTGGACTCGTGGTAGGGCCTGGGACTTTAAGGAGTATGTCTGGGGTACTCTACTATGGCTGTAACCTGAGCCCTGGGATCCTGATGTTGGCCTATGCCCAGGTTTAGAACTTTGTACATTAGGTAGGGGAGTGGTTGGCTAGCCCTCTTCTGCATGCAATTTGCTTCCAATTCCCCTTATCCCATTAAAATCAACTCTCTCTGTTTACCTTTCAAATTTAATTCAGTGGGAGATCCCCCTTAGTATCTCTTGCTGTTGGTTTTTGATTTTTCTTGTTTTGAGGTGCTTTTTAAAGATTGATTTGGAATGATTGTCAGAGAAGTTTCAGCTTTCACTGCCACTAAGCCACCATGTTGGCGCTTCCCCCCAGAATTAGAATGTACATTCTAATGGAAGATAAGACATAAAAATGGAGAAAAGGAGGGAGTGAGGAAAGGGAAAAATATCCAAGTTGGAGGGAGTTATTGAAATACTTTAAGTCAAAAGCACAGCAATGAGGAGAATAAACATTGGCCAATCTGAGCTCTATTCAAAATGAAGGCTCTGGGCAGAACTCTGCAATGGGAAAAGGGGTGTGGGCAGTTCCAGGATAATGAGGCCCTAGGTAATAGGAGGATTGTAGAGTAAACTTACATCAGAAGCATGACTGAAAAGTCTGAAGAACAGTCAGGGAGGACAATTTAAATAACTTTATATTTGGTCTCCACTTCTCCAGTCTCTTACTGTTCTTCCACACAATGGCCATGATGATTTTTCTATAGTCTAGCTCTGATTACATTAGCCAATTAATTTCACTACATGATTTCTTATTATCACATATCAAGCTCTATTTTTGGCATTTAAACCTCTTCACCACATGACCCACATCTACCTTTTCAATCTTTTCTTTTCACATTTCTTTTTATTTTCCAGATTACATGGTGATAAAATTTTCAATAATTGTTTTCTGACATTTGTGATCTATTCGCTGCCACTCTTCTTGTGCATATGTCAGTATATAATACATATTTCTATGCTCATCATGTTGTGATTACCTATGGTAGAGAAAAATTTACAGAGAAAATAAAGAGAAGAATGGTATGCTTCAATCTGAATTCAAACTTTGTCAATTCTTTCTAGAGTAATTAATAGGCTTTTTAATAATGAGTCCCTTGCAGTTGCCCTGGATCTTTGCATTGTTGATAATCGTTAAGTTGTTCACAACTGATTATTGAACTTTATTGCTATTTTCTGGAGACCATCAAACCCCAACCTTTTGACAAGGTCATGGTCTGAGGAAGGAAAGTCAGCAAAGCAGACCCCAGAATGAGGGCCCCCTGCTGATCCCCTTTTGTGACTTCTTTCCCCAAATTTTCCTCACTAGTGGACTTGTTATGACTATTTTTCTCTCCCCAATACAGGAGAAATAACACAAGAGCCAATACTTATAGGATCAATAAATATATACCCTATTTTAAGCTCCCTATGTTATTACCCCAAAAAGATTGCAATTACAGAATAAAAGCCCAAAGATTACTGCCCATGACCCCTCCTTTCTCAAGCACAAGATATGCTTCAAGGCCCTACAATAAATACTATAATGAATCTGGTCCTATAGTTATCACACTCAAATGAGTTTGTTAGAGCAGAAGCCAATCAACAATTACTAGGCTTTTCAAAGTAACATAAGAAATACAGAACTTTCAAATTGAGGAAAACCCCAAAATTGGTCTGCCTAAAGTCCTCACACTTAGAATATAAGAATATATTTTGTTGTTCATATCCCAAACAATTATGATGGATAGTGAAAGCTGACCAAAAGCACAATGATCCTCTCAGCAGGTTATGGGGTACTAACCTACAAATGGCTTTATTCACATTAATCATATCTATCACAGAGTGTTGTAGAAACCTAGTAAATGATCACAGAATTATTTGTTGTACTAACATCACAAGAGTGTTGTTTAGGTGACTTGATAATATCCAATCAAACTGTAGAATGTCACATAGTTAGGGAATTGATTATGTGTGTGTACCAAAAACCTATATAATAAACGTACTATGGCAGAGATGTGCATGATGCCTGCATTCATGGGCTGAATGCACAGTGTGTCTCATCTCATTTATCCAACTGTGATGTCATCCTTGGGCAGACAGACCCTGGTCCTCAGAGAGGCCACTGGAAGGACCTCTGGAGCTATTACTATGAATATTCTTTTGGTTCTGCTCACTTCAGTGTGCATCACTTCATATAGACCTTTCCAGGGTTTTTTTGTGATGCATGTTATTTCTTATTACACAATAGTACTCAATTACAACCATACATGAGAATTTGTTATTCTCCAATTGATGCACATCTCTTAAGTTTCCCATTTTTATTACCAAAAAAGAACTGCTATGAATATTAGTTTTTTCCAGCAGCTTTTGTCAAATAGTGAGTTCTTTTAACAGCTTGGGTCATTGGATTTGTCAAAGAGTAGGTTACTTTGGTCGTTTATTACTACATATTAAGTGCTTAATCTATCGCAGTGCTCTACTGCTCTTTTTATTTTTACCTAATACCAGATTGTTTTAATGTTTTTTTGATTTAATGAATTTTATAATACAATTTGAGATTAAGTAGAGCTGTGTCACCTTACTTAATTTTTTTATACTATTAATTCCCTTGATAGTCTTGGCCTTTTTGTTCTTCCAGTGTTTTTTTTATTCTATGAAATAATTTAGCTTGTCTGATATGACACCATAGATGTAAGTTAATTTAGATAGCATTTCATTATATTTTTATTATCATTTTATTATATTGGCTCAGCTTATCCAGGAGCCATTAATATCTTTCCAATTGTTTTTTAAATAAAAACCATACTTTCTTCTTTAGAATCAATACTATATATTTGTTCCAAGGCAGAAGAGTGTTAAGGGCTAGGCAATGGAGATTAAGTGGCTCGCTCAGGGTCACACAGCTAGGAAGTGTCTGAGGCCACAATTAAACCTAGGACCTCCTGTAAATACTAATTGAATCTTTGATTTATTGATTGTTACTTATGGGGATTTTCTTTTCATCACTGATATTCTTTATCTATACATGTATCACTGGAATCTTTTAGTCAAATTAATTGAGTTTTTTAGTCACTTAAAAATAAAATTCAAATTCAACTTCCAGAACAATTAGAACAATTCATACTTTTCACTTACAGTTATTAGTGAGTCTGTCACTATCTTATCCAGCACTGTAAAAGGTACCCAATCTAGTTCTCCTCTACTTTTTAATAATATAACTTTAATAATAATTACTTATCTGTTTGAACTTATGTAATATGGCATAAAATGTTGGCCTAAACTAAATTTTTATCAGTGTTTTCTTCTGATCTCAACAATCCCAAATAAATAGAGTTTCTGAAACCATAATTAATGTTTTTAAGTTTATGATACATTGTGTTATTAATTTCATTTTTCCCTGACCTTTTCCTATCTTCTCTTTTCCACTAATATACTGTTACAGTTTTAAAACCACTACTGAATAGTTTTGATAATTTCTGCTTGACAGTATAATCTGGTCTTAAATTGCTATTCTCTTTCATTCCTAGTATTTTTTTATTATTTCCCTTTATATTCTAGATGCTTTGTTCCTTCAAATTAATGTTTATTTTATACAATTTCACAAGTTATACTCTTGGTAGTTTGATCGGCATAGTAATAATTCTATAAATTATCTTAGGTGGTGTATTAATTTCTTTAAATTCGTTGCACCCTTTTTTGTTAATTAAATGTCTTGCACATATCTTGGTTGATTTGTTCTGGAATATTTTATGTATTTCATAGTTATTTTGAATGAAATTCATCTTTCTGATATTCCCTCCTGGATATAAAGGGTAGAAATGTTGACTTTGTAGGTAACATATTCTATTGAATGTTTTAAAGTTGTATCACTTTACTGCCTTTAGAGCAATTACAGTAAAACTTATCTTCAGCAATAGAGATGATTTCGTTGTTCCTTTCTCTATATTAATACCTTTGATTTCTTAATCTTGTCATTGCCTTTCTAGATTTCCTTGAGCTTTATCAAGTAACAGGAGGGAAAGTTGATTTCCTTGCTTTACTCCTTTATTTATGAGAAAAGTTTCTAGTATTTCCCCATTGCATGTAATGCCCAATTTTGGTTTTATATAAATGACATCTTTGGTTTTTTTTTTTAAGATCCTTTTAGGACATGAGAAGTGGTTCTCCTTCTTTTTGGTTACTAGAACCCTTCAGTAATGTATGCTAGAATTTGTCCAGCAATCAAAGTCAAGTTTACTGGTGGGTTCTTTGCAGATTACCTTCTATTTCCTTTGTTGAAATGAGAATAACATCTGTTCCTTTCAAGGCCTCCACAACATTTTAAATATCATTGGCAAGGGTTCGGCAATCATATTTGCCAATAATCACATGATGAAATGCCATGAAAAATAATTTTGGCAGTTATATGAAGGACTAAATGAGTGAAGGGAGTGAGGGTGCTGGAAACAGAAAGACTAGGTCAGAAGCTATAAACATATTCTAGGCAAAAAGTGATGAGGTCCTAAAGTAGGGTAATATTACTGTACCTAGCAAGGGAAATATAGTAGCTTCAACTAAAAGGAACTAAGGAACAATCTAGTCCAACTCCTTTAATTGGCATGAAAAGAAACTGAAATCTGAAGAAATTGAGTAATTTGACTAAATTCATATAGATAATAGCAGAAATAAAATTTGAACTCAGGGCCTCTGATTCCAGATCTTGTAAATTCTCCTTTAGTAGATGGGAGAGGTATTATGGTAATAGAAATGATAGTACATGGTAACTGATTTGGATGTGGGTAGAATTGAGAAGAGTCAGAGGTAATTTGGAGAAACTAGAGAACCTCAGGATTTTAATATAAAAAGCCTGGTTTTTATATTGACTTTAAAAAAATTTTAGAACTCTATAATTAATAATTTTCTACAACCAAATTTTGCTTTCTGCATCTTCAATTTAACACAATGACCAAAACAAATCATAAATTTTTAAACACTGTGGTGCTCTGGTGGGAAAATCATCTCAGTTGCTTACTTTCCTTGAAAACTTTCTGTTGTTTATTAAACATATTTTTAAATACATCCACACCCCAGTACAGTATATAGTCAGTGCTGTGATCTCTCGGCTTCTCAAAATTGAGTACATTTGGCTGTAATCCATCTCCTCAAGTCAATTTTTCAGAGATCTCAGAAGTAAGAACAAGTGGTACTAAAGCTACATAATCACTAACATTGGTAATAATGTTCTCTTTTACCAGAAAGGAGTTGGAATCAAGTCATGGAATAAGCAACTAGTCTTTGTCCTCTTCTTTCTCACAAAGTAAAATCATTCTGCTTCAAAATATATAATATTATTCAGGAAAACTAGTTATTCTCAAAATATGTCCTTTAGAAAAGTCCTTTTTTCAAACTTTTATTCCACAGTTCGTTCTGTTTCTCCTCTCCCTTCACTCCCCACCTTCAGATTTTTAAATGATTATGTTTTTGCAGAATAAAAATTTCCAATTCAACCTGTAATATTTGAGAGAGAGGAAAAAGAAACGGAAGGATCACGGTAGAAGGTAGAAGCTACCATTCCTGATTATAACAGTGCTAGTGAAGAGGATTATGGAGTAAGGCTCTGAAACTGTATAGAGATGCATAACGGTCCAATGGTTAAAGTCAGCCTTCAAAAGTCAATACAAGATAAGTGACACCCGATGTCTGTGATATCCCGAGCAAGGTACATAACTTCTCACCCTCCCAAGAAATTTTCTGACTATGATTTGGAGAACAAAAGATCTACATTGGTAAAGAACACTTCCTTTGCCATAATAAACAAACAAAGCCCATTCTTTCAAGGAGGCCACAGTTCCTCAACTACATAAAAATAAACTTCATCTTTTAATTATTGCCTGGCACAAGTTAACTGAAAACTTATTGCAAATATTTGAATGTCTTATTATCTCTCTGTGTCTGCCTCTCTCTGTCTCTTTCTTTCCTTCCTAATTACCTCTCTGCACCAATGAATAAAAGGTCTAGGAAAAAGACAGGCAGACAAATATGAATTACTACAGTGAAAAAATTGCTATATCAAAGAGAGATCAGGGTGTGGAAGGAACAAGAAAGGAGAGTATGAAACATAGCAATGGGAAATATTATCTAAGTTATAGCAGGGGACACAGCAAAGCATATTTATAAATATTACTGTGGAGGTCAGACAGCCAAAGCCAAGTCTGTAGGGAGGTTCATATTTGGGTGGCAGGGGAAGGAAAAGTATTGACAGGAAGAAAGAAAAAAAAAAAAAGAAAAGTGTCGGGCACATGGGCAAGAGAGGCCTTTAAGTCAGAACTGCTGGGAAAACTCAGATTGCAAGGGGTCAGCAGTAATGCCTTACTGTGTCCTAACACTGTAGAAAAGCCCATTTTTGGATAGAACAAGCTCTTTGCACAGTGTCTCCCCTCCTCACCCCCACCAAAAGTCCGGCTGCCTAAGTGCTTGCAGAATAGTTATGTATAATTGTATATCCAGTAGTACATTGAATGATGCACTTGTTCAGAGAATACATGCGTGTGACTGTCCAAAATTCTGGGCCAGTTTCAGAGGGTGCCAAGTGAGATCCACTTGAACAGATCATAATTATTCTGGCAACTGGACAGACAAAAGCAGAGTGACGCATGAGCTAGCTTAAGAAAATTGCTAAGCCTCCCCTGACTGCTTGTTACATTACTCTTAAATGTTTCTAAATAGGTCAGCTAAAATAGCATCATGTGGCTCAGGAAGTTGGAAGAACAGATATTCTCCTTGCTTACAGCAAGGTGAATGCTTCCTTTAAATGTCTTTCCCTTATTCCTTTAGTTTCCCCACCTTCTGGCAGAGGATAACAAGGCTTTTGGATTTTTGTAGCGATCAGCATTCTCACATATTCACATCTCATCCTGGCACTATGACAACCATGGGTTCTTTCCAGGTGGTTTCTGGCACTACCCACATTGCTGATCATACAATGTATTTTGCTTTGGAGTCTAAAGAATAATAACAATGACCCCATCCCATTTTAAGTGCCTCTATTTCACTCAAGAAAAAATGGTGAGCCAAAAGTATTTAAGCACTTCTGATTCTTGTGATTTGAGGAAAGGGGGAAAAATGCATTGTCCAGAGTCTTCCAGATTCCCACTCTGCAACAGTTCACTTTGGAGGTTATGACTTTAGCTTATCAATGACAACTGAGGGGACAATAATGGGAGAAGTGGACTCCTTAAAATGGAGAGACCACATCAGTCATAACACTTTGAATTTACTTGGAAGAAAGATGAGAAATGACTACTGGGCTTAGTGGATATCTTCATGCTCATGTGAAATAACTTATTCCATATACTAGCTTCAGCCCTAAGCATGTTTATATCATCTCTCTGTTTCTCTGTGCCTTTCTTGTCTCTGTGTATCTGGTTGATTCCATCTTTGTCTGTCTCTCTTCTCTTTTTTTCTCCTTCTTCCTCTTCCTCTTCTTCTCTGTGTCTTTGTCTGTCTGTCTGTCATTCTCACTCTCTCTTCCCCCCAACCTTTCCCCAAATTTTTTCCTCCCTTCTGTGTTCAAACACGTAAACATCTAGAGTTTTCTATAAAATTTTTTGTCACAACCTATTTTGATCTATATCAACCCTATCATAGACATTTTTCCTTCAATCAATCATTTCATCAAGTATTTCTAATTTCTTTGTGCCAGGCAAAATTCTATTACTGAAAAAATAAATATAGTGAATGAAATAATCTTTACTCATATGGTGCTCACATTCTAGTGGTGAAAACAAGTTTATAGTAGAGTACATATAGATGATTGCAAGGAGAATAAATGCCAATGCTTAAATAGTTATATACAAGGTAGCATAGAAGGGAATGTAATGGGAGTTGGGGCATCAGAAAAGGCTTAATGTAGAAAGTAGAGTTGAAGCTTCACTTTAAAGGAAGAGAGGAATTATCTGATGGAGAAGGGAGGGAGTAAATTCCAGACATGGGATAGGCAGTGCAAAGGCACTGAAATGGGAGATGAGTATCATGTATTAGCAACAGAGTGAAGACCAGTTTGACTGAATTGTAGAATGCAGTGGGAGGGCTAATGTAAAAGGAAGACTAGAATGATAGAGTGGAGGAAGATTACAAAAGTTTTTAATATCTAAGCAGAGAGGATTTTATTTGGTTATAGAGGTAAGAAAGAGACACTGTAATTTTTGAAAAGGGAAAGTGTGTCTTCTGGTCAAGATGGAGGCTTAGAAGCAGCAAAAGTTCAGACCTCTGAAAACCCTTCCTTACTGATCACAAACTGAATTTAGTCCTAGGGGACTAAAATTCAAACTTAACAACAGGACAGAGCTGGGGAACCCTCCTTCTGGACTCAAATCAAAAGGTACACCCCCCAAAAGCCAGAATCCTAGAACACTCGAGTCTAAGGGGAAGGAAGGTACCAGGACCCCTGCCCCCCAACCAAGAGCGCTGAGCCCACAGCAGCAGCAGATACCTCAGGGTTGGCAAAAGTGCTGTTCTAAAGGGTGCACCTTGAAAGCAACCTGGGCCAGTCTCGGGGCATCCAACACAGATGGCAGGGAAGCAGTATGAGATAGAAACAGGGGGGATAGAAACAGTAGCCCCCTGGCTGGGTCCTTCCATCTGAGAATCACTGGAGGTTTTTGCCTCTGGGCTCATCCAGTCCAACTCAGCTGAACCTAATACCATCAGGAGCCCTCAGAGCTCAAGGAGACCAGGACCTCTCCCCCCTTAGAGTGCAGGGCCCTCTGAAAGGACAGGAACCTCAGGGCTGGCAAATGCACTGAGGCATCTTGTGGACAGTGCTGTGCCAGGCTCAGAGCTTGGAAGTAAGGCAGTGGAAAAGCAACTGGAGGGAACTGAGAGCAGTAACACCTGAAGCTCCAGCAGGCAGAGGAGAGCAGACCCCAGGCTTTCCCAGGAAGACAGCGAAGCTTCAGAGAATGGAAAATTTGCCTGGGGCTAAAGCCTCGGACCATCAGACAGATACAATAAGAGCCAGTCCTCCCTCACTCAGATTTCTGACTGGAAAGGGGAAGAAAACCCATACAGATGGCAAACAGTACAGAAATGCAAAAGCCTACAAATACCAAGAAAAGCAAGAAGAAGGGGGTGACTTTGGACACATTTTATGGAGCAAAAATACAAAATACAGAGGAGATAGAAGAGGAAACACAAACAAATGCTCCAAAACCTTCCAAAGGAAATGGAAAATCTCTACAAACTCTTGAAGAATTTAAATCGGAAATTATCAAAAAGATGGAAGCCTTCTGGCAGTAAAAATGGGAAACAATGCAAAAGGAACTCAGCAATCTGAGAGACCAGAATATGCAAATGCAGAAACAGCTCGAAGCCTCAAAAAAGACAGGTCAGACCAAACTGAAAAGGAAAACCAGTCTTTAAAGGTCAGAATCAGGCAACTGGAAGACAATGATCTTGCAAAAGAGCAAGAATTAATAAAGCAAAGTCAAAAGACTAAAGAATTAGAAGATAACATAAAATATCTCACTGACAAGGTGACAGACCTGGAAAACAGAGGAAGGAGAGACAATCTGAGAATCATTGGTCTACCAGAAAAGCCAGAAATAAACAGTAATCTTGATATCATAACACATGATATCATCAAAAAAAAAACAACCCAGAGATTCTAGAACAAAGGGACAAAATATGCATTGAAAAAGGTCACAGAACACCCTCTACACTAAATCCCCAAAAGACAACTCCCAGGAATGTAATTGCCAAATTCCAAAGCTTCCAAGCAAAAGAAAGAATCTTACAAGAAGCCAGAAAAAGACAATTTAGATATAAAGGAACACTAATCGGGGTCACACAGAACCTAGCAATTTCCACTCTGAATGACCGTAAGGCATGGAACATGATATTCAGAAAAGCAAGAGAGCTGGATCTTCAACCAAGAATCAGCTATCCATCAAACTGACTATATACTTCCAGGGGAAAGTATGGGCATTCAACAAAATACAAGATTTCCAAGTGTTTTTAAAGAAAAGACCAGAGCTCTGTGGAAAGTTTGACATTCAAACACAAAGACCAAGAGAAACATGAAAAGGTAACAATGAAGGAAAGGGAAAAGGAGAAAAATGTTATCTTTTTCTTTTATTCAAACTCTCTTCTATAAGGACTACATTTTTATCAAATTATATATATAAATATATATATATATATATATGTTAATATGTGGAGAAAATGTAATGTATAACTTTCAAAAATTGTATGCATCATTAGAGTAGCATGCATAGGGAAAGTTTGGGGCATCCAGATGATATGGAGAAAAGGGGGGTAGAAAGAAAAAGGGAGGGGGGAATCGTTGATGGTACTAAGGTATACGCCAAGAAATAGGGGGGGGCACTAAATAGAATAATCTCTCACACAAAGATACACATGGGAAGGGGAGGGGAAGATTCTCCTATAAGAAGGAGAGGAAGAGAGTTTTTAATTAAACCTTACTCTCAGTGAAATCAACTCTGAGAGGGAAGAGCATCCAGATCCATTGGGATCTTGAATTTTATCTTATCCAAAGGGTAAAGGAGAAGGGAAAACCAAGGGGGATGGGAGGGAGGGAGTACAAAAAGGGATGGAGGAGAGGGGGAAAGGGAAGGGAACAAAAAGGGAGGGGCTAGAAAGGGTAACATATCAAGGGAGGGAACTAGGGAAACTGATTTAAAGTAAATCACTGGCTTAAAAGGTTATAGCTAAAGAAGAAAGGTCAGAATTTGGGAAGAATATCAGAATGCCAGGGACTCCACAAGTGACAATCATAACTTTGACCATGAATGGGATGAACTCACCAATAAAATGTAGATGAATAGCAGAATTGATTAGAATCCAAAACCCTGCCATATGTTGTCTTCAAGAAACACACATGAGGTGGGTAGACACTCATAAGGTCAGAATAAAGGATGGAGTAAGACCTTCTGGGCCTCAACTGATAGAGAGAAGGCAGGAGTTGTAATCATGATATCTGACAAAGCCAAAGCAAAAATAGACCTGATTAAAAGGGATAGGGAAGGTAAATATATTTTGTTAAAAGGGACTTTAGATAATGAGGAAATATCACTAATCAACATGTATGCACCAAATAGTATAGCACCCAAATTTCTAATGGAGAAACTAGGAGAATTGAAGGAAGAAATAGACAGTAAAACCATATTAGTGGGAGATCTGAACCAACCACTATCAAATTTAGATAAATCAAATAAAAAATAATAAGAAAGAGGTAAAAGAAGTGAATGCAATCTAAGAAAAATTAGAGTTAATATTTATATGGAGAAATATAAATAGGGACAAAAAGGAATACACCTTCTTCTCAGCACCACATGGCACATTCACAAAGATTGACCATACACTAGGTCATAGAAACATGGCATGCAAATTCAGAAAAGCAGAAATAATAAATGCAGCCTTTTCAGATCATAAGGCAATAAAATTAATGATCAGTAAGGGTACATAGAGAACCAAATCAAAAATTAATTGGAAATGAAATCATATGATACTCCAAAATCGGTTAGAGAAGAAATCATAGAAACAATTAATAATTTCATAGAGGAAAATTACAATGGTGAGACATCCTTTCAAACCTTTTGGGATGCAGCCAAAGCAGTAATCAGAGGAAAATTTATATCCCTAAATGCATATATTAACAAACTAGGTAGGGCTGAGATCAATGAATTGAAAATGCAAATAAAAAAAGTTGAAAGTGAACAAATTAAAACCCCCCAGAAGAAAACCAAACTAGAGATCCTAAAAATTAAGGGAGAATTTAATAAAATTGAAAGTGATAGAACTAGTAAACTAATAAATAAGACTAGAAGCTGGTACTTTGAAAAAACAAACAAAATAGACAAAGTACTGGTCAGTCTAATTAAAAAAAGGAAAGAAGAAAAGCAAATTAACAACATCAAAGATGAAAAGAGGGACATCACCTCCAATGAAGAGGAAATTAAGGCAATCATTAAAAACTACTTTGCCCAATTATATGGCAATAAATAAACCAATCTAGGCAATATGGATGAATATTTACAAAATTATAAACTGCAAAGACTAACAGGTGAAGAAAAAGAATTCTTAAATAATCCCATATCATAAAATGAAATCCAACAGGCCATCAAAGAACTCCCTAAGAAAAAATCCCCAGGGCCTGATGGATTCACAAGTGAATTCTATCTAACATTCAAAGAACAGCTAATCCTAATACTATACAAACTATTTGACATAATAAGCAAAGAAGGTGTTCTACCAAATTCCTTTTATGACACAAACATGGTACTTATCCCAAAGCCAAGCAGGCCAAAAACAGAGAAAGAAAATTATAGACGAATCTCTCTAATGAATATAGATGCAAACATCTTAAATAGGATACTAGAAAAAAGACTCCAGCAAGTGATCAGAAGGGTCATTCACCATGATCAAGTAGCATTTATACCAGGGATGCAGGGCTGGTTCAATATTAGGAAAACCATCCACACAATTGACCATATCAACAACAAACCAACAAAATTCAGATGATTATTTCAATAGACACAGAAAAAGCCTTTGATAAAATACAACACCCATTCCTATTAAAAACACTAAAAAGTATAGGAATAGAAGGGTCGTTACTAAAAATAATAAACAGTTTTTGTTGTTCGTTGTCTCTCGAACTGAGGATGATGATTGTGCATTTTTCTGCACAAAGACACCTTGCATGAAGATTTAAGTGGAAAAATCGATGCACAGAGACAGTCCCACTCTCTCGGCTTTGGAAGCCGGGGTCCATTGGCATGAAAAGTCGTTACACCTGGAGACTTCCTCAGCTTCATTGGATGGCTGTGTTGTCTTTTGTGCTCCATCATGCCCTAAGCACTCCACAGTTCCTTGCTGCATTGCCATCTCAGCCGCTGAACCTTCTTGTTGGTTTCTTCCGCCTGTTCCGCAGATGCAGTCTTTACATGCTGGGTGAGCAAAGCCCTATTTCACCAAGGTTCGACGACCCGATGGCTACCCTCACAAGGTTTAGCCGGCCTGTAGAAGCTGTTGCCCGGGGTGTGGCCGCTGCCGCATGCTAGCAGCTAATACGAGCCACAAGTGAGAGCTGGGTGTCAGGTGAGGGTCAGTTGCTGGAGAGCTGCCCTAGAAGGGGATGACAAGCCCTCCATACCAGAGATATTACCCCTCCCTGAGCACCCCATACACCCCATAATAATATATAATTTTATATATATATAGATAGATAGATATAATAAAACAAAAAAGACATAATAATAAACAGTATATATCTAGTATATATCTAATACCATCATCTAATATCATCTGCAATGGGGATAAACTAGATGCATTCCCAATAAGATCAGAATTGAAACAAGGATGCCCATTATCAACTCTATTATTTGACATTGTATTAGAAAAACTAGCAGTAGCAATTAGAGAAGAAAAAGAAATTGAAGGCATCAAAATAGGCAAGGAGGAGACCAAGTTATCGCTCTTTGTGGATGATATGATGGTCTACTTAAAGAATCCTAGAGAATCAATCAAAAAACTAGTTGAAATAATCAGCAACTTTAGCAAAGTTGCAGGATACAAAATAAACCCGCATAAGTCATCAGCACTTCTACATATTTCCAACACAGCTCAGCAGCAAGAATTAGAAAGAGAAATTCCATTCAAAATGACCTTAGACAAAATCAAATACTTAGGAATCTATCTCCCGAGACAAACACAGGAACTATATGAACACAACTACAAAACACTCTCCACACAACTAAAACTAGACTTGGGCAATTGGAAAAACATTAACTGCTTATGGGTAGGATGAGCCAATAGAATAAAAATGACCATCCTACCCAAACTTATTTATCTATTTAATGCTATACCCATTGAACTTCCAAATTCTTTTTTTTTAATGAATTAGAAAAAAACTATTACAAAGTTCATTTGGAAGAACAAAGGTTCAAGGTTATCCAAGGAAATAATGAAAAGAATAAATACAAGGGAAGGTGGACTTGTAGTCCCAGATCTCAAACTCTATTATAAAGCAATGGTCATCTAAACAATTTGGTACTGGCTAAGAGACAGAATGGAGGATCAGTGGAATAGACTTGGCATGAGTGACCTCAGCAAGACAGTCTATAACAAATCCAAAGACCCCAGCTTTTGGAACAAAACCCCACTATTTGACAAAAACTGCTGGGAAAATTGGAAGACAGTGTGGGAGAGATTAGGTTTGGATCAACACCTCACACCCTACACCAAGATAAACTCAGAATGGGTGAATGACTTGAACATAAAGAAAGAAACTATAAGTAAATTAGGTGAACACAGAATAGTATACATGTCAGACCTGTGGGAAGGGAAAGACTTTAAAACCAAGCAAGACATAGAAAGAGTCACAAAATGTAAAATAAACAATTTTGATTACATCAAATTAAAAAGTTCTTGTACAAACAAAACCAATGTAACTAAAATGAGAAGAGAAGCATCAAATTGGGAAACAATCTTCATAACAAAAACCTCTGACAAAGGTCTAATTACTCAAATTTATAAAGAGCTAAATCAATTGTACAAAAAATCAAGCCATTCTCCAATTGATAAATGGGCAAGGGACATGAACAGGCAGTTTTCAGCCAAAGAAATCAAAACTATTAACAAGCACATGAAAAAGTGCTCTAAATCTCTTATAATCAGAGAGATGCAAATCAAAACAACTCTGAGGTATCACCTCACACCTAGCAGATTGGCTAACATTACAGAAAAGGAATGTAATGAATGCTGGAGGAGATGTGGCAAAGTTGGGACATTAATTCATTGCTGGTGGAGTTGTGAATTGATCCAACCATTCTGGAGGGCAATCTGGAACTATGCCCAAAGGGCGATAAAAGACTGTCTGCCAATTGATCCAGCCATAGCACTTCTGGGTTTGTACCCCAAAGAGATAATAAGGAAAAAGACTTGTACAAGAATATTCATAGCTGCACTCTTTGTGTTGGCCAAAAATTGGAAAATGAGGGGATGCCCTTCAATTGGGGAATGGCTGAACAAATTGTGGTATATGCTGGTGATGGAATACTATTGTGTTCAAAGGAATAATAAAGTGGAGGAATTCCATGGAGACTGGAACAACCCCCAGGAAGTGATGTAGAGCAAATGGAGCAGAACCAGGAAAACATTGTACACTGAAACTGATACACTGTGGTTCAATTGAACATAATGGAATTCTCCATTAGTGTCAATGCAATGTCCCTCAACAATCTGCAGGGATCTACGAGAAAAAAAAAAACTATCCACAAGCAGAGGACAAACTGTGGGATTAATGGCACTGAGGAAAAGCAACTGCTTGACTACAGGGGTTGAGGGGACATGTCTGAGGAGAGACTCTAAATGAACACTCTAATGCAAATACCAACAACATGGAAATGGGTTCGAATCAAGAACACATGTGATACCCAGTGGAATTGCCCATCAGCTTAGGGAGAGGTGGTGGGAGGTTGGGGGAGGAAAAGAAAATGATCTTTGTCTCCAATGAATAATGTTTGGAAATGACCAAATAAAATAATGTTTAAAAAAAAGAAAAGGGAAAATGACATGATAAAATCTGAACCTAAGGAAAATCATTTTGGCAGTGAATATTAAGGATTGACTGAAATAGGGAAAGACAAGGTAAGAGATCAGTCAAGAGGCCATCATATAACCTTGATGTTATTATGCAAATAGAAAGAAGTGATTTATAAGGGATGTTATGAAGGTAGAAAGAACAGGATTTTGCAATATAATGGATATGTAACTTGAAGGAGATTAAGAAATTAATGATAAAGTCAAGATTACCAGTCTAAAAATCTAGGAGAATAGTGGTGACTTTAAAAGAAATAGGTAAGTTTAGAAGAGGGATAGATTTCCAAGGGGAAAATGATTAGTTCTAACTTGGATATATTGTATTTTAAATGTATAAGGAAGATAGTCATAGAAATATCAAATGGGTAACTAGTGATATAGAAAGCTTGGGGAAACATTAAGTCTTCATACAAAGATCTGGGAGTTGGTGACAAAAAAAATGAAAATTAGACTCATGGGAACTGATGAAGTCACAAAGAGAATGCAGAAAGAAGTTTATTAATCATAGGACAGATTGCTCCTTGGAGGACAATCACAATTAGGGGGAACAATCGGGAAAATAAACTAACAAAAGAGATTCAGAAGGAGATATTAAGAAATAGGGATTCAAAACAATGGAGAAGTATCAAAAAAGCAAAGAGGAGAGAAGTAAACAGAGGAAATGGTCATTAATGTTACACATGGCCTTTAGGTTGAGAATGATGAGGTTTAGTGGAATAGTGAGATCAAAAGTCAGATGATGCAAGGTTGAAAGTGATTTAGAAGAGAGGTAATAGAAGTAGTTTTGTAAATGTATTTTATTGTTTCAAAAGTTTTTTAAAAATTTGCATCTTGCCTTTTGAATTGTAATTTTATGTTTTGTACTTGCATTTGTGCAAGTATGTTTTCATTGACCTTTTCTTTGATTTATATCCTTGTGCAAGTTAGAGGTTAGCATGGATAAGGTGTACCAACAAGAATAGGATAAGATAAGCATAAGATTAAGACTATTTTCGGGGAGAAAATATAATAATAATAAGGTTAGATATACCTTTAGAATTACATAGAATAGGGAGCATACCAGACAGATTTTTTTCTCTCTCGTTATGCTCAAAGGGGGAAATTATAAAGATGATATTAGAAATTAAGTCTTGTTACATTAGTTTAGAGATAAGAAGTGAAGAAGCTGGCTTGAGAAAGAATTGGAGTTTGAAACAGATCTGAGACAGAGTGTCAGTTTCAAATGTTGACAGTGTGTGGGACAGGGGTAAGGGTTTTTCTGTGGCAGTTACTCTCTCTGGGTGTGGCTGTTGCTCTGAGGTAGTTGGCAGGCAGTTGCTCTGGGGCAGTGGCAGTGGATCTTTCAGAGTGCGGAGAGCTGGTGACATCTTCTTTTCTCTCTCTCCTCACTGTCTGAGGTAGAAGGAAAGGAGGGGAAAAGCCTGAAGGAGCTGAGTGATTTCCTTTTCCAACTTGGGAAACACTATTGCTGTTTCATTGATTGTTTTATTTCTGTGAATACCAAAGAAAGACCTAGGTTTTGGTTTGGACTCTGAGTATGCTGAGGCTCAGAGGCCTAGCTTGGTTCTTGTTGAGGCTCAGCCAGAAAACCTTTGTTATTTTTATAACTTGGAGACAAAGTTAAGAATTGCATACTTCTTATAAGGATAGTACTATTAATTTATTGTAGAATAAGGAAAAATTGGATTAGTCAGATCAGGAAGGATCAGTGTAGACTGTGGATACAGGAGAAGCTGTTCCTTGTGGAACCTGGGAGTTTTATTTGGGTGGAGTTCGAATCCCTTAGAGTTAGAAATCCTTTTATATCCTTATATTCTCAATATATAGTTTATTTTTGTATAACAAGAGTCTCCTTAGTGTCCTTTGTAAAGATTAAAATTTAGGAATAGACTGAGGCAGGTAGAATTTCGTTTCTCTCTGCAAGAAGTATTATATTTTTTAGAGGTTTATTAAAGGTTAAAGATTAAGAAACATGTGCCTAGGCCGGAGGCCTAGACAAAAATAACCTCACATCACGCAAGAGACAGCCTGCTCCAAAACGGAAGTCCAAAAAGAGCCAAGAGAGCCTCCAAAGCCTTTGAATCAGCTTAAATACCTTCTCGATCTTGGCCCAGGTGAGATTACAAGGCATTCTGGGGAAGTGGAGCAAAGGCTCATGGGGATTGTAGTCCTGTATTTGAGTCTATTTTTTATACCTTGCACCTGGCCTTAAAGAGAAGTTCACTTATGAGCTTCACTTCACTTATATAAACTGAAGATACTTTGGAATCACAAGCAGAGTATCTAATCAGTTTATATCTATAGTCAATTCATTGCTTATTATTTTTACAGTAGTGAATGTATAAAGCATTTTTTTCTTTTAAAAATTGACCAATGAATCAAGGAAAGATAGGGCTATAGCTTGGAGGAACAGAAGGGTCTAGTACAGATCCTTATCTCTTCTTTCTTTCTTTTTTTTTTTAGGGTGGAGATGAGAGAATGTTAGAAGTCATGTTTGAAAGCAGATTGATAGGACCTAGTCTTCAGAAAAAGATTGAAGATTACAGAGATGGGCAATAATTGAGGTTCCTATATGTTATAGAAGCCAGGAGAGGCTAGAAATCAAGAATACATGTAGAGTACCAAGGAGAAAGGCCCTCGCTGAAGCCAAAGTAAAGGAGAGGAGAATATGTATAATATGATGGAGTTTTCAGATATAGAAAATGGGAAAAGAGGACACTATTGGTGAATGTCATCTATTTTCCTGTAAAGTAAGAAGCAGGATCTTCAGCTGAGGAAAAGCAGGAAAGGGAAGTTATGAAAGGCTGAAAAAGAGAAAATTTGGAAAATCTTTTGTGAGAAGCCAGACTGGGAATTTTTTAATCAATCATTCCTTCCTCTCAATACTTCTGGAATGTATAGTTCATATTTAGAGCCTTCAATCAACTCTCTCTTCCTCTCTTCTGAACTCTCTCACTACTACTCAACTATAATTCTTTTATAAAAAGTTACAAATGACCATATAATCACAAATACTGCTGGTCTTTTCTAAGTATTTTCCCACTTTGACCTCTCTATTTTTGAACATGCTGAGTTTTACTTTAATTTTTCTCATTAGTATGATTCATATGACATAAAACTATCCTGGTTCACTTCAGTTAAGCAATGTTTTATTGATTCTGTTTATGTTTATGAGAGGCAATTGCATCAGTAAAAAGAAGTTTCTTCACTTGGGAGTTCCTCAGGTCCAGGCCCAATCCCAATGTGAAAGTCACTGTGCAAGGCAATGAAAAAGAAAAGAAATAGCTTGTCTAAGGAGCTTACATTTGGGAAAAAGGGAAGAGAAGAATGAATCATGTATAAATAAACATTAATAATAATAGCTAACATTATATATACCTTTAAAGCTTGCAAAGTGAATTATGTAAACTATGTTTGATCTTCATGAACAACAAGCCTCTAGAGGTAGGTGCCATTTTTATACCAATTTTATAGAAAAGAAAAAATTGAATCTAATAAAAGGTAAGTAACTTGCCCAAGGTCATATATGTAGTAGGAAAGAGACTGAGATATGAGTGAACTCCAGACTTTCTGACACCAAGTCAAAATCTCTAGCCACTACTCCACCTAGTACAAAGTATTACAAAATAATACAAAGAGAATTTAAAAGGGAGAAAAGTCTTGTGTAGGAAGCAACACCTGAAGTTTTTGAGAAGCACAACAGGGATTCCAAGAGATGGAGGCGAGGTGGGAGTACATTTCAGACATGGAGGAGAAGGCACAGAAATGCTAGACAGAACATTGTATCTAAGGAATAGCTACTAGCCCAATTTTATTAGAATGGAAAACATGTGAAGGGATATACAATGAAATAAGAATTTATCAATGAAGTAGCATTTATTAAATATTTCTTCTCTTCTAGGTGCTATGTTAAATACTGAGTATTCAAATACAAATAAAGGTAACCCCTCAGCTTCTAGGAGACTACATCCTTTCTTTTTTTTTTTTTTAAAGCTTAACCTTCTGTCTTGGAATCAGTACTGTGTATTGGTTCCAAGGCAGAAGAGTGGTAAGGGCTAGACAATGGGGGTTAAGTGACTTGCCCAAGATCACACAGTTGGGAAGTGTCTGAGGCTAGATTTGAACTTCGGAGCTCACATGTCTAAGCCTGGATCTCAATCCACTGAAACACCCAGCTGCCCCCCAGTAGACTACATTCTTTTTTTTAAAAAATATATTTTATTTGATCATTTCCAAGCATTATTCGTTAAAGACATAGATCATTTTCTTTTCCTCCCCCCCCCCACCCCCCATAGCCGACGCGTAAGTCCACTGGGCATTAGATGTTTTCTTGATTTGAACCCATTGCTTTGTTGATAGTATTTGCATTAGAGTGTTCATTTAGAGTCTATCCTCTGTCATGTCCCCTCAACCTCTGTATTCAGGCAGTTGCTTTTTCTCGGTGTTTCCACTCCCATAGTTTATCCTTTGCTTATGAATGGTGTTTTTTTCTCCTGGATCCCTGCAAGTTGTTCAGGGACATTACACCGCCACTAATGGAGAAGTCCATTACGTTCGATTATACCACAGTGTATTAGTCTCTGTGTACAATGTTCTCCTGGTTCTGCTCCTCTCGCTCTGCATCACTTCCTGGAGGTTGTTCCAGTCTCCATGGAACTTCTCCACTTTATTATTCCTTTTAGCACAATAGTACTCCATCACCAACATATACCACAGTTTGTTCAGCCATTCCCCAATTGATGGGCATCCCCTCATTTTCCAGTTTTGGGCCACCACAAAGAGCGCAGCTATGAATATTTTTGTACAAGTCTTTGTAGTAGACTACATTCTAATGAGTAAGACCACAAAAAAAGGGAATGATGGACTAGGAAGAGAGATATCACTGAGATGATGAATGAAGTAATAGTGAATCCAACTGATAAGCCCTTTCCTGAAGCAATAGTTACATTTATTGTATTATTGGCCTCAGAACAGGAGGTGAAAAGGAAGGAAGGTGAAGCATATACAATATAATAATATATAACATAGTATGGTGTGACTGGGAAATGGCGTGATCAGAGACCTGAAGTAGACCAGGAAATCTAGAAAGGTAGATGAGAACCAAACTGTGGAGGTTCTTAAATACCAGGTTGAGGATTTTAAATTTTATCTTGGGAACCATCAGAAGCTATCAAAAATGTTTTTATTTAGGTGTGAAATGGTTGAATGTATTTTAGGTATACCAGTTTGTCAACAGGATGAGGAATGGATTGGAGAAGTGATAGGACAGAAATAGGGATTAACAATCCATTGTAACAGTCTAGGTGAGAAGTAAATGAGGGTCTGACCTCAAGGAGAGAATGTGTGAATAGAGAGAGCAGGGTGTAGAATCTTACTTCTCTATTGATGTCCTCTTAAAAGTTGTTCATTTTCTGGTTTCCATTAATTAGCTCATATTACTCAGTTTCTCTTCCTATCATTTCAGTTTTTTCTGTCACTAGAATTAGAAAGATTGAGGATTTTTGAGTCAAAAGAGAAGTGATTTGCCCAAGGTCACAAAAGAGACAGGTTCATATTCTCTCTAATGTTTAACATCTATGTGATCACAGGAAAATTACCTCTTATGACTCAGTTACCTTATCTTTAAAATGAGGGAATTAGTGTAATCTCTACTGATAAACCTGCAAATACTAGCTCCTAGTCTTATTTGTTAGTTCAGTAGTTCTTTTTCTTTCAATTTTATTAATTTCTCCTTTGATTTTTAGTATTTCCAATTTGGTTTTTATCTGGGGATATTTCATTTGTTCTCTTTCTAGTTTTTTTTTTAATTTATATGCCTAATTCCCTCTTCACTTTCTGATTTGTTGATATATGCACACAGGGTTACAAAATTTCCCCTGAGGACTGCTTTGTCTGTGTCCCATATATTATCTAAGGTCATGAGTCCAATTTTCCTAGAGACTAAATGAAGTGGAATCATGTTACTTGCGGTCAATGACTATCGTCTTTTATATTGATATTGCCAGTGCAATGTTCAAATAGATCTATAATCACATCAATGTAAATGTTCTCTCTAGGAAAACAGATCATTGATCATCCATGGTGCTCATGCTCCTATAAGTTCACCACAGGAGATCCATTGAATGGCTTTGTGATTTTGTGCAATTCATTTCATCTTTAGGGGATGGCTTCTTCTTCTGTAAAATGAAGGAGTTAGACTAAATGGTATCTATCAGTCCTTTCAAATCTAACATTCTGGGATTCTTGGATACAGTAGATATTGAAGAGTTGTAATCAGTAGAAGTTGGTAACAAGTTGACCATGGAATGAGAAAAAGTGAAGAATTGATAAAAGCCCAAGCATTTGAATATGAGAGATTCAGGAATGCTAATTAAATCTATGTATTGTGTATTGGTTCCAAGGCAGGAGTGGTACTTCTTGGTCTCTGTGAAGTGAGAGAATTAGGATACATATATAAGATTATAACAAAATATATCTAGAGTTGGAAGGAAGTTTCAAGGTTACACAGGTAGTAAGAATCAGAAGCAGGTTTTTAAATAGAATCCTCTTTCAGACCAAGTGGTTTTTCTATTATACCATACTGATGCACATGTAAGTGAATACTTCCCCTGTGGGATTGAGCAAATGAGAACAGTTTGTTTCATTGGCCACAAAGTTGACTAACATGGGTGCTATGGAGCATTTAGAACTTGGTCAGACATGAATGACACCAAGATCATCCATAGCATCCCAGGCCACCACCAGTCATCCTGAGTTTTGTCTTGATACTGGACTTAGATAACTCTGGAAGAGAGTAAGGCTAATAACTTTGTGCCACTCTGCCTCACTTAAATCCAGTTCATAATAAGTGATGTCATTGGTCCTCTTTTGAAAATGAAGGAGGAATGACAACTGTTACATGCATACATAGTTCATAGATCCATAGCATCATACATGTGTAAGGGGAGGGAGACTTCAGAGGTCAACTAATACAACCTTTTTATTTTATAGATGATGAACCTGAGGCAAGAGAAATGATATGATCTGTTGAAGATCACAGAGGTAGTGAGTGGTAGAGCCACAATGTGAATCCAGATCTTCTATCTCCAAACCTGATTTTTTTCCCATTTTATCAAAGGCAGTTACATTTTCTCATATCTACAATTACCTTTCACTCTAGAGATCACTTATGTAAATTGATACATTTTGCTGTAAGTTATTTCCATAGAACAGTCACCAATTGAAAGCATTGAGAGAGCTGAACTAATATTTTTTTAAATTGTGGGTGGCATCTTGTTCCCAAGGCATCACTGTATATAGATCATGATTCAGACAAGGAATGAGTCATCTCTCACTGGAAGAGAGCAGCATATAACACCTATGCCAAAGATTTCATTATTAAATGAAGCATGGGGGTGGGGTAGGGCAGAAGATGGAAAAAATGGAAAAGAAGTTTAGATATTCCACCTTATCTTCCCAATTACTTTTAAAAATTGCAATATTTTTTTTTCTGGAGAGTATTGAATGGGATATGATAAAGGTGTACTTTTCAGAAGTAAAGTCTATTCAAAGAATTTATTCTGACCATCAAGATAAGCTTAGAAATCTCTCTGAAATTTTTCATTTGGTGGGTAAAGTATATTACATATAAAAAACAGGGTAATCATTTCCATAGCCTTGACTAATGGTTTGTGATGTATCAAGCTGAGGCTTTCTTATTTGGTCTGAAGGTACTATCTAATGAGTAAATTTTGAGATACTTGAGTAATGAATGCATCATGAAAATACCTCTGCACCTGCCAGGGTGGATTCCTGCCAGAAAAAGACTTGTACAGCTGACCTTTTTACCAAGTTACTGGCCAAAAGTAAAACATTGCTCTCCTGGTTTTGCTCTTTTGAACATCGATGAGATGTTGTTTTTGCTTTTATTTTTTAAAATAACACCTTTTATTAAAGGCAAATTAGATAAGAGAAAAATGGTTGATTAAGTAAAGACTTGGAAGAGAATCAATTTGAGATGTCTGGGGCTACTTCTCTTATCCATTTCTTTTCTTCTCCAAAAAGTGTTGATTCTGTAAATCACAAATCAAAAATTTCAAGCTAACCTTACAAAAACCTGTAATAATATTCCAAATATTTTCAGCTGTCTATCTGACCCAGGAGGTCATGCCATTTTTTCCTCTTAAGATTTTTAGAAAGCATTTCTAGCCTGCCTTGGCTTGTTATCTTCAAGAAAAGTAAAAATGGAGGAAAGCCAAGTCTTTTTCAAAAAGGTAATGTGAACAGGAAACCACAGAAATATGAAATCTTTGAATTATGGATTTAGAAAGGACCTCGGAGAAAATTCAGTCCAACTCCCTCCCTGAGGCAAGATCCCTCATACATCATCCTTGATAGATGTTTACACAGCCTCTACTTAACATTTGCAGAGGCAGGTTCACTTTGCAAGGTAGTCCATTCCATTGCTGGATAGCTCTAATCTCTATTAGCCTCTTCTATTTATATTGAATCAAAACTTGGCTGTGTTTAAAGAACCCTTACCTTCTGCCTTAGAATTAATACAAGTATCCATTCCAAGGCTGAAGAGCAGTAAGGGCTAGGCAATTGGAACTAAGTGACTTGACCAGGGTCACACAGGTAGAGTATTTTAGGCAAGATTTGTAAAATTTGCCTCATTTAAACTCTATTTTGAATACTACTTCTTTCATGTGGAAAAAACTTGAACAAGTGTATATCCTTTTCTATATGAAATCTTTAAATATTTTAAAATAGTTATTATGTAGATACTTCTGTTCACTCTTTCTTTTTCCAATTCTAAATAGTCGCTTTTCTCTCTACCATTCCTCACATAACCCTTCCCAGATCTTTCAAAATCCCAATCATTTTTGAGTACTCTCTAATTCATTAATTTTTATCTTAAAGTACAGGAGATAGAAGTGGGCATAAAACTCTGGATGTGGCCCAATCAGCAAGAACACATTGATACTTCCCTTCACCTGAAAACCACACTTCTTTTTCTCTAGACCTAAGTTATATTAGTTGTTTCTTGCTTTTCAAGAAATGAATTTTGGTTATAATTGGTGAGGAGTACAGTAAATGATTCAGATAAATAGATGAAAATCAGGTTTCTGTCCAAAAGAATTATCCTAGAAGTCAAGAAATTATTATTCTATTCATAGCTGTCCATTATAATAGACAGATGTGAGGTCAAGTCACTTTACCCCTCAAGGATGTGATTTCCTCCTCTATAAACTAAGGATGCTAGACTAGATAAATGAGCCTTAGATGATATCCTTCTGCTCTGAAAGTTTCAGTCATTATATGAAAGCATGATACAGTCAACTTGCAATTATGTTAGCCCACTTACTATTGGGATAAATGAACTCAGGACGTTTACTGAGTTGCTTTTCAGCTGGGCTCTTTCCCTCAACTTTGAAGATGGGCTTGTCTTTTCTCCCTCTTGCTTTTCATAAACCTTCCTTTACTGTTTGAGAAAGAATTTTACTTTGCATTAATTGTATATTTTTATGTTAGGGACTTCATTAGGTAGAAAGGGGAGGGGTAAACCTTAGATCCACTAGGCATGCTGAGAGATTGTAAAAAGTGCATACTTTCAGTTCTCTAATTAATCTGCTGTATCAGAAGATGTGTCAAATTCAAAGCCTACAGGCTTCCCACAGTTAAGTCTGAATCAGATAAACAATGTAATTGGGAAATATTTAATAAAAAAGTACAAAAGAACAAAAATAATGTTAATATGTATTTTTCTAATTCAATTTGTGGCCTGCAGAGATTCTTATATATGGTTTAGTGACCAGTTTATATAGGAGTTCAACATCATGGTGCTAAATAATTAAGTGGCATTGATAGTGGAGATTTAAGTCTTTTATGGAAATCTCTGTGAATCTGATCTAGAGCTTAAAAGAGAAGGTTAGTTGTTAAGTGACTAGCTATTTTGTGAATAAATTTGTTATTGTATGTAACAGATATACCTTTCAACTCTAAAATTGCTCATTAATTGAATTTAGTACAGAGAAAAAAAATCTTTCAATTCAAACCTTTCCCTCAACAGAATAGGTAGATAAAATTAATCAAATAAATATTAAAGTACTTAGTAAGAAGATAATACCAAAATAGATGATGGGAACAGTACATTTCTTCTGTGACTTTTTAAAAATTGGAATAGTTGAGAGAAAAATGCATTGTATTTAAAATAAAAAATAATATTTAATTAAAAAGAAAACATGTAAAATGCTCATTCTTGGCTCCAGCAATAACTAATTTTTATAATGCATATGACATTTAAAGGTTTTTGAAGCACTTTGAAAATATTATTTCATTTTATCCTTATATCCACCCTATATATTGCTATCTACATTTTACTAATGATGAATCTAAGGTAGAGAGAGTGAAACAGCTTCCTTAGGGTTACAAATCTATCATCTAAACTTAGGTCACTCTGACTCCACCACAATCTCTCATCTAGTCAAACTTTGGTGGGCAAGGAAACCGATTCTTGGAAAACTTAAATCCAAATGCATTTTGATTTCTATTTTACTGATAGCTACACCTGAAAAAATTATTCTACTTGAATTCTCATGTATTTGTCTGAGTCATTCCTTTCTGTTGCTATCAGCTCTTCATGGTATATGATATTTGGGTTCTCTGTCTCTACTCCACTCCACCTCTGCTATTGACGTTCCAGTCTCTAGTGCTTTAATTAATAAAATTAATTAAGCATCACTTTGAATCATGATGCTTTTTGCTACTACTCTACAAGGCTGCTGTTGCTGCTGATCAGTGAAGTTCTCCAGCACTCTTGCTTCCTTTGGCTGGTACTATCACTGTTCTTCCAGAAAATTATGGATAAATTGTCCTTTAGAATGAGAATGCTAAGGCACTATTCTAATGTCTTAGGATTAGTCAACAGTATCTCCTGTTGTAAATCAGAACTCTTCTCTCTAAATAGGCACAAAAATTGGCTCTGCCAGCAACCATAAGATTTCTAGAAGTTTTCTTTTCCATGGAAGGTCCCCTCCTTTACTCTTATCTGAGTTATGACAATTGTATTTCATTCACCTCTCTATTGTGGTCCCCATCCAAGAGGGTACGTGAAAAGTATACTGTCATCACCTCTTGTCAAGTCTTTATAAGACTGGAGACAAACAATTGCACCTCATTTCATGTGTCCTTTTAATTATGGTAGCACATTAGAGAGAATATTTGCTTTATAGTCAGAAAACTCAAGTTGAAATCATCACTCTTCTTCTCACTATCTGTGAGACCTCTGGAAAGTCACTTTACTTAAAAACAAATCCTTACCTTATCTCATAGAATCACTATTGTGAATTAACTCCAAGGCAGAAGAGTGGTAAGACTTAAGCATTGGGGATTAAGTGACTTTCCCTCGGTCATGTAGCTAGGAAGTGTCCATGATCAGATTTGAACCCAGTACTTCCCATCTCTAGGCCTGAATCTCAATCAATTGAGCTACCTGGCTACCCCTGATTTAACTACTTTTGATGGCCCTTTTCTCTGGTAACCTAAAGTTGTTGGGCTATGTGACTTTTATGGTAACTATTAGTTCCAAATCTATGATCCTAAAAAAATTCCTAGGAATTAGTCCTGAATGTTTTTACAACAATACAACAGCAATACTCCTAGAATTTTGGAATTGGTGGGTAAAAGTTGTTGATCTCTTGGCCCATCCCTATAAATTCCATGTATTCCTTCATGTTCTAGTTTTCTTCCAGCTGAAAAGAAAATATCAAAAAATACCCAACTGTTCTTCTCAAATTGATATAGTCCCAAGAACATCATGCAATTGTTTAACCTTATAATTTTATGCATAGAGAAATTAAGACATTGTAGTGAACTCACCCATAAAATGGAAGAGGACAGCAGAGTGAATTAAAAGCCAGACTCCCACAATATTCTGTCTACATGAAACCCATTTAAAGCAGGGAGACACACAGAAAGTAAGGATACAGGGCTTACCCAGAATCTATTATGTTAAAATTTAAAAAAAAGTAGGTGTAGCAATAATGATCTCAGACAAATCAAAAGTAAAAACTGATCTTATTAAAAGGGCTAAAGAAGGAAATTACCTCTTGACAGAAAGTTACATAGGCAATGAAATAATATCAATACTAAACATATATGCACCAAATGGCATAGATCCAAATACCTAAAAGAGAAGTTACATGAGTTACAAGAGGAAATAGACAATAAAAGTATATTAGTAGAAGACACTAATCTCCCCCTTTCAAAATTAGTAACTCAAACAAACAAAACAAAAGAACAAGAAAGAAGTTAGGGAGGTGAATAGAATTTTAGAAAAGTTAAATTTGATAGCCCTTTGGAAATAACTGAATAGAAATAAACAAGATTACATTATTTTTTTCTAAGTAGTGCATGGTACCTTCACAGAAACTGACCATATAATAAACACAAAAACCTTATAACTAAATGCAGAAGAGGATAAGTATTAGAAATATTAATGCTATAAAATTACACTTAACAAAGGACTGCAGAAAAAAAAGGACTTAAAAATAATTGGATTAAATAACCTTATGCTGAAGAATGAATGGATCAAAAATCATAGAAATAATCAATTTCACTAAAGAGAATGACAATCAGGAGACAACATACAAAAATTTGTGATGTAGTCAAAACTGTATTTAGGGGAAAATTTATGTCTCTAATGTTTACATCAATTAAAGAGAATATCAATGAACTGACTGTGTCACTAAAAAAATACCTAGAAAAAGAATAAACTAAAAATCCCAACACACCAAATTAGAATTCCTGAAAATCAAAGGTGATATTAATAAAATTGAAAATAAGAAAATCATTAAACTGACAAATAAGACCAAAACTCAGACACATACTGGTTGTGTGACCCTAAGCAAATCATTTAACTCTGTTTGAATTGACTCAATTTCCTTATCTATACAATGAACTGGAGAAAGAAATGACTAATTATTCCTGTATCTTTGCCAAGAAAAGCCTAAATGCAATCACAAAGAGTTAAACATGACTGAAAAAATGATCAAACAACAACACTGGGTTTAGTTCTGGGATGGGAATTGTGACAGAGGCTAGCACTAAAGAAAAAGTGCCAGGGTGAAGAGTGTGTGAAACTGATCACCTCAGTGGGGAAGGGGCCCTAAGGGATTGGAATCTTGAGGAGGAGAAGACTGGCCAACTCTGGAGTTGATCTTTCAGTCTAGAGAATCTGAAGAGAGAAGGTGGAAAAAGACTTTCTCCTAAGGAGTACCCACTTTTCCTGCTGGTGACTGGAAATCTTTTCCCCCAACATTTCCCAACTGAAAAGACTATTGAAGAAGAAACCCAAGAAAGACATTTTAAATCTTTGTCTGACTTTACTTCAGCTCCTGTTGCCCTGAGTCTGAACTGTGGCCAAGGGGCCAAACCCAGGGTTAGTTAACCTGACTTTCTCTCAGGGGGCTCAGGCTGCCAAGGCATGAGTTCCCCCCAAACTTGAGGAGGGAGGAAAAGGGTTTTAGATAGAGACATGGACCCCCTTTTCCCACTTTCCTTTCCCATTCTTTCTGTGCTAGTTATTCCTTTGAAATATCCTGATTGAATGAGCTTTAAAATAGTTATCTGTTCCCCAAGTGTGAGTGAACAGATCAAGGGGAGACCCTTTGTTCTTGAGTAGTGGAGGGGAACAACAGGGACAAGAGCAAATCTGGGAGAGCAGGCTTAGGTAAGGAGGGAAGGCAGAAGGGGGAAAATATTCAAACCTCCTCTCTCTGAACCAACCCTAAACATCAACTGTCTCTCCTGAACCCCGCTTTGGAGAAGAGGGGTCTCCACCTCTTTTTCCCCTCTTTATACTGAAAGACTGAACCCCTTAGTTACAAATTAACCTCCCCTCAAATATAGAACACAGGCCATCTGTCTCTAGTCCCTAAACATTTTATAATATACTATACTGTCTTTACAGAGGAATGATAATATAATCTTTGGAATCAACAAGCAAAAAATATAAGACTTTATACAAGGATTCACTAGCTGATAAAGATTTTTTAAAAACATGGAAAAAACTAAGAACAACCTACATCTTTCCAAACTAAAGCAAATTAGAACTTAAATGATTTTTTTTCCATCCTCAAAAATCTTTAGGTAAGTTTGTTTTTGTAAAATGAAATGTCCTTTAGTGGCTTAAGACCAGAAGCACATTATATAAACAGTTTTAGATCAACCATTGGTGTGTTATTTCCATCCTGTCAGGCCAACATCAGAAAGTACTAGAAATCTCCTGAGATTTTTGGGTCCATTTTCAGGCCAACAAGAATTGTTTTGATAAGTCTCAGATAAGTATGTGAGCCTTGAGTTACCAATCTAGGCCAAACTATCTTTAGCTTTCTGCCCACTGTTAATCTTAACCTTCTGCTATTGGGAATCATTATTTCCCAATTCAATAGGAGGGTTTTCCTGTTAATCACATTGACTTAAAACACTGGGGTAAGTAAATTGGATGCTCTCTGATAAAAAATAAATATTAGTCATAAAACAAATCCTTGTAAATAAAAAAAAATTGCAGTATTTAAAAAAAGACAATTTTAAGGGGATGAGAAAATTTTGTAGTTAAAGATATATCTAAAAATCATGCCCTAGACAAATTTTACTTGAAATTAGACTGTCAAAATAAAAGTTCATCTTATAAGGGAACCAGATATTTTTTCCTACAAAGACCATCTTGTCTCAGTGAAATATAAAAGTGTTCCCTCAAGTTTTTCAGTAAATTAAAAGGAGCAAGTATGACTGAGTATCTAAGAATAACCAACTTAGTGTGTATAATAGACATGAGATGGTATGACCCTGGCAGTTTTCTCACCTGGACAATGAGCCAGAAAAGGAAATGGCAGGCCACTCCAGTATCTTTTCCAAGAAAACCCTAAAAAGGGTCATGAAAAAATTGACACAACTGAAAAATGATTAAACAACACCAAAAAAAAAAGGTAAAATAGAGAGAAAAGGGAAAGCAGAAGAAAACAGGGAATAAGAAAATGCAGTTAATCATAACTTTGAAAGTAAATGGAATGAACTTATCCATAAAACTAAAGCAGCTAGTAGAATGGTTTAGAAACCAGAGTCCAACAATATGTTGTTTATAAGAAACATACTTGGAATGGAAAAACACACATATATTTAAGAAAAGGGGCTGGAGAAGAATGGAAACTATATTTTGTTAAAATGTACCATAGACAATGAAGTTATATTTTTAAAAAAAGACATTTACCAAATGGCAGAGCATCTAAATTCTTAAAGAAAATGTTAAGTTAATTATAGGAGAAAATAGGGAGACCACATATTTCCCCTAACAGAATCTGATAAATTTAACCATAAAGTAAATAAAAAAAGAATTTAAGGATAACAATAGAATTTTAGAAAAGTTACATATGATAGACTCTAGAGAAAATTGAATTGGTTATAGAAAGGTATAGGTATATGGCTCTCTTTTTAGGCAAAAAATTATATTCATTAAAGGGACTTGGAAGCATAGGTTAAAAATTAATTGGAACCCAAATACTATAATCCTAAAGACTCTGTGGGCCAAAGAACAAATCATAAAAACAACCAAAAATTTCATTAAAGATAATGATAACAATGAAACAACGTATTGAAATTTATGGGATTTAACCAAAATATTACATAGAGGGACATTTGTATTTCTAAACATATACATCAGTTGAAAAAAGAAAGAGTAGTTCAAGGAATTGAACATTCAAGTTAAAAAAGAATAGAAAAAGAACACATTGACAATCTTCATATAAACATCAAAATGGAAATCCTGGAAGTTAAAGGAGATATTAATCAAGTTGAAAGTTAAAAAAATTGATCTAATATATAGAACTAGGATCTGGTTTTATGATAAATGATAAAATGAATAAACCATTGGTTAATTTGATTTTTAAAAGAATGAAACAAAATGACCAATATTAAACCTGAAAAGGATAAATGTAATACCATGTAACAATAAAGGTAAAGTTAAACAATTATTAGGAGTTATTTAGCCTAACTATATGCCACTAAAACTGAAAATATAAGTTAAATGGATTAGTATTTACAGAAATATAAATTGTCCATGTTAACAGAGAAAATATAATACTTGAATAATCCTATGTTAGAAAAAGAAATCCAACAATCCATTAATGAACCCCCTAAGAAAAAAAAAATCCCCAGGAGAAAATAGATTTACTTGAGATGTTCTAATACTATAGAAATCATTTTTAAAATTAGGGAAAAAGAAGTACTAGCAAACTATTTTTTATAACACAATATGTTTTTGATATCTAAACCAGGAGAGCAAAAACAGAAAAAGAAAACTGTAAGCCAATTTACCAAATGAATATTGATGCCAAAATTTTGACTAACATACTAGCAAAGAGCTTACAGAAATATATCACAAAGATCCTATATTATGTCCAGGTAGGATTTGTAACAAGAATGAAAGACTGTTTCAACATTGGGAAATCTATGAGAATAATTGACCATGTTAATAATTAAAATGACAGAAATCATATAATTATAGTAGTAATACATGCAGTAAAAGTGACAAAATATAATTCCATTCCTATTTAAATATTAGGAAGCATAGGAATAAATTGAGCCTTTCTTAAAATTATAAGTAGTGTCTAAAACCAAAAGCAAGCATTATCTATAATAGAGATATAATAATAATGAAACTAATATGAAATAATGTAAAGTGATACAAAAAAAAACCCCAACAACAACAGAAGAGCCAGGATATTATTGTGCATAGTAACAGGGAAGAGAGAAGGCAATAGAGAAAGAGAGAAGTCAAAGATAGCATCAAAGTTTCAAAAATGATAGCATAGGTAATTGGTAATGAATTAACAAAAAGGGGGAAGACAAAAGCAGGAGTAGTTTTGAGAAGAGAATAATAAGATTCACTTGAAATAGTTATATTTCAAAGTACAGAGGAACATCCAATTGAAGAGGACCTATCCATCTTTTTCCTCCTGTCACCCTCCGATGCAGTAAATTCCAGTAGCTCCATTTTAACTCCACAATCAAGTAGAACATCTTCTGTTAGGTATTCAAGACCTTTTTAATCTGACCTCCTCCTATTTTTTCCAGTCTACTGAGATTCATCTCCAAGCACTCTACAATCCAGCAATACTGGTCTTTTTTTTTTCCTGTTTCTCACATCTCTTCTCTCCTGACTCCATTTCTTTTCATTGACTGCTCCTCATTCCTGGAAGGGTCTCCCATATCACCACTCCCTAGCTTACTTCCAGATTCAGCTAAGACTCCACCTTTTGCAAGTGACCTTTCTCAGTCTCCACCTCCCATTCTAATCACCTACTCCTAATGCAAGTGCCTTCCCTCTAAGATTCTCTCTCAGCAATACTATAAACATCTATACACAAAGTGGTGCATATTGTTTCACCTGTTAAGATGTGAGATCCTTGAGGACAGGTTTTTCTCCTCCTTTCTTTGTGTCCCAGTACTTAAAACCATTCCTCATTTGTAGTAAATGCTTAATAAAGACTTGTTGGGGGCAGCTGGGTGGCTCAGTGGATTGAGAGCCAGGCCTAGAGACCAGAGGTCCTAGGTTCAAATTTGGCCTCAGACACTTCCCAGCTGTGTGACCTTGGGCAAGTCACTTGACCCCCATTGCCTAGCCCTTACCACTCTTCTGCCTTGGAGCCAATACACAGTATTGACTCCAAGAGGGAAGGTAAGGGTTTAAAAAAAAAAAGACTTGTTGACTTACTGACTTAAGACAGAGCAATAGTCAAAGCAGATAAACTATATTAGCATAACAAGGAAAATAGTGTATAGATAGAAGTAAAGAGCACTAACCAAAGACCCCAGGGAATGTTAATCTAAAGAGAAAAGAATATGGAACTAGCAAAGAAAATAGTATGAAATATAGGAGAAAACATAGAGAGTGCAAATTTTTTGAAGATAAGAAAGAATTTATAATAGAAGAACCAGATTAAAAGGTAATTCAGAAATATTTAACAAATAAATAAAAACACAATAAAAATAAATAATATTACAATTTGAAACTAAGCCAATACGTAGCCTAAAAGAATCCTTATGTATGTATTTGTGATCATTGTTTCTATTTGAGTTTAGCACCACTTCTCTAGGGGATAGATGGCTTCTTCTTCTGACACTTCTACAGTCTTGATTGGCCTTTTCTCCATTCTGACCTCCACCACCATCTTATTTTGGCTGTCACTATCATCTTTTTTTCCTTTCTCCTCTATCTTCATTGTTGCTTAATCCAAATTTATTATCTGTTAAAAAACATAATAAATTTTTGCAGTACTTTCTTCACAAGTTTGTTCTGGGGATCAAATGTGATGCTATATAAAGATTCTGATTGCCACAAAATGTTTATGGAAACTATCATTTGAGGAGGCCTAGGATATTTTCCAACTAAGAGTCCTTCTATGAAATAGGATGTAGTGGGGAAATGGTCAATGACTGAGAAAATCTAACAGATCTTGAGATCCTGTGATATCTTTGAATTCTAGCTATGCAAAATCTTAGTGAGAGCCAAAACCTAAAGAATCTTCCACAAAATATTGATATTTTTTTAAAAATGCAATAAATAGAAATAGTAAAGACAAAAGTTCAGAATTGATTTAAGGGGGTAAGTATTGATGAGAGTCATCTAAAAATGGGAATAGATTGCCTCAGACTTCCTTTCTTTGAAATTCTTAAATTGATGGATTTTTCTGAAGTTTGTTGGATATAGGTTTTTACATATATGAATTTGAACCATTTTCCATTTGAATTTCCATTTGAAACCTTCTGATTCTGAATAATTAATACAAGATATGATGCTGAACTAAGTGCAGGATAGTCATGTTTGTTATTTGATTGGTCTGTAATCTGTTTTGGGCCAATGACAGAGCCAACTGGAATGGATCCTAAAAGGGAAGGAAATGGCCAAAGTAAATGTTGTCTCAATTTGCTAGTCTATGATTGATTAAAACTTGTAAATAGAGGAATTGCAGTCAGTTTTTAATTATTAATACTATTGGAAGTGTGTAGTTATATGGTTAGATAATAACAAAGAGAACAAAGAACTTATTTAGAATTAATTCTGGGATAGGGAATAATGAAAATAAAACCTACAGAAGCCACAAGAATGGTGTGAAATTAGTCATCTTATGGTCTGGAGGAAATATACAAAGAAAGATTAAAATTGTTTAATATTTTCAATTAGATATGCAGGCTCTAGCCTGCCCAATTTCCTCTGCAGTGAGCATTACCAAAAACATATGAGGGATTTATGAAGGTAGACACAAATGACTCATTCTTTTTGAATCAGTTACTTATCAAAAAAGGATTAGTGTTCAACATAGCAAAGCTTTTGTTATAGTTTGGAATACTTATAACCAACCATTATATCAATGTACAGACATCCGATCACAAGATGGGAAAGATATCTTTGATCTCTGGATTAGTTTCCTAGTAAGCTTTTCAATGCTGCTTAGAAATAGGAAATTACGTTACCCTTTTTTTGTTGCTCAACTTTGGCTTTGGGTCAAAGTGAGAGCAATGTTAGGTGTAAATCATAAGAGTATGTAGTCCAACTCAAATATTATTTTTGTGTGCAATCTTAGACTATTCCCTCATATATATAAACTGTTCCCAGGCAAAACAGCAAAAGAACATCTGTTAAAAAATCAATATATTAATTTTATACCCATTCCCAATATTGTGCTAACAAATAAGAATGATAATACTGGGAAATGGATTAAGTTTTTGTGTCACATGCCTGGCAGGTTTTCTTTCTGCAATGATTATCAAATGAAGTGATGATTATAGAATTCTATGATTGTTTAATTAATTTAATTAAAATAGTTAAATGAAGTTAATAGTGAAGCAATGATTATAAAATTCTCGATTTTCTATTTTATCTGCTCAGGCTAAGATGGAGAATTTTTTTAGTTTAAGATGTTGGAAAGCTAGATCCAACTTCCTGATTGCCTTTACAGTCACTGATTTGGACCTTTTATTTTTTCCCTATGTGTCTGAACCCCAAATTATGTCTGCTACTTTAGTGTTTTCATCTATCAACTGTATTAAAAAGATATAAAGGAAACTTCTGAGCTCTACCTTACCTTACCCTTCCAAGAAAATAACCATAAAGCTATTTTAAACTATATGTCATACCACTCGGACTTTTAGTCTTCTTGTTATTTGTATTAATGTTAATAAAGAGCTATATAGCACTTTATGATTTGCAAAGCACCTTACAAATAATAATTTTATTTGATTCTTACAACATCCTTGGGAGGTAAGTACTATTTGTTATTTTTCAGATGTTTACTATGCTGCCAGAATCTGTGTGGCCCCTTTGGGGTTTTCTTGGCAAAGATAATGGATAGGTTTGCCTTTCCCTTCTTCAACTTATTTTACAGGTGAGAAAATTGAGGTTAATGCAGTTAATGACTCGCTCAGGGTCACACAACTAGTAATTGTTTGAAGCTAGTTTTGTACTTAGGAAGTGCTATTCCAAATTTACGAATGAAAAAACTTAGAGAGCCAAAGGCTAAGTGATTTGTCCCGGATTATGCAGTTTATAAAATTAGATTTGAACTTGAATCTTTCTCATTCCAGGCTTAGGGCTCTATTTACTGGATCATATGGATACCTAAGTTACAGTGTCCTACTCCTCTGATATTCCTTTCATGATTACTCTAGTTCTTCAGAACTTTTCTTTCTTAAATTGTTGTGTATCTTTTCTATATTTTTAATCATTTGTGTTGCCCTCAAAAATGTAAACTTTGTTCACTAGCTATTGTTTATTTCTATTCCCTGTGCCTAGGGCAGTGACTTGCACATGCTAGGTACCTAATAAATGTTTGCTGAAATGAAGTTAAATTGTTGAAAAGCGTCCTTTTCCTTTTCTTCATCCTCCTTATTTGTGTCCAACTTCCCAATCATACTAGCCACTAATACTGTATCACTCACATTCCAAGTAAGAAATAATAGCCATATTATTTTTTATGTCACTTATTCCTTCAGAATCAGGATAGCATAGTAGATAGAAAGGAGACCTTCCCAGAGACCTATATTCTTTTCCTCCAGTGGATACCGGCTGGCTATATGGTCTTAGGCAAGTCATTTTGCCACCATGCCTGGCCAACAATAGGTACTTACTAATTACTTGTCGACCAACTCTAAGGCTTTTGTTTGTATTAGTTATCCATCTGCATGGGTTCAGAGTTTCTTTACCATGCTTTACAGAATAGACAATGATATCATAAAAGTAGACCAAAAACAAAGAAAACTTTATACAACTACTCAGGTTACACAACATTTAGGGTCTCTTCTTCCTCTATAAACCACACTAAACAGTCTTGTATTACAACAGACTTCAATGATAAAGAATCAGAAACAAAGTAGAAGGCTTTGAGGGTTGGAAAGGCTATACAAAAGATAGCATATGAATGTAACGGAATATTGCTGAAACTGAATATGAGGAATGCACAGAAGCATGGGAAGAATTACATGAAAGGACAACAGGGCAGGAAACAACCAGAAACAGAGTATATTAAATAACTACTACAACATGAATTGAAAAAGAAAACAAATAAAAAAACTTGAATATTGTATAAGTATAAAGACCAAACATGGGAGTTAGAAGACATGGAATCAAATCCTGCCTCTGCCTCTTACTACCTATACGACCTTGAGTAAGTGACTTTATCTCTTTATGTCTCTCTGCTGGTCATCTGTAAAATAAGGATATTAGACCAGATAACTCATAACTGCTCTAACTATGCCAGGTTTTCTCCTCTCATGATTCTTTTCCTCATGCTTTAAATCCTATGCTGTTGCTGTTTCCTAGAGTATAGAGTCAGATTACTGCCTTGGGGTAATTCACTGGCTAAAATATTTAAGACTCACTTCCCTATTTTTCTCTAAAAATGCTTTATTCCAGACATTTTGTGTCATGTCTTCTATCAGCTAGAAGATGCAATGGAGAGAACACTAGACTTGGAATTGGGAAGCCTTGACTTAGACATAAAACAAGTATGTGATCCTGGCCAAGTCACTTAATCTGTCAGCCTCATTTTCATCATATGTAAAATGGGAATAATATAACACTTTCATAACACTTTCATAAATTTAAATCTGGTTTTAGACACTAGTAATGTATGTTCTAGGTAAGTAACTTATCACTGTTTGTCTCAGATTCTTCATATGTAAAATAAGTTGGAGAAGGAAGTGGCAAACCACTTCAGTATCTTTGCCAAGAAAACTCCAAGTGAGGTCACAAAGACTCAGACATGACTGAAAACAAATGAATAACACTAAATAACACTTATTTATAAATCAATAGATAGTTCTCCGAGTTGTGAGAATCAAATGAAATTATATTTGTAAGGTGCTTAGCAAACGTTAAAATGCTATATGAATATATGATTATGGTGGTGGAGGTGGTAATGATGATGATCATAATGATGATGAATGTGGTTTTAAGCTACTTCTTTTGTGAAGTAATTATTTAAGGAATTGATTCCATGAATCTCGGTAGTAAAAATGTTGTGCTCAAGGGACAATTAGGGCTGTGGTTTGCTTTAGCTTCTTTTTCCATACTTAGAATGTTAACACTGTTTTAATTTAGGATTTTATTTTCATTGATGATGCTAACAATGTATGTATTAGGAAAATCAGGCTATTACTGGAGGTTATTATGATTCTCATAAAGTATAATTGAAAAGAACAACAATCAAATTATAGTTGAAAAACAACCCTTTCGGTTCTCCCAAGTGTCATTCTACTCTCCATTATTTTTTGGCAAGTTGTCTGTGATCTATTCAGTGATAGGCAATTTTCCTTTTGGCTTTTTACCTGGGTCTTTTATTAAAGTGGATTACTTTCTTTCAATTATATAAACTCTGTATTTAAAAGATCATCCTTGCATTTTGCAAGGCTTAAACTACATTAACTTTTAAAGATTTTTTCCCACATGGCATTGATATGATTTTAAATAATCAGTTTTTGACATTTTGATGCATGTTCCCCTCTATTTTGCCCATTCCTCTCACTTCCATAAGATGGAAAATAATATGAAATAGGGTGCTTGGTGTTGTCATATAATATATTTCCATATTCATCATATTGTAAAAGAAAAGACATTGTTAACACTAGAGAAAAATTCATGGGGGCAATAGAATGAAGAACAGTTTGCTTCAATCTATGTTCATATCCCATCAGTACCTTCTATAGTGGTGGATAACCTCACAATTGGTCATCATGCTTTCTTATTGTTACTGTACATAAAGTTCTCCTGGTTCTGCTCATTTCACTTTGCATTACTTCATATAAGTGTTTCCAGATTTTTTGGTAATAATTATGTTTCCCATGTCTTATGGCACAATTATATTCTGTTAAAACCACATGCCACTGTTGGTTTACACATTCCCCATTTGATGGACATTGCTGCAGTTTCCAGTTCTTTGCCACCACAAGAAAAAGTTGCTATAGATATTTTTTTTTGAATAAGCACTTTCCCCCTATATTTCATCTCTCTGACATACAAATCTAGTAGTGATATTGTTGGGTTAAAGAGTTTGCACAGTTTGATGTATCTTTAGGGACGGTTCCAAATTGCTCTCTCTTCAGAATTGTTGGATCACTTCACAGCTCCACCAACCATACATGAGTGTCCCAGTTTTCCCATATCTCCTCCAATTTATCATTTATCATTTTCCTTTTTGTCATATTATCCAGTCTGATATGTGTGGAGGGGGGTACTGCAGAGTTGTTTTAATTTGAATTTTCTTTAATTAATAGTGATTTGGAACATTTTTCCACATGCCTAAAGATAATTTTAATTTTTTAATCTAAGAATTGCCTGTTCATGTCCTTTGACTATCAATTGGTAAATGCTAAGTATTCTTATAATTTTGGATTTTGTCTCTGTATATTTAAGAAATTAATCCTTTGTCAGAGATACTTGCTATAAAATTTTTTCCACATTTTTGTTTCACTTCTAATCTTGGTTTATTACTTTTGTTTGTGGAAAATCTTTTTAATTTAATGTAGTCAACGTTTAACTCTCATAGTATTCTCTCTATCTTGTTTTGATCTAAGTTCTTCTATTACCATACATCTGACAGGTAAACTATTCATTGTTTCTCTAATTTACTTATGGTGTCACCCTTTATTTTTAAATCAGGTAACCATTTTGACTTTGCCTTAGTATGTGGTTTGAGGTATTGGTGTCAAGTTTCTATAATACTCTTTTCCGGTTTTCCCAGCAGCATTTGTAGAATAGTAAATTCTTTCCATTTGTTTAAGCATATATGGAATTTAAGTACATATAAAGTACTTAAACTATTCTATGGATTCAATACTCTATTTTTTAGCCAATACAACAAAGTTCTGATGGTGTTGCTTTATAGTAGAGTTGGAAATCTGGTATGAGTAGATCTCCTTCCTTCATATTTTTTTCAATAATTCCCTTGACATTTTGGCCTTTTGTTATTCCAGAAAAAAAATGATTACTATTTTTCTAGCTCTATGAAATAAATTTTGGTAGTTTCAGATGGCACTGAATAGGTAAATTAATTTAGGTTGAATTTCCATTTTTATTATATTGGCTTAGTCTACCTGAGCAATTAATTTTTTCAAAAATTTAGACCGAATTTTCTTTATGTAAAAACTGTTTTGTTGTTGCATATTAACTTTTACAATAATTAAAAGGTAATACATAGAAAAATGGCATTTTATTATCCTTATAGAGAATGATGGATGCCAAAGAGAGTTTGAAAGACTTACTAGTCCATTACCACAACTTCAGTCCTATTCTAATACTGTTTTGTTGATTTTTTGTTTTATTTTTCATAAGGTTTTTGTCATGTTGATTTAAGAAAAAGTGAAATAGAATAGTTTTTTAAATATTTTTTAAATATTTAGTCAATTCAGAACATTATTCCTTGGCTCCCTCCCTCCCAATCTCTACCCCTCCCATAGCTGATGCACAATTTCACTAGGTATCACATGTGTCCATGGTCAGAACCCATTTCCATGTTATTGATGTTTGCACTAGGATGATCATTTATGTCATCTACATCCCCAATTATATTCCCCTTGACCCATGTAATCAAGCAATTGTTTTCCATGGGTGTTTGCATTCCCACAGTTTTTCTCCTGAATGTGGATAGTGTTCCCTTTCACAGATCCCTCCAGGTTGTTTGAGATCACTGCATTGAAACTTATGGAGAAATCCATTACATTCAATTGTACCACAATGTACAATGATCTCCTGGTTCTGCTCCTCTCACTGCATCAATTCCTGGAGGTAATTCCAGTTCACAAGGAATCCCTCCAGTTTATTATTCCTTTGAGCACAATAGTATTAAATTACCAACATTTACCACAATTTGTTCAGCCACTCCCCAAATGAAGGGCATCCCCTCTTTTTCCAATTTTTGGCCAACACAAAGAGTGCAGCTATGAATATTCTTGTACAAGTCTTTTTCCTTATTATCTCTTTGGGGTACAAATGCAGCAGTGCTATGGCTGAATCAAAGAGCAGACAGTCTTTTAGTGTCCTTTTGGCATAGTTCCAAATTGCCTTCCAGAATGGTTGGATCAATTCACAACTCCACAAGCAATGGATTAATGTCCCAACTTTGTCATATCCCCTCCAGCATTCATTACTTTCTGTTGCTGTCATGTTAGACAATCTGCTGGGTGTGAGGTGATACCTCAGAGTTGTTTTGATTGGCATCTCTGATTATAAGAGATTTAGAACATGTTTACATGTGCTTATTAATAGTTTTGATTTCTTTAACTGAAAATTGCCTGTTCATATCCCTTGCCCATTTATCAATTGGAGAATGGCTTGATTTTTTGTACAATAGATTTAGCTCTTTATACATTTAAGTAATTAGACCTTTATCAGAGGTTTTTGTAATGAAGATTGTTTCCCAATTTGTTGCTTCCCCTCTAATTTCGGTTGCTTTGACTTTGTTTGTACAAACCCTTTTTAATTTGATGTAATCACAATTATTTATTTTACATTTGGGGATTTTTTTCTAGCTTTTGATTGGTTTTAAAGTCTTTCCTTTCCCAAAGATCTGACATGTATACTATTCTTTGTTCACCTAGTCTTCTTATAGTTTCCTTCTTTATGTTCAAGTCGTTCACCCATTCTGAGTTTATCATGGTGTAGGGTGTGAAGTGTTGATCCAAACCTAATCTTTCCCATACTGTCTTCCAATTTTCCCAGCCATTTTTTTATCAAATAGTGGATTTTAGTCCCCAAATCTGGGATCTTTGGGCTTATCATAGACAGTCTTGCTGAGTTCACTTACCCCAAGTCTATTCCACTGATCCTCCCTTCTGTCTCTTAGCCAGTACCAAATTGTTTGATGACCACTACTTTATAGTATAGTTTGAGATCTGGGACTGCAAGGCCACCTTCCTTCACATTTTTTTCATTATTTTCCCTGAATATCCTTAATCTTTTGTTATTCCAAATTTACTTTGTTATTTTTTTTCTAATTCAGTAAAAAAAGTTTTTTTGGTGTTTCAATGAGTATGATGCTAAATAAGTAAATTAATTTGGGTAGGATTGTCATTTTTATTACATTAGCTCATTTCTACTCATGAGCAATCAATATTTTTCCAATTGTTTAGATCTAGTTTTAATTGTGTGGAGAGTGTTTTGTAGTTGTGTTCATATAGTTCCTGGGTTTGTCTCGGGAGATAGATTCCTAAGTATTTTATATTGTGTATTGTGATTTTAAATGGAATTTCTCTTTCTAATTCCTGCTGCTGAGATGTGTTGGAAATATATAGAAATGCTGATGACTTATGTGGGTTTATTTTGTATCCTGCAACTTTGCTAAACTTGTTGATTATTTCCACTAGCTTTTTGGTTGATTCTCTAGGATTCTTTAAGTAGACCATCATATCATCTGCAAAGAGTGATAACTTGGTCTCCTCATTGCCAATTTTAATACGTTCAATTTCTTTTTTTTCTCTAATTGCTACTGCTAGTGTTTCTAGTACAATGGTAAATAATAGAGATGATAATGGGCATCCTTGTTTCACTCCTGATCTTATTGCAAAGGCTTCCAGTTCATCCCCATTGCAGATGATGTTTGTTTATGGTTTTAGGTATATACTGTTTATTATTTTTAGAAAAAGCCCATCTATTCCTATGTTTTCTAGTGTTTTCAAAAGGAATAAGTGTTGTATTTTATCAAAGGATTTTTCTGCATCTATTGAGATAATGAGGTAATTTTTGTCAATTTGCTTATTAATATGGTCAATTATGTGGATGGTTTTCCTAATATTGAACCATCCTTGCATTCCTGGTATAAATCCTACCTGGTCATAATCAATAATCCTCGTGATCACTGGCTGGAGTCTTTTTGCTAGTATCCTATTTAAAATTTTTGCATCTATGTTCATTAAGGAGATTGGTCTGTAGTTTTCTTACTATGTTTTTGAACTGCCTGTCTTTGGAATCAGCACCATATTTGTGTTGTAAAAGGAATTTGGTAATACTCCTTCTTTGCTTATTCTGTCAAATAGTTTGTATAATATTGGAATTAGTTGTTCTTTGAATGTTAGATAGAATTCACTTGTAAATCCATCAGGCCCTGGGAATTTTTTCTTAGGGAGTTATTTGATAGCTTGTTTGATTTCTTTTTCTGACATGGGGCTGAGAATTTATTTTAAAGTTCTATGGTAAATTATTTTCTCCATCATTGTCAGTGCAGCTACCACATATGGGATCAGAACATTCTTCAATGTGGTGCTTGAAGAAATAGAAATAAATAAATTTAGATTAAGCAGAGTACGAAGATAAATCGTACTAGACTGTATCTGTGTAGAAGAGGTCTAAAGACCACAGAAATTGAGGGAATGATTTTCTAATTCTCATAGAGAATAGATGCTTGAGGGAAACTATGAATATTATTTCAAATAGCTTCCAGAACCATCTACCTACATTCCCATTTTTATAAAGACTTTAGGAAATAATTCACACATGCATCAAGAGTATGCCTCCCTCATAAAGGTATGGCAGGGAGAGAATTTTGTTGGTTGGTTATCTTGTTTTTGTTTTTGTAAACAACATTTGGTATGCGCCACAACTTTAAAGTACATAATTGACTGAAGAGCCAAAGAAGCCTGTGTGCTTATTGCTTATTAAAACACACAAGTAAGCCAAATCCATTTGATTCAAAAAGCAAAAGACCTCCCTATGCATATAAATGAAACAAATTGTTGTTCATTATTCCTTTCTGAAGAGAACCAGTGACATCACTGGTGATATCTTGACTTGCAAATGAAGTGAAGCAGATTTGTATAGAGTTGTCAGCCTCACTCTCCTTTTCAGATTCATCTAAGTCTAGTGTCAAAATAAAAGTCAAGATTGCTGACAATGGCTTGGGATGCAGTGGAAGAACTTAGTGGCAGGATCAGAGGAGAAAAGGTAGAATAAATAAGTGGTATTATGAAATTAAAATCAACAGGCCTCCATAAACTGGATTTGGGAGAGGAAAGAGGGAAGAATCAAACATGACATCTAGGTTGTGAGATTTAGTAAATAGGAGGGCTGTGATATTCTTAACAGTTAACAGGGAAATTAGGAAATGGTAGGGCCTGTAGGGAAAGATAATGAGTTGTTCTAGACACACTAAATTTAAGAAGTCATCAACTTCTTAAATTCTTAAATTCTTTTAAAAATATCCAATAGGGAGTCAGTGATGGAAATCTGGAGGTTGAGAGAGATTAATATAGTTTGAATAAGTAAATAAAAGTTCCCCCAATAGACTCTCTTTAACTACTTAATACCATATAGAAAAAAGTATTAGGGAACTGAATGAGCCTGATAGATCAATATTTCTCATCAGGTCTTCTGAAGTTATTAATGTTCAAAGTATAAAATGCTACAATTTGGGGATGTTTCATGCAAAACATCTTAAATAATAGTACACTGATATAAACTTAGGGTTTCTTTCCTGCCTCACACTTTTATGTTTCCATGTTTCCTCTTGAGAAGCCCAGGAATGAGATTCCAAATTGCAGAGTATTTGGCTTTTCCTCTATTTGCTCTTGCCATGCCACTAGAAACAGCATTTTCTCAGTATTTCTAATGGAAATACCTTTGGCACACCATACTTGGACATCTCACCACAGCAGGGACTTCAGGCTGGCAACAAGGAACCTGGGGGGGAAATGCATGGAAACAAGCTATGCACCACATTTTCCCATGCTTTCAAATGGCACTGACAAACTGATGTCTCAAAGCTGTTTTTGGCTCAGGTCATGAATAGACAAAAAATAACAAAAGTGCAGGATTCTTGATTGCAGCTAACAGAAAGCCTTGGTGACACTCAGGCATTGAAGTTTACTCCTAAGGCTTCAAAAGATATCACTGTCAAAGAAGACTTTAACTATCTTTTTATTCTGATACTGTCTGCCTTAATTTAACTTCTTTATGAGTCACACTTGCAATTCTCTGATTATTAGACCCACCTGAAAGTATCTGAACAAAGTAGGGGATTAACCAAGAGTGAAATTTCAACCTCATAATTAATTTGTCTTTACTGTAATCCCCCACTATACTAAGCAATGGGTAGCCAAGCAAATGAAAACATTGTCTTACTATACCTTCCATTAATTAAAAGGATTCTAGCATGATATCTCATCTTTACTCTTTCCCTCAGTGGTTGGCACCTGTTCTCTCTCTAGGAGTACTTTTTTCCCTTGGGCTTATTTTATTTTTTGTTTTGTTTTAATTATACAACTTCATCCAACAATCTCAAATAACTTTACAAACATTATTTGGGGAAAATCTATTCCAATTCTGAAAAACTAAAGAAACTGGAGATAAAAGATATAATAAAATCACACATTAAGTCAAGGACAGAGTTGCCTCAAGTTGGGCTTTTCGGAAAACTATTTCCCATGTTTTCTCTATAGCACTATAATTTCTTTCCCCTTTCAGGTTTCCCATAGCTGAATACCAATAGCTTTTACTGTCTATAGAAATTAAAATATTTAATTAATGACACTACTCATAGAACCATAGATCTGGAAGGGTCTTAAGATGATCATTAATATCACCATACAAACTATGCATAAATTGGAATACTGAATCAAATTTTAAAACAGGTCATCCAGGGACAGCTATAAGGATGTGTATAGAGTGCCAGGCCAAGAGAAAGGAGATCTTGAGCTTAAATCTGGCCCCAGACACATCCTAGCTATGTGACCATGTACCAGTCACTTACACCCCCCCCTCCAGTGCCTAGACCTTAGCACCCTTCTGTCTTGGAAATGATACTTAGTACAAATTCTAAGAGAGAAGTAAGGTTTAGATTTTTTTTAGTTCATCAAATGGAGTGGTTTCATGTAGGAGCTCCTAGAAAATGAAGCATGATGTCTTATTTTTCTCTGTTTTTCCTTTGGCACATAACAGTGCTTTGCTCATACACATGTCTTGAGTTAATGACAGATGTACTAGGAACTTAAAGATGTATTATTTACCATTCAAGGCAATTGTAGAAATTTCTCTATCATGACTCATATCAAAATAGTATCAATATATTTAATGCCACTGAGATTATGGAATGCATTCCATTTGTCCACATATGGAATGTATCTGCTGGCATTTGGGATGTTTCCACAGCAATTGCCAGCACTGGGACATTTTTTGGTTGTCATTGGTGCTAGCATGACCTAGATTGGTTTATATCCTAAGTGTGACACAAAATACAAAAACATCCATGGTGGTTGAAAGAGAAGAAGAAGGAGAGAGAGGCTGTGGTTATAATAGAAGAAGCTGTTTCCTGCTGCTTGTTGACTTTATATTTGTGATAGTCAAGATAGAGGTCATCTTTTTAGCATGTGAGCAATACTACTTTGGAATATGGAGATTTGGGGATATATGGGTTGATGATCCAAATCAGTATGCTGTGGTGATTTCTGAAATCCAAGAGACTTTGGACTCCAGAGCAGTGATCTTGCTCTCTTATTCAAACACGTATAGGTGTGACCACAGAGAATCATAGAAAGCTCCAGCTATACTGCTCAATCCCGTATTAAATCCTGTTGTAAATTAAAATATGATCCTTATCTCACTTTACTGAGGAGTGAGATATTTATGAGAGAAAATGCTGAACCTTCAGGTTTATTCTCTTACAGTTCAGGAGACTGAAGAGTAAGAGGAAATGCATTCTCTAATTTGAAAGTGGGATTTGTTGTGGAAATTGGAATAGAGAAATGATAGAAATATTGCATACTATGACATATATATACATTTAATGTTCCTTGACATTATTATACTTTCTCTAATCTATTGAAACCATTTCTTTAACCAGAAATTTGAGAATCTATATCTATATCTTTATCTTTATCTATATCTATATGAGAAAGTTACCAGTGGATTTTGGTGACAAGAGCCATTCATTGAAAAGTAGCTCTGAATTTAAAGCCTCAGATGTAAGTCCAAACCACAAAGCATTTCAAGAATAGGGTTGCCATCAGAAGGACCCACATATCAAGGGTGTACTATTGGTGCTCTTTCTTATCTGGTGTTTCTTACAAAGAGAATATTCTTGTCTGTTTAAACTGGCTCTCCCCCATACTAGTCATGTGCTTCCTTATGTTATTACTCCTAACCTTCATTCCCTAGTTTCCATGGCTTCCTTTAAGACTCAAGCTCAAATTCCATCTGCTTCAAGAAACCTCCCTAGGTACTCCCCGCTGCTACTGATGTCCTGGCTAAGATTATCTTCTATCTGTTCCATGTCTCCTCTCTCTACACCCAGTAGAATGTGACCTTCTTGAGGGAAGAGATTATTCTTTTCTTTCCTGGTATCTTAGCACTTAATGCAACATCTAGTATATAATAAGTGCTTAACATATGCTTGTTACTGTCTAACAGATAAGAGATTGAATGACATCTGCTACTTCCATACATTAAGGGCAAATTTCCCCTCCCTTGAGATTTCTGTCACCCCTTAAATCTGCCAAACACCTTGGCTATTACTCTTATTTCACCCCCTTACTTTCAAAAAACTTAAAAAGAAAAAATAATACCACTTATCTCAGAATTATTGTGAGGATCACATCTGATAACAGTACTGGAAAAAAAAAAGCTATATCTTATTATTTGTCATCTGGGGAGAGAGGAGGGATGGGAAAGCGAGAATTTGGATCACAAAAGATCAATAAACAATTGTTTTAAAATTATTACTATGTGCAAAAATAATAAAAGGAATGATCTACTTAAAAAATAAATGCTACACATAGCTGCTATTACTATTCTATTACACATAATTCCAAGGTGATCAAAATAAAGGTAAGTTACCTGGGGATAAGGAATTGAGCATCATTTTATAGGCTGATGTGATAATGGTACTTCTTTACATTTGTTTGAATTTTCAAGAATGTGTCAAAAATGGAGAATATCTCAAAGAAAATTTATTCCTGATGATTTATATGAAAATAAGGAGCTTATTGTATTGTTTGATTTTCTCAATTAGTTAAATCTGTTTTAAAATGTTTTAATGAATTGACCTTATTCCCTATTCCACCCTGCACAACATACACTGAACTAATAGCTTCAGTAAAAGTAACCAATCAAGACAGTGTGTTAACAATTAGTCTCAAATTTTTTGTTTCAGTTAGCAAAAATTCATGAGAAAATCTTTTTTACTCCTTCAAAAAATGAAGTTAGTGATACAATGATATAAAAATGACTAAGTTGCCTTTTTATTTTAATATGAAACCAGTATATTAATATAAAATAAAATTATTTCAATCAATAACTATGACAGTATGATCACCTAGAAATTATTTTTCACTAAAGTTTATGAAATGCTTTTCCCCTTGCTGAGGGCAAACTTCATCTTAGCATTATTCTTTGAAAGGGGAGAGACCTCATTCCACTAGAATTTCAAATGTGTCCAATGTTGGGCATTCCAGATTGATAGCACTTGCCTACTCATTATTTCAGTGACAAGGGGGTTAATAGGTTTGTTCAGCTTTGCACATTTGAGAGGGAAACCTGGGCACATTTTTCCTTGAGACTTGTGCAATGGTTTGATAAGAGCTGGCCTTATTACAAATTGAAGTATTTGCCAAGACAACAGAGAGCTCCATGTTTGCCTTGTATTGCAGACCTCTTTATGAACTTTCCTAACACCCAATTTTTCATCTAAGCTTTGGAGATGAAAAAGAACTGGTCCATTGGGAGGTGATCACTTTTATTCACTGTTTATTTAACTGAGTCTGAAGTTCATTTTGGAGCTCCGTCTGAGTCCATCGCTAGTACCTAGAAATCACATCATCCCTATGGTTTATTCAAATTGCTGGCTGATGGCCAATCCACACAATGAATAAGGCTGAAGAACTAATATTTTTTCTTCATTGGTCTAATTGGCTATGCTTTCAGCATGGTACCAAATTCAGTGCCCCACTAACTTTTTCTTGGAAAAATGACCAGGCTGGTATGTTTAGCTGAGTGTATTCGTGTTGCCAGCATTGTTACCCTTGTTATTTCAGTAAGGAAATGACTCCTCCTACCACCCATTTATAGGGGAAGCCTTCCAGGAATAACCAGGAAAATATTTTTAAACACACCTAAGTGGATTCCTGGTTTTTCAGTTCTCTTAGTAGGACACACTAGGTAAACTTTTTAAAAAATTCTTTCTATGCAATAGATTGTAATTAGGCTCATAATGTTTGATGTAATGAGAAAAAGTTTTTAAAATTAGTATTATCCGAAAGAAGGATGAATAGCCCTAGGAAATTATGGATTCTCATTTTTTTTTTAAATCCTCAAGCAAGCAATGATTATATGACAATTTGTGAATTAGGGAATTATTTTCTTAGTACAGGTTAAGCTGCATGGCCTCTGTACTTCTTTCAAATTCTGACATTCTTTGATTCTGTAACAGAAGATAGAAAAAGACCTATGAGATCCTCTTCCTTTGAAAGACTGGGAAATAAAGATCCACATAGTCAGTAGACCCCTTTCCAATTTCTTTCTGTGTTGGCTGCTGCCATTAGAATATAAGCTCTTTTAGGCAAAGATTATCTTCTTTTTTTCTTGTTTATATCCTCAGAATGTAGCACAATGCCTTGCACATAGAAGGTACCTAATAAGTATTGGCTGAATTAATTTGAATTAAATTAGTGGTGAGTTGAATTAAATAATGGGTAAGAGAACTAGGATTTGGTTCTAGGACCTGTTATTCCCAGGTAAACGTGGCAGTGGATCAGGATGTGATTCTAGGAACTTTCAACCATATGGCTGTCCCTGCTGCAAAGCATATACTCTTTTGTCCTGGATCCTTTGTTTGACATAGGTAGAAATCTGTCTGTTCCTCTTCCCTAGAGGCAGCTAGTGGCACAGTGGAGCTATAGATTCAGGAAGATCTGAGTCACATCAGAAATTGGCAATAAAAATGACTTGATTTGTTGTTTTGTTGATTTTCAGACAATGAAAAGTTAACAATGCAGATTAAACTTAAAAGTGTGCGTGCATATTTTATCTTCTCAGAGAGCTTAGCTCTTAAACATTTATCAGCATACCCCTGTACTATTCTATAAAATATTGCCTGAGCTCAGCCAAAGTTCAGATGAAGTCATCACTAGACTGATGACCTGGTGGCTGTAGACTAATAATTATGACTATAATCATAATAATAACTAGCACTTATGTAGTCCTTTAAGGTGTGCTAAGTGCTTCAAATCCATTATCTCGTTTGAACCATACAACACTCTTGCCAATATCCTCCCTAAAATGTGGCACTAGAAATGAACACAATGTTCCAAATGTGCTTTGAACAGGGCAGAATACTGTGGAACCCTGATTTCCTTGGTTCTGATTTTCACTTTCTTAAATTAGGCAAATATGGCATGTGCTTCATAAGCTTTCATAGCACATTGATGACTGAAATTGAACTTGTCATCCATCCCATCCCCCTTTCCCCATATCTATTTTCCTTATAAAATGCTCTGAAGCCATGCTTTCTTTATCTAGTACTTGTGAAACTGCTTTTGACCTCAAGTAAAAAAAAAATTCCATTGAAATTTATTTCTAAAGTAATTAAATTGGCCTCAATATTCTACCCTGTTGAAAACACTCAGCTCTGTCATTTACCACCTGAAATAGTCTCTGACACATAATAAATGCTCAATGCATCCTTACTGATGGATTTGACAGTTTGAAAAGCGTGACATCTTTATCGTAGTCATTGATTAAAATGTCAAACAACAGAAGGATAAGCATGAATCTGTGAGGAACTATATTCCATATGTCTTTTGATGTTAGTATCAAACCAATAGTGATTACTTACTGTCTTACCATTCATAACATAAAATTTGCTTGGTGTTAGGAGAAATCATCTGAATATTTAAATGGAATGGCAGAGAAAGGAGCAGCAGAAAGGGTAATTTATTCACACTATTCAAATGTTTAATCACATAAGAGTCCATTGACTCTGAAATTACCCCACTGTTTCTTGGATCCCAAGAACAAAAATACTTACTAGTCTTATATCAGCATAAAAGACAATGATCTAATTTTGATTAATGAATTCTGGGCTTCTTCTTACTATTTTTCATTATGCTGCTCCTGGACTTTGCGAACATCTAGAGCAGGGGTCCCCAAACCTGTGGCCTGTGGGCCACATGAAGCCCACTGAGACCATTTATCCAGCTCTCACCTTACTTCCAGAAGGGGCGCCTCTTTCACTGGTGGTCAGTGAGAGAACACTGTATGTGCCGGCACCACAAAGCACGGTGTCATTCACGTGCAGTACTACTTCCGGTGACATAATCCTTTGTGTGGTGCCTTGTTCTGAGAGTAACTGAAGGATGTACAAAGGATTATGTGGATGCACAATGGAAGACGTCAGCATGGTGAGCGGCGATCTGGGGGAGGGGATTCCGTACAGTGTATACTGCTGCCCGGTATAGTGGTGGCAGTGATGGGCCTGTGCAAGGTGTGATAGGCCTATCACAGCCAGCACTGAAGCCTCCATTAAGCCAGGCAGTGGTATACAGTGTCACAGGTCCAGCACTGCCTCCAGTACTGTATACAGGCATCAGATAGTGGTGATCTGGCCTGTGACATCAGCGGTGGGCCTCTACTGTGAGAAGCCACCACTGTCACTGGGTATTTTATAAGATTTTGGGAGGGGGGTCAAATTAATATAAGACAGTGTCTTATTTTGGGGGAAACAAGGTAGTACAATGGCCCCAATACTCCCTTAGATGCACAACATAATGGCCCCAAAAGGGGCTATTGTACTGTGTAGTAATGTGGGGACAGACTTTTGGGCAAAGGGAGGTTATAGGGGCCATTATGTTGTGCATCTGGGGAAATATGGTTGCCATTGTACTATGTGGGGGAAGTGAGGCACGTGTTTTTCTTATTATAGTCTATAACTGCAGATCCATACATACAGACCACAAAAGGACACATACTAGTGTTGTGCCTGTTTTTCCTGCCATGTAATCTGATCACATGGGTAAATTCCTGTGTGAGTTCACAGATCACAGTGTGCTTCACACAGGATCCTGTGAACTGGAAAGGTGGTAGAGGAAGCAGCTCTGTAATCGCGCCAGTTCCCACACTGCACCAGTGTGAGCCTGAGGTAAAAGTGGAGTTCTACTAATATGGTTAATGGTGAGGCTGAAATGATGTGGACTGGGAAGGCTGCACTGATGGACACAGATCAGACTGCACTGATGGGAAGTATAGTCTGCATGCCTGTGTGGGGCAAAATCATTGTTAGTATATTGTTTTTGTAGGGCTGTATATATATATATATATATATATATATATATATATATATATATATATGTATGTTTGTATCTATGCATGCATTTTACTAAGAGCAATTTGGAATCCCTGGGAAACAATGATGTCAAGAAAGAGAAAAATTTACTCGGAGTGTAGGGTATTCAAAGAAAAGTGGACTTATGATTACTTTTTCATGCAGTACAAGGAAAGAGCTGTGTGTTTGATATGCCAGAATATAGTGTCTGTGTTCAAAGAATATAATTTACGTTGACACTATCAAACTCAACACAAAGATAAATATGATTGTTTGGTCAGAGATGTGAGAAAAGATAAAATATTAAAACTGAAAAATTCATTGACAACTCAGCAAAATACTTTTGTGAAGAAGAAGCAGCTAAATATTTCATCACTGTGAGGAAGTTTTCAACTTGCCAAGCTGATAGCATGCACTGGCAGACCATTCGTGGAGGGAGAATTTGTTAAAGAGTGCCTTCTTTCTGATCCCAAAGAGATGTGTCCAGAAAAGGCAGACTTATTTAGTACAGGTAGTCTTTCAGGATCTACAATTACATGAAAGATTGAAGAAATGGGAGACAATTTGCATCAGCATTTGCAAAACTCTGCAAGAAAACTTTCCTATTTTTCCATGGCACTTCATGAGAGCAATGATGTTCGTGATTGTGCACAACTTCTAATTTTTATTCATGGGATGAATGACAATTTCAAAGTCACAGAAGAGCTTGCTGCACTGCAAAGCATCAAAGTAAGAACTACAGGAGAGGATATCTATGAAAAAGTTCCCCAAACAGTAAAGGATTTGGAGCTGGACTGGGCTAAACTAGCCAGTGTGACAACTGATGGTACTCCTAGAATGGTGGGGTCTAAGAAGAGTAATTGCTTGCATTAACCAAGAGATGGACAAACCTAATCATTCTCATCCAATAGCCATACACTGCCTCATCCACCAACAAGCATTGCTATGTAGTAAATCACTGAACTGGGACTCTGTTATAAAAATTGTGGTATCTTGTGTTAACTTCATTAGAGCTAATGCACGAAACCACAGACAATTTCAGGAATTTGTATCTGAGCTAAATGATGCCTATGAAGATGGTCTATACCACAGCGAAGTCCGTCAGCTGAGTCGAGGGAGAGTTGAGGGAGAGTTTGGAGACATTTCTATAACTTACTTCCACAGAGTACAGCTTTTATGCTTAAAAAACAAAGAAGTACCAGAGCTCAATGATGCAGAATGGAAATGGCACCTTGCCTTTCTGACAGATGTAACAGAGCTATTCAACAATTTCAATGTGCAACTTCAAGGAAAAGGGAAGCACATCTGTGACATGCAATCACATGTGAAAGCATTTGAAGTAAAATTAGGCCTCCTGATCAAAAAAGTAAAGGAGGAAAATTTCTGCCATCTCCCCTTAACTCAAAATCTGTTAGCGGAAAAACCCTTGAATGTATCCCCAAAAGAAATATGTGTGGATTCACTGGAAAAGTTGCAAAAGGAGTTCCAATTCAGATATTTTTAAACATTATTTTATTTGGTCATTTCCAAACATTATTCATTGGAAACAAAAATCATTTTCTTTTCCTCCCCCTCCCCTCCCACCACCTCTCCCATACCCAGCACATGATTCCACTGGTTATCACATGTGTTCTTGACTCAAACCCATTTCTCTGTTGTTGGTATTTGCTCTAGAGTGTTCATTTAGAGTCTCTCCTCAGTCATATCCCCTCCACCCCTGTAGTCAAGCAGTTGCTCTTCCTCAGTGTTCTTACTCTCACAGTTTATCCTCTGCTTGTGGATAGTGTTTTTTAGATCCCTGCAGATTGTTCAGGGACATTGCATCGACACTAATGGAGAAGTCCATTACCTTCAATTGTACCACAGTGTATCAGTCTCTGAGTCTCTGTGTATAATGATTTCCTGGTTCTGCTCCTTTCATTCTGCATCACTTCCTGGAGATTGCTCCAGACTCCATGGAATTCCTCCACTTTATTATTCCTTTTAGCACAATAGTATTCCATCACCAACATATCCCACAATTTGTTCAGCCATTCCCCAATTGAAGGGCATCCCCTCATTTTCCAATTTGTGGCCACCACAAAGAGTGCAGCTATGAATATTCCTGTACAAGTCTTTTTCCTTATTATTTCTTTGGGGTACAAACCCAGCAGTGCTATGGCTGGAACAAAGGGCAGACAGTCTTTTTATCGCCCTTTGGGCATAGTTCCAGATTGCCTTCCAGAATGGCTGGATCAATTCACAACTCCACCAGCAATGAATTAGTGTCCCTTCTTTGCTGCATCCCCTCCAGCATTCATTACTTTCCTTTGCTGGCATGTTAGCCAATCTGCTAGGTGTGAGGTGATACCTCAGAGTTGTTTTGATTTGCATCTTTCTGATTATAAGAGATGCAGAGCACGTTTTTATGTGCTTGTTAATAGTTTTGATATCTTTGGCTGAGAACTGCCTGTTCATGTCCCTTGCCCATTTATCAATTGGAGAATGGCTTGATTTTTTGTACAATTGATTTAGCTCTTTGTAAATTTGAGTAATTAAACCTTTGTCAGAGGTTTTTATGAAGATTGCTTCCCAATTTGGTGCTTCCCTTCTGATTTTAGTTACATTTGGTTTTGTTTGTACAAAACCTTTTTAATTTGATGTAGTCGAAATTATTTATTTTGCTTTGTGTGACATTTTCTAAGTCTTGCTTGGTTTTAAAATCTTTCCCTTCCCAAAGGTCTGACGTGTATACTATTCTGTGTTCTTCAAATTTTCTTATAGTTTCCTTCTTTATGTTCAAGTCAATCAGCCATTTTGAATTTATCTTGGTGTAGGGTGTGAGGTGTTGATCCAAACCCAATCACACTGTCCTCCAATTTTCCCAGCAGTTTTTATGAAATAGTGTATTTTTATCCAAAAAGCTGGGTTCTCTGGGTTTGTCGTATACTGTCCTGCTGAGGTCACTTACCCCGAGTCTATTCAACTGATCCTCCTTTCTGTCTCTTAGCCAGTACCAAATTGTTTTGATGACCACTGCTTTATAATATAGTCTGAGATCTGGGACTGCAAGGCCCCCTTCCTTTGTATTTTTTTTTCATTCTTTCCCTGGATATCCTTGATTCTTTATTCTTCCAAATGAACTTTGTTATGTTTTTTTCTAAATCAGTAAAAAAAAATTTGGAAGTTCAATGGGTATGGCTCTAAATAGATAAATGAGTTTGGGTAGGATGGTCATTTTTATTATATTGGCTCATCCTACCCATGAGCAGTTAATGTTCTTCCAATTGTTCAAGTCTAGTTTTAGTTGTGTGGCGAGTGTTTTGTAGTTGTGTTCATATAGTTCCTGTGTTTGTTTCAGGAGATAGATTCCTAAGTATTTTATTTTGTCTATGGTGATTTTGAATGGGATTTCTCTTTATAGTTCTTGCTGCTGAGCTGTGTTGGAAATATATAGAAATGTTGATGACTTATGTGGGTTTATTTTGCATCCTTCAACTTTGCTAAAGTTGTTGATTATTTTGATTAGCTTTTGGTTGAATCTCTAGGATTCTTTAAGTAGACCATCAAAGAGCAATAACTTGGTCTCCTCCTTGCCTATTTTGATGCCTTCAATTTCTTTTTCTTCTCTAATTGCTACTGCTAGTGTTTCTAGTACAATGTCAAATAATAGAGGTGATAATCGGCATCCTTGTTTCACTCCTGATCTTATTGAGAATGCATCTAGTTTATCTCTATTGCAGATGATATTAGTTGATGGTTTTAAATATATACTGATTGTTATTTTTAGGAATGACCCTTCTATTCCAATGCTTTCTAGTGTTTTTAATAGGAATGGGTGTTGTATTTTATCAAAGGCTTTTTCTGAGACTATTGAAACAATCATGTGATTTTTGTTGGTTTGCTTGTTGATGTGGTTAATTATATGGATGGTTTTCCTAATATTGGATCAGCCCTGAATTCCTGGTATAAATCCTACTTGATCATAGTGAATGACCCTCCTGATCACTTGATGGAGTCTTTTTGCTAGTATCATATTTGAGATTTTCACCTCTATATTCATTATGGAGATTGGTCTATACTTTTCTTTCTCTGTTTTTGACCTGCCTGGCTTTGGAATCAGTACCATGTTTGTGTCATAAAAGGAATTTGGTAGAACTCCCTCTTTGCTTATTATGTCAAATAGTTTGTATAATGTTGGGGTTAGCTGTTCTTTGAATGTTTGCTAGAGTTCCCTGGTGAATCCATCAGGCCCTGGGGATTTCTTTTTCTGATATGGGATTATTTAAGAAATCTATTTCTCCTTCTGTTAGTCTAGGCAATTTATATTTTTGTAAATATTCATCCATATCACCTAGGTTGGTATATTTATTGCCATATAGTTGGGTAAAATAGTTTTTAATGATTGCCTTAATTTCCTCTTGATTGGAAGTGAGGTCCCCCTTTTCATCCTTGATGCTGTTAATTTGCCTTTCTTCTTTCCTTTTTTTAAATTACATTGACCAGTACTTTGTCTGTTTTGTCTGTTTTTTCAAAGTACCAGCTTATTGTCTTGTTTATTAGTTCAATAGTTCTAACACTTTTGATTTTATTAATTTCTCCCTTAATTTTTAGGATCTCTAGTTTGGTTTTCTAATGGGGGTTTTTAATTTGTTCATTTTCAAGTTTTTTGATTTGCATTTCTAATTCATTGATCTTTGCCCTCCCTAATTTGTTAATATATGCACTCAGGGATATGAATTTTCCTCTATGTACTGCTTTGGCTGCATCCCATAAGGTTTGAAAGGATGGCTCACCATTGTCATTTTCCTCAACAAAACTATTAATTGTTTCTATGATTTCTTCTCTAACTATCCGATTTTGGAGTATCATATTATTTAATTTCCAATTAATTTTTGATTTGGCTCTCCATGTACACATAGTGATCAATATTTTTATTGCTTCATGACCTGAAAAGGTTGCATTTATTATTTCTGCCTTTCTGCATTTGTGTGCCATGTTTCTGTGACCTAGTGTATGGTCCATTTTTGTGAATGTGCCATGTGGTGCTGAAAAGAAGGTGTATTCCTTTTTGTCCCTATTTATTTTTCTCCATATGTCTATTAATTCTAATTTTTCTAAGATTTCATTCACATCTTTTACCTCTTTCTTATTTATTTTTTGGTTTAATTTATCTAAATTTGATAGTGGTTAGTTCAAGTCTCCCACTAATATGGTTTTACTATCTATTTCCTCCTTCAATTCTCCTAGTTTCTCCATTAGAAATTTGGATGCTATTCTGTTTGGTGCACACATGTTGATTAGTGATATTTCCTCATTGTCTATATTCCCTTTTAACTGAATATATTTACCTTCCCTATCCCTTTTGATCAGGTCTATTTGTGCTTTTGCTTTGTCAGATATCATGATTGCAACTCCTGCCTTCTTTCTATCAGTTGAGTCCCAAAAGGTCTTACTCCATCCTTTTATTCTAACCTTGTGAGTATCAACCTGTCTCATATGTGTTTCTTGAACACAACATATGGTAGGGTTTTGGGTTCTAATACAATATCTATTTGTCTATGTTTTATGGGTGAGTTCATCCCATTCATGTTCAAAGTTATGATTGCCACTTGTTGTGGATTCCCTGGCATTTTGATATCTTCCCCTAGTTCTGACCTTTCTTCCCTAGCTATATCCTTTTGAACCAGTGATTTACTTTAGGTCAGTCCCCCTAGTCCCTTCCCTTGGTATGCTTCCCTTTCTAGATTCTCCCTTTTTATTCTCCCTTCACCTTCCCCCTCTCATTCCCTCCCTTTTTATGCTCCCCCCCTTCCTCTCCTTAATTCCCCTTTCTTCCTTACCCTGTTGGATAAGATAGAATTCAGGATCCCACTGCAGATGTTCTTCCCTCTCAGAGTTGATTTCACTGAGAGTAAGGTTTAACTAATACCACTTCACACTCTCTTCCTCTCCTTCTTATATGAGAGATCTTCCCCTCCCCTTCCCATGTATATCTTTGTATGAGAAAGATTATTCTATTTAGTCCCCCCCATTTCTTGAAGTAAGTCTTAGTATTGTCGACACTTGCCTCCTCCCTTTTCCTTTCTTTGCCCCCCATTTCACCAAATCTTCTTGATGCCCCAATCTTTACCTATACATGATTCTTCTAACTACTCTTATAGTACATACAATTTTTGAGAGTTACATAATACATTTTCCCCACATATTAATATATATAATTTGATGTAAATGTAGTCCTTATAGAAGGGAGTTTGACTTAAAGAAAAAGATAAGATTTATCTCCTTTTCCCTTTCTTTCATATATACCTTTTCATGTTTCTCTTGCTTTCTGTGATTGGTTATCAAATTTTCCACTAAGTTTTGGTCTTTTCTTAGCAAATGCTTGGAAATCTTCTATTTTGTTGAATGCCCATACTTCCCCTGGAAGTATATAGTCAGTTTTGCTGGGTAGTTGATTCTTGGTTGGAGACCCAGCTCTCTTGCCTTTCTATATATTGTGTGCTTTGCAGTCTCTTAGTGTATTAGGTGCTAAGTCACGTGTGATCCTTATGAGAGGCCCCCTATATCTGAAGCTCCTCTTCTTGGCTTCTTGTAGGATTTTCTCCTTTTCTTGGAAGCTCTTGAATTTGGCGATTACATTCCTGGGGGTTCTCTTTTGGGGATTTAGTATAGAGGGTGTTCTATGAACCCTTTCTATTTCTATTTTGCCCCCTTGCTCCAGAACATTTGGGCAATTTTCTTCTATAAGCTCCTGTAGTGTAGCATTGAGATTTTTGTTTATCTCTGGTTTTTCGGGCAGACCAATAATTCTCACATTGTCTATTCTTTCTCTGTTTTCCAGGTCTGTGACCTTTTCAGTGAGATATTTTATGTTTTCTTCTAATTCATTATATTTTGGCTTTGCTTTAATAATTCTTTCTGTTTTACATGCTCACTGTTTTCCAGTTGCTTAACTCTGGTCGTTAGGGACTGGTTTTGCTTTTCAGCTTTGTCTGCCCTTCTATTAAATGCTTCCAGCTCTTTCTCCAATTGTGAAGTCTTGCCTATCAGACTACTGATATCTTTCTCCCATTTTTCTTTCCAGAAGGTTTCCATCTTTTGGATAAGCTCCAATTTGAGTTCTTCCAGAACTTGTGGGTAATTTCCATTTTGTGAGGCATGTTTTGATTTTGTTTGGGTTTCATCCTCTTTCTCTTCTTTTCCTTGGATACTCCCACCATAAAAGTTTTCAATAGTCACCTTTTTCCCTTTATCCCTGGAGGCTTGATTTTGGGCCATGTGAGCCATCCCTTTGGTGGTTTAATTCTCCTTTCCTTTTTGGTCTGTGGTCTGGGTGATATGGGTGGGTTTTCTGTGAATTTAGGTTGCTTCAGACTAGTTCTTCCCAGCTTCCGAGGTTTCTTAGAGTGAAGGACCCTGTGCTCAGTGCGACCACCTTTGCTCAGCGCAGCCTCTCAGCATGGCCTCCCCTTTGCTCAGTTCAGCCTCTCATTGTGGCCTCCCCTTTGCTCAGCGCAGGATTTTCCTGTGAAACCACCCTGAGAGGTCATTTCCTTGCAGTCTTTAGATCCCAAGGACCCTGATGTGCCCACCCAGACAGAGACGCTCCACATTCACTCACTGTCCCAGTGAGGGCTCTGATACCTTACTCTGGTTTGGTGGTGAGAGGGGGGGAAGGCGGCTCAGTTCCCATTTTTGTGCAAGCTTTTCCTCCTCCTTATAGTGTGGAAATGTTCAAGCCTCATGTACCTTCCTTTCTTTGGGGGTACTGGAGAGTCCCTCTGTTCTTCCAAAGGTAATTTTTATGCTCTTTTGAGGTAGTCTATTTTGTTCGGTGCTGGGGAGAGGACGCGATTCGTGTCTAGATTGCAGCCATGTTAACCTGGAAGTCCCAATTCAGATTTAAAGAGCTTCATCTCCATGAACAGGACATACAGCTTTTCCATAATCCATTTTCTATTGACATTGAAAATGTGGATACATTTTACCAAATGGAACTGGCTGAATTGCAGAATTGTGACTCTCTGAAAGACACATTCAAGTCAAGCAGTTTGTCTAATTTCTATGCATCTCTCCCCTCTGAGACATATTGTAATCTCAGGAACCATGCACTCAAAATGAAAACCATCTTTGGCAGCATTTATGTCTGTGAAAAGACTTTCCAGAATGAAACATCTGAAATCTCCAACTACATCTAGACTAACTGGTGTACACTTGCACACTTGTTATGGCTAGCAGTGACAAATATGGAATCGGACATTGACTACCTCATAAGCTAAAAGCAGGCCCATAGTTCCCACTGAAATACTGGTCAGTTTGTTGATTTGAATTTACTTGTTCTTTTTTTTAAATATTGTATTTGTTCCAATTTTGTTTTGTATTGTTTTTTTACTTTAAAATAAGGTATGTGCAGTGTGCATAGGGATTTGGTCATAGTTTTTTTTAATAGTCCAGCCCTCCAACAGTCTGAGGGATAGTGAACTGGCCCCCTGCATAAAAAGTTTGGGGACCCCTGATCTAGAGATTGTGTGGAAAAATCAATCAGCACTGATTCCTACTCTGGGTCTGTGTTTCCTTCCAACCATTTTTTCCTTGCCACCACAATTTGTCATTTTAGTTGGCTGGATGCTTATATAAAACTTTGATCTAATTTTGTTCTAAGACTTCCCAATGTACTCTCCTGTCTCTGGATTGATCAATGTGTAGATCCAGCTGAGGGTGATGGGATATTGAGCCATTTAAACAGGTAGATCTATCTGTCAATAACCTTATATGGGTCCAAAATCTCTGCCTTAACTATGCGAAATCCAGAAAGATCATGGGTGATTGAGATGGTGTTATGCCTGTATAGAGAGTATAGCTGTGTTAGGGAGTTCATCTAGGAATAATAAGAATGTAGAGCTACCTTACCTGAATCCTACACAATTGGTGGATTGCAGTGTGCTAGTCAACCAATCTGTGGTTGTACTGAAAAGTCCAACAATAAAGTACAACAAAAAAGTCCTTCACAGAGCAAGGGAAAATAAAACAGGTTGTATCTATTTTGAGTACCTTTCAATATTTTTTCACAGAGACTCCTAGTAATGTATCCTTTTGAAGCATTGGTCTAAATTAGAGGGTAGATACTCCATAGTTGGGATCTATACTACCCAAGTACCTGGGAGTTAATCACAATGGTTACAAATAGGCTAAAGGGGAAGAGGTGAGGTAAATGTTAATCTGAGTATATGGAATAAAGGGATTATCCACTATTCCCTTACCTATAGTGGAAAACAGGTCAGTCTTTGTGTAGTTTCCTAATTTGGATGGAAGCCATAGTTGAGTAGCAGAGATTGACTAGACATGATTCTCTTTCACCATTTTGTCATCTCTCAGAGGACAGTAAGAGAGAGTGGGAGTTCTGAAGGAAGAATCCACAAGTCTTATTGTGATTAAATGGGGTATTTGATGTACAAATGTCCATATAGGTACTATCAGGTTACGAATCACATCTACCCATTCTAATTCATTCACATAAGTGCAGGTAGGTTTTATAAGAATGGAAACAAAAGATACTAATACACTGCTACTGGAGTTGTGAATTGGTCCAACCATCCTAGAGGGCAATTGGAAACTATACCCAAAGGGTTTTAAAGGAATGCATATCCTTTGATCCAGCCATACCACTGTTGGGTTTGTACCTCAAAGAGATAATAAGGTAAAAGGCTTAGACAAAAATAGTTATAGCCACACTCTTTGTGGTGGCAAAATAATTAGAAAATGAAGGGGGTGTCCATTGATTGTGGAATAGTTAAATACAATGTGGTATCTGATTTTGATGGAATATTATTATACTGAAAGGAAAAATGAAATAGAGGAATTCCATCTGAACTGGAAAGCCCTCCAGGAACTGATGCAAAGCAAAATGAGCAGAACCAGGAGAACATTGTACAGACACTGATACATTATAGCAGATTAGAATATAATAGACTTTTTTACTAGTAGCAATACAATGACCCTGGACAATCCAGAGGAACTTATGAGAAAGAACACCATCAACATCCAGAGAAAAAAACTGTGGGAGCAGAAATGCAGAAGTAAAACAAATGATCTATCACATAGTTCAATAGGGATATGATTTGGGTTTTGATGTTAAAAGATCAAATATGAATGACATAGAAATAGGTTTTGAACAATGATAAATACATAACCCAGTGGAAAGGGTTGTCAACTTCTGCAGGGGGGAGGAAAGAGCTGGGTTGGGGGTGTCATGAATCCTGTAACCATGGAAAAATAATCTAAATAAAAATATTAAAGAGAAATAGAATGGAACCAGCAATAAACTTCTGGGAGTTGGAGTAAACCAGATGGAGGAGTAAACCAGAGTACCTCTGTGTCACCACAAGGATCCTCTGCAACCAAGATTAAAATATCACTACAAAATTAATACAGGAGTGAAAGAACCAATAAGGAGACAGAGTGAAACAACTATCAAGAAAAGAAAAACCCTAAAAGTTAGGCAAAGAACATCTGGGGCCGTGAACTTTAAAACTACTCCACTCTACTCAGATCGTACTTTAGGGGAAAATAAAGTTGTAATTTCCTGATTGTAACAATGGAGATACTTGGTCTAAGAGAATCAGGAATGTCTTGTGAACTTTACATTGCTCCACCCTACTTAGTCTAACAAGGTCAAGAATGTCTGCACCCATACTTAAGGATTAAGTATCTAGGAGGATGGCCTTTGATAGATATGTGCAGAAACAGCTGACAGACCCCTGGGCTCTCGTAAGTCAAACTAAGCTACCATTGGTACAGATAAGACACAGGAAAGTGACATAAAATTGTCTATATAGGGTGGATAACTTCCTCTCTTCACTCTTTTCCACAGAGAGGTGGATCTGGCTGATCACTTCCTGTGAGCAGGCCTGGACGCCAGTTCAATCCTGGAACTCAAGCCTGGAGGACCTTCCTCAGACACCTTCCTTGAGACAGTCTCGTGGTGAGTGATAAGACTGACTTCCTTTTTCCTTGCCTCTCAAGGGAGGCCCCCTTAGCCAAGGCCTTTAACTCCTGCCTGGCTCAAACTGAGCCAGAGCAGTTTAAATTAACTCTTTCCCTCTCTCTCCCTCTTTCTTAATTCCTTCTCTCTATATTAATTAAAATCACCATAATTCCAGCTTACTTGGGTATTTTATTTGGGATATCCAATGGTGACCAATAATTAAATGTAGTTTAGGTCACAATGATAAAATTATCCTTATAGGGCACCTGGGTGAGAGGAGAGCAGAGCCAGCAAAAGGCTGTAGCAACGAGGGAAGAATAAGCCAAGAGCAAGCCACTCCTACCCCAACATCTGCTGTCTCAGGTTTTAAACCTAAGTCCCAACCAGTATTCAGATCCTGACATCCTACCTGGGAAAATAGTGGTCCAAGCCAATCCACACCACTTGAAATTTCAAATCTGTGGAGAAATCCAGAGTCACATCCCAGAATAGTCTGGGCTGAAGTGGGCTGATTCCTATGGGTCCAGGACAAATCCAGGAATTCCAGGCTGGGCTTGGCATGAGGACATAGTTCATACTTTGGGGTGAGGACACAATTCGCAGGGCACTACCCCCCTCCATTTTTTGCCCAAAACTAAGGACAGAGCTCTAGGACAGGGATAATTAAAGGTGTACCTGATTGGATTAAGTACATAGTGAGACCAAAAACTTGAGTCTGAACCTGAGACTAGAATTTGATCAGCCTCTAACCTGATGAAGTTCAGAGAGAGATCAAAAGTTTACTAGCTTGAGGCAAGTCCTTAAACTATCAGCATCTCAAGAGTCAATTGAATAAGCAGGGGGAGGGTGCTCTTAGAATTCTCAGCCCTCAGAAAATCACATCATCCTCCAAGAATTAAAACTGGTAAAAAAAAAAACAAAAAGGGTGAAAATAACATCAAAGTAGAACTGAAGTTTAAGAGGCTACCCTAAATTTCCAGAAAACAAGGCCTACCTAAAATTAAACAGGAAAATGATCAAACAACAAAAAAGACTCCATTAAACTTTTAAGAATTTTTATGGAGACAAAGAGCAACACAAAAGAAGACAGCGAAAGCAAAAGAAACATACACAAAGTCCAAAAGAAAAATAAGGATTGGACAAAATATGAAAAAGATCAATAAAGACTTCAAAAAGCAATTAAGAGAGGCAGAAGAATAGTGGAGAAGAGAAATAAATGTGATGCAAGAAGAAAGGAAAGTAGCTGTAAGGAGAAATGAAAGTGATATAAGAAGAAATGGGTCAATTGAAAAAGGAGAACCAAAAACTGACAGAGGAAATCAGGTCTTAAAAACCAGAACTGACTATCTAGTATCTAATGATTTCATAAGAAATCAAGAAACAATAAAGCAGAATCATAGGAATGAAAAAGCAGAGGAAAACATGAAATATCCTATTGAAAAAAAACAAGTGATGCAGAAAATAGATTGAGGAGAGACATTTTGAGAATTATTGGACTACCTGAAAGCCATGATCAAGAAAAAATCTTGGACCTATAAAAAATGAAGTAATGTCATTTCTAAAAATTTATGCACCAAATGGTATACTAGCAAATACTAGCAAAAAGAATACAGCAAGTTATCACAAGGATTATTCCTTGTAGGATTTATACCAGGAATACAAGGATGGTTTAATATTAGGAAAACCAGCCACATAATTGACCATATCAATAATAAAACCAACAGAAATAACATGATTATCTCAATAGATGCAGAAAATGCCTTTGACAAAATACAACACCTATTTCTATTGAAAACACTAGAAAGTATAGGAATAAATGAGTCCTTCCTCAAAATATTAAACAATATATATTTAAAACCATCAACAAGTATCATCTGCTATTCAGATATATTAGAAGCCTTTCCAATAAGATCAGGAGTGATGCAAGGATACTCTATTATTATTTAATATTGCACTAGATAGGCAAGTGGTAGCAATTAGAGGAGAAAAAGAAATAGAAGGTATTAAAATAGGCAAGGAAATTAAACTATCACTCTTTGCTGATGATATGATGGCCTACTTAATGAATCCTAGAAAATCAACTAATAGGCTAGTGGAAATAATTAACAACTTTAGGAAATTTGCAGGTTACAAAATAAAACCACATAAATAATCAGCATTTCTATATATTTCCAACAAAACTCAGCAGCAGGGCTTAGAAAGAGAAATTCCATTTAAAATAACTCTACACAATATAAAATATTTAGAAATTTATCTACCAAGACAAATACAGGAATTATATGAACACAACTACAAAACACTTGTCACACAATTAAAACTAGATCTAAATAATTGGAAAAACATTAATTCTTCATGGGTTGGATGAATTAATATAATAAAAATGATAATCCTACCCAAATTAATTTACTTATTCAGTGGCATGCCTATCAAACTACCAAAAATTTTTTATAGTATTAGAAAAAATTATAACAAAGGTCATCTGGAAGAACAAAAGATCAAGAATATCAAGGGAAATAATGAAAAAATAATGAGAAGGATGGGGATCTAGCTGTACTAGATCTTAAACTGTACCATAAAGCAGTGGTTATCAAAACAAAATAGTACTGGATAAGATAAAGAATGGAGGATCACTATAATAGACTTGGGGTAAATGTCCTCATCAAGAGAGTAAATGATAAACCCAAAGATCTCAGCTTTTGGGAAAAGAACCCACTATTTGACAAAAACTACTAGAAAAATTGGAAAACAATATGGGAGAGATTAGTTTTAGATCAACATCTCACACCCTATAACAAGATAAATTCAGAATGGGTAAATGGCAAATATAAAGAATGAAATCATAAATAAATTAGATGAACATAGAATAGTATGCCTGTCAGATCAGTGGGAAAGGAAGGGATTTAAGACCAAGCAGGAGATACAGAACATTACAAAATGTAAAATGCATGATTTTGATAAGATCAAATTAAATAGGTTTTATATAAACAATACCAATGCAACCAAAATTAGAAGTAAATCAACAACATTTTGTAATGAAACTCTCTGACAAATGTTTAATTTCCAAAATTAAATTAGGAACTAAGTCAAATTTGCCCAAAAAATCCAGCCATTCGCCAATTGACAAATGTTCATGGATATGAATGTGCAGTTTTTGCAGGAAGAAATCATAATTACAACATGCACATGAAAAAGCATTCCAAATTCCTCCTTATTAGAGAAATGCAAATGAAAACAATGCTGAGGTACCACCTCATACCAAGAAGATTGGCCAATATGGCAGCAAAGGAAAGTGATAAATTTTGGAGGGGATATAGCAAAATTGGGACACTAATACACTGCTCGTGGAGTTATTAATTGCTTCAACCATTCTGGAGGTCAATTTGGAATTATGCCCAAATGACTTTAAAAGAATCCCTTCCCTTTAATCCAGCCATACAATACACAGTATTGACTCCAAGATGGAAGGTAAGGATTTAAAAAAATAAAATAAAATAAAATAAAAGTAATAACATTAAGGCCACCTTGGAACACTCCCTACGATTTGGTTTAAATCTCTTTCACTAATCAAGGAAATACTTTTCTCTAATAAGTAGATTAAATAGCCACACAAGGCTGCCAAAATTCTCTTGTTAGCCATGATACTGAAGAAGACTTCTTTTTGTAGAGATGTCATGGGCTACTCAAGAATGTTGCTAAGATTATGAAAGGCAATCACCTTAATTTAAAGAATGGGATAGAGGTCTACCAATGGCCTATATTTAGTCTTGATTGTGAATCCTTTGTTATCAAATCAATCTTTTTGAAACATTCCTAGATCCATAGTTTCTTCTGAGATAACATGCAGAGATGTTGGGGCTTTAGGACTTTTGTCAGATTGGTATTGGAAATTTCAATTTCTTTCCCACACTTAATAGTAATATAACTTGGACTAGTTCCTTAATGTTCTTGATTTTGCCTATGAATTTTATAATATGAAGAATAGAAATGAGAATACAAGAACATAATTGTTTGTATACTCCATTACTCTATTCAGAAGAACTTATAATAATCATAACCAAAACATTATTGTCATTGCAAATATTTATTGCCTATGTGGAAGTTTTACCATGAGGAAGTAGTTTTGCCTCATTTGTCAAAACAAAGCAAATTTTCTTGTTGTTGTTGTTTTAGAGCCATTCGTGTAATGTTTTTTATGAAAGTTTCCATGGATAACCATCTGACACTTCAGTTCTTTGAGATGCCTTATTACTAAGGAAATTCCTTGAATTTCAGTGGTTTAGTGTTGGAAGCATTTGCAAATGCTAGATAACTAAATTTACACTTAAAACATATTAATTAATCATGTATTAAGATCCTATAATATGTCAGCTAGTGTACTAAGTTCTGGGACTACAAAAGAAGCAAAAGACAGTCCCTGCCATGGAGGAGCTTATAATAGGATGGGAGGGACAACATACAAACAAATATATGCCCAAAAAGCTATATGTATACTACCCAAATGACACTGGACATGGTCAAAGATGACCTTTAACTCTCTAAGCCTCATTTTTTTTATCTGTAATACAAGAAGGTTGGGATCCTATCTTTGTCATATCCTAATTGGCTATAAACAAGTTTAAGCCTTTCAGGGCCACATGCAAAACTATTAGACAACAAGTTATATGCTAGTTTCTGACCTATATCAAATGGGAGAAGTTAATGTTCTTCTAGAAACTGCCCACATTGAGGAAATCACAAGTATATACACACACACACACACACACACACACACACACACACAAACACATGCACACACACGCATATACACATGTCTATAAGATTTATATTGAAATAGACAATAGGTAGGTTAATGGTTCAAGTGTAATCAAAGCACCAAGACACTTCACTAGGTCCTTGAGATAAAAACTATTCTCAGAAAGTACTGATATTTTTATTTCTTATATGGAAAATTTTTCTACATTTATACCTATTTATCTACTAGCTATTGTTTTCCATTATTATATCTCTCTATTTTTCTACTATCATATGCCTATTTTCAATCTATCTATTCTATATAAACAAAAGCTTTTTGTGGGGTATGACTTTTAAGGGTAATAAAGGGGTCCTGAGACCAAAACTTTCAAAAATTACTGTTGTAGACAATACAAAACCTCTGAACAGCATTTTGCTTTTCTCTGATTTCAAAAAGCAAGAAAATACATGCTTCTGAGAAAAGTGTTTGCTTCTGAAAGCAGTTTTAAAGGTCTGTGATCTGGTAGCATTTAAGACAGGCCTGAGGGCCAAAATGTCAATTTTATGTTTTTACTTGTCCTGCAAGATTTCTGTTTAGCCTTGTTTAAATAAACAATGGAGTGAATTAGTATGATTTTCTTCGGTCCTATTTCTTACAGAAAGCATTTTAAGTGCTCATCAAGGTCTTTCCCTTTGCCTTTTGCTATGTTTCATCTGGGAAAAGAGCTTATAAAAAATCTGCATGTGCTTGCTCCTTTTATTCTTAAATGGTGATTTCAATTAACTTTCACTAAATAATAATAAGAACAACAAAAAATTAGGTAGGTTCTTAATATATTTCTGAGTTTAGATTAATGGCACAAGTTTTATAATCTTTTCTCACACTTCATAAATCTATTAAAACTTAATAAAAATTATTTTTACATAACAGTTCAATTCAGTAACTCAACTGAATTCAACATATATAAATTAAACTCATATGAGGGGTAAATATTGTTTTAAATTCCAGATATATAGAGAAATAGTCCTTAAAATAAAGGAGTTTGTACTATATTGGAGGTTGGGGTGGGGAGAAAAGAGGGATGGCCATTGCATGTACACTGATAATCAAATTTAAAATAATTTTAGGAGGGAGAAAGCACAAGCAACTCTTTTATTAAAATAGACTTACTTAACAAATGGACATTTCCAACAATTTAATATTTTAAAATGATATTCTAGTCTACTAGAATAATTGGGAAATATAAATAATTAAAGGGTTCTTGTTGCTTGGAATCCATATGGACAAACAAAAAAAATGGTACCTAGCCTTAAAATCTCAACCAGGCAACATCTTTAATGGTAACTCAATCAGTAGAGGATTAAATGAAAACAAGAGTATTCTGCTTGATGGATAAATTCAGGATTAAAAAAAGAAAAAGGCAAATTTCAGATTGAGGAATTCTGTCCCTTTCCTACTATCAGCTCCAGCTAGGAACCTGAAATTTCTATCATCTGTCTCTCCTGTATAGCCTTGGGAACCTGGCCTATTCTCTTCATTTCAAACTTGTCAGCCAGAATACGTTTTAAAAGAGTTTTGTCACAACAATTACAAAGTCAAATAAAAAAAATAAAAAGAGAAGAGTCACAAGAATTCAATATCCCATAATTAATACCTTTTTTAGAATCACTCACAATTTTTAAGGAAGATATTGTTTTTAACCATAAGCTACCATCCATGATTTAGCATCACTGGGATTAAACTGACTTTGTTGACCTTTGCTGATAGGTATCCTATATGAATATCATAGAATTCACTATATTTCCTCTGCTATCCTGTCTTTGATCTGTGGTGTCAATCATTTATTCATTCAACAAATATCTGTGTTGCATTTTTATGTGCTTCATACCATAAGAGGCATGTAAACAAAACTTCACTGAAATTACCAGACTTGAGAAGTTTATAAACTAGTTGAGTTAGTCAGGCAATAAAGAATGTGCCAGATACCATGCTAAATGATAGGAATAGAAAGAAATACAAAAAACCATCCTTAACCTCAAGGAACTCACAATCTAATTGTAGAAAACAAATCTCTAAAATAATAGCCCATTGGGAACTAAGCTGGCTTAGTTGAAATTCTTTCCTTAATTGTCCTTAAATGGATAATCTAGGAAAAGCTCTCTACTGTTTCTACCACCTTCTATAACCATAGGGAGGGAGGGGGCCCAGGGTTCAAAGATGTTGTAATCTTAGAGGATAATGAGATTTCAGGGGGCATGATGAAAGTCCAGAAGAATATAATTTTGTAAGAAATGATGTCGAAGAAACAAAACACAGAATTGCAACAGAGAAGCTTCACATAATTTAAAGAGTCCTCAGAAGTCATCTAGACCAGCTTCTCTCTATTTAATGAAGAATCCTAGCCATAGCAATCACAAGAAGTAGTTGTCAATTAAAAGGTAAATGATAATTTATTTGGTTTTTGGAATAAGCTTATAGGATCACAGATTTAAAACTAGAAGGGACCTTAAACACTGCCAAATTCAACCTCTTCAGGTCACAGATGAGGCAACTAAGTCATAAAGAGTTTGTTTTTTTTTTTTTTTTGCTTATACTCTTAGTGGTCTGAGTGTCTGAGGTAGATTTGAACCTAGATCTCCATGACAAAATGGCTACATTCTGTGGAAGGGTCAGATGGTCTTTTAGTTCCCCTTCTAAATACATGGTTTTGTAATTCCATGATTCTATGTTTCCATGACATTTTTCTTTTTTGTTGGAATGAGTCCTTCAGAGACAGCTGTATTCAGAAGTGTGCCAGAGGCAGCTACAACCATCTTATGAAAGCTGATTGCTACAATTTTGGCAATAGTATTTATACCTCAGAAATTGGCAAATACTACAAATGAGTGCTTGATTCATTGTTTGGTTGATTGCTTAGACTTAATAAAGTGTTAGTAATACAGATTAAACTAAAATTATATCCTATATACAGTTCTCTTTTCTCTAGCACCACCAAACCCCCAAAAGCTGATAGTTAAATATTTACTAGCATACCACTGGCTCCACTGACTTCTTTGATTTAATTGTGATGCTCTTTGATCATCTTTATGGTCATCATTTGTTTATAGGGATTTCTTAGACTCTACATGCATGTAAAGTCATTATTAACACCTATATTAATCAATTGTTATTTTAATGGTATTATGTGCCAAACACTGTACTAAGCATTGAGGATATAAAGAAAAATAAAAACAAAAGAAGTTACTGTCCTAAAGGAATTTGCAACCTATAAGCAGTTAGAAGGTAACTATAGAGAGGATGCTATTAGCTTCTGGGACAAACAGGAGAAGCTTTTTGTAGCTGGTGGAACTTCAATTGCAGATGAAGTAAGCAAGGAGTCAGACTGTAAGGAAGAAGAGTATTCTAGACATGGTGGACAGTCAGGGAAATGTGGATCTTGGAAATGGGATATTTTCTGAAAAGAACAGCCTATATTCCAAAATGGTTGTGTAGATTGTGTAATGGTAGAGGGGGATAGAGCATAAGAAGATTGGAACAGAAAGAAAGGATCACTCTGTTAAAAGTCTTAACAATCATAAAAACACTTTATATTTGATGTTGGAAATAGTAGGAAACAAAGGGATTTTTTTCATAGGAGTGTAATGTGAAAATCTATGCTTTAAGAAAATTACTTTGACAGCTGAGTGAAGGATGAATGGTAGAAAAGAAAGGTTGGAGGCTTGAAGATCCAGAAAAGGAGCCTGAGAAGGAATAAAGGAATTAGTTAGTAAGGAAAAGTAGGATTGCCATGCTGTAGTGAGAGACTAATTGAGATTATGCAATACAAATCTATAGGGGATTCCTCAGCCAGATTTGGAGCAGAGCCAAGGGAGAAAGGTATCATAAAACCTTTGAGAAAATAAAGCATTAAGAAAGATAAGTTTGTTAACATTGTCCAATGCTGGGGGGAGAGGGGGGGAGGGGTTCAGAGGATAAAGATCAAAAGGAATCCATTAGATTTGACAAATAAGAGATAATAGGTAACCCTGGAAAGAGCAGCTTCAATAGGAAGTCAGATTATAAAAAATTTGGAAGAGAGAGAAATGAAGTAATTGTAGATGACATTTTCAAGGAGTTTAATTGATTAGGAAAGGGAAGATATGGGACAATAGCTTCTGGGGATGGTATAATTTAGTGAAGATTTATTTTGCTTTGTTTTAAGGATAGGGCAGAATTGGGGATATTTTTTTCTAGTAGGAAAGAGCCAGTGAATAGGAATGAAAAAGTTGGACAAAGTACTGGAAAAGACAGATGGGAATGGGATCAAGGAAACATGCAGAGAAATTGGATTTAGTAAGTAGAAGGGCAATTTCATCATTGAGAGATTGGAGTGGAAGACATAATAGAAATGTGGATATGAGATTAGGAGAAGGGGAAAAGAAGGAACTCAGAGAATGATCTGAATTTTTTCAATGAAGTATGAGACAAGGTCCTCAATAGAAGGTATAGGGTAGGGAAGAAATATAATAAATTTGAGGAGAGAATATAAAGTTTTGAATAGCTTCTATGGTTTGTGGAATAAAGGAATTAGTTAGCAAAGAGAAGTAGGATTGCCTTGTTCTAGTGAGAGATTATGATTATGTATGTATATACATATACATACATAATCATAGAATATATATATATATATGTAATTATAGACTAGATTATGTAGGGCAAACCTGTAGGGGATTCCTCAGCCAGATTTCTTCCACTTCCATTCAGTAGTCTATCAATTGGAATTTTATGATGGATTACAAAATAGGTCATAGGAATACTCTAAGTTTGAGATTTGACCAGGTGTGACTAGCAATAGGTCAAGGAAGTAAGTGATTATCAACAAGAGGATAATGTAGAATTTAACTGGTTCACTAAGAGCTCAGAATTGAAAACTGTGGAGAATGTAGCCAGAGCATGACCTGGAGTGACACTGAGGGGTAGATGATTGGAGGTCACATTAAGGAAAAAGAAGAGGGATAGGGTTCATGAGAAAGAGAGGTTAAAGAAAAGATAAATAACTTTAAAAAAATACAGAAGCAAAATACTTGTGAGTAATGGCAAGATCAAGTGTTTGTCCTTCCTTGTGTGTAGCTGAAGTGGAGTGGAGGTGAGGTCATGGGACAATGAGGACTTGGAAACTTTGGATCATTTGAAGGAATATCAATTATTACATTGAAGTCTCCTAGAATTAGGGAAGGAGTTTTGGTTTAGAGAAAAAAAAAACTATGGACCAGGCAATGAACTCGTTGACAAAAGATGGAGAATGTTTTAGGGCTTGATAGAACATAGATGTAAGAATTAGATTAGGTAATAAATTTGGATTGAATGTCCCTCAAAGGAGGAAAGGTTGCACAGTAGAGGTGATAAAGAGAATGGAAATGGCACTGGGGTACAAGGGTCATTCCAACTTTATCTTCATAATGAGTGAGATAATGTACAAGTGAAAGTGCCATCAGTACCAGAAAGAGTGGCCAGGGAAGTGATATTATCAGATAGAGCCAAGTTTATGCCATAAAATAGAAGGATTAAGAAAGAAGGGGATTTAAAATCAAAGCAAGTTTGTTCTTTATGGAGTATATTTTCCAGTAGGCTTTCCATTTGGTATGGGATGAATAAATCTGGAATGGATTATTGTGGGGCAATGGGTAGAGGTAGGTGAGAATAAAGGCAAAGGCAGCTGAAGTAAGGAAAGAAAGGAAGAAGGGAAAGGAATAAGCATTTGGAAAGTGTCTAATATGTGCAAGGAACTCTGCTGTGCACTTTACACATATTATCTCATTCGATTCTCACAACAACCCTGGGAGGTAGGTACTATCATTAATCCCATGTTATAGTTGAGAAAATTGAGACAGACTTAAATAACTTGACCCAGATTACACAGTACCTGAGACAGGATTTGAACTTATGTCTTCCAGACTCCAGGCCTGATAATACATCCACTGCATTGTCTAACTGTAATTTAGTGATTTATTGATAGTTTTATGGTGGAAAGAGTACTGGCGTTGAATTCAGAGGACCTGTGTTCAAATAGCAGATGTTCAATATCACAGGGATGGTGAGAATTGTGGAATGGGGAGGAGTATGAGATTTTGATGACCATTGGGAAATATCAACTAATTAAGGCAAGTTGTTACAAGGTTCAAGATTAATGTATAATGTCATCACTATTCTTAAATGCTTGCCCTACCATTCTGATAGTAATTGGGCCAAATTTGATTGGGTTATGGGCCTAGCCCCATTGTCCAACTGGGGAATCTCTAGAGGAAAGGAGGCAGGAAATGGCTTGTTGAAAACAGAAAGCCCCCTATATATCACAGTCTGATCAAGTTGAGAAATTACCATCAATATGGAGTGATATTCTCCCAAGTATCATGAATGCTAAAATGTCATTCCATCAATAAATATTTAGTGCATATATATATATTATTTTCTACATGTGTTAAGCATCATGAGACATATTTTCCTGGATCCTGAGAAAATTACAATATATTTTTATAGATAATATTTAGCTGGTTTTAAAATGAAAGTTTGATACACCAGATAACACAACTAAATAAGTATAATTGCCTGCTTTGTTTTATGGCATATATTGCAAATAATACATTCTGATCAAGAAGAGACAGATGTGTCTATTGGCATTTGGAAATGGGTTTAAGTCAGAGATGAGAACTTAATCAAGTTTAGAAGAATTTGTATATGCAAAAAAATGATATATTAAGGGACAGTAACTAGAACCCAAGGAAAAACACAGTGATGAGAATGAATAGCTTGGGTAGGAAACAGTCAAGAGATTCTCTTGGTAAAGTAAAGGGTAAATATGAAATGAATGCATTTGTTAAGATAGCAAAAATGGAAAGATTTAAATATAGCTAATTGGGTTTTATAGTGACAAGGAGTCACTAAATTCTTAAGCAAGGGGGTGATGATGAAAGCACTGTTTTAGCATCAATGTGGAATTTTATGTAGAAAGGATTAAAGGTAAAAGATATTAGATGAAGAGGAAATTAGTATGAAAACTAGCAACAATCTAAGTGAAAAACTATAAAGTTCTGAATTAGCATGTTGACTGTAGGAACACAAAAAAAATAGGAAAAAAACATCAGAAAGATTTTGAGAGATGACAGAATACTGGAAAAGAGAAAAAATTACATTTCAAGACAGGTGAAAAGCTGCTATAGACCTATACATTCTAGGAAAATTCTAAATTGTATTTTTTTCTGCAAAGCATTTTTAGCCTTTAGGAAATAATGTAACCACTAAGAGCCAATATGTGTTCAATGAGAAAATTCTCTGGCAATTCTAATTGCTGCTTTCTTGATGAGGAAGATTACTAGAATGCTGAAGATGAAATGGTTCCTTGATTGAATTTTTAGACTACCAGGATAGTGTTTGTTCCAAATAAGATAATGAAATGTGAGCTGAATGACCACACTATTTTAGGGATTCTCAGCAGAATTGACCAACAACAAAAGTATGTATGACATGATTTTAAATGCTGTGTATGATACAAATTTGAGAGATATACCTAATATTATAGATGACAGAATGAATATTAAAAATTATCTGTTGACTGAAATGTTTGGATAAAACCAACAGGATAAAATATAACAAGGGTAAATGTGAAGGCCTATATTTAGCCTTTAAAAAGGAGATCAATTGCACAAGTACAGGATGGGAGAGACCTGGCTAAGCAGCAATTCATGTGAAAAAGATTTGGGTTTTAGTTGACCACAAGTTTAATATAAGCCAACAGTATGATGTGGCTGCATGAAAAACCCAACAAAATCTGAGGCTTCATTCAAAGAAGCATAATATTCAGATGCTGGAGTCATAGTCCTACTGTTTTCCATGATGATCAGACCACATCTTGGAGTACTGATATATTGTGGGCACCTCATTAAAATATATTGGCAAAATAGAATGTACCCAGAGGAGGCTGAACAGAATGATGGTATATATGGACTTGGTGTGATGGGGGAGTCTACAAGAAATAGAAGAAAGAAGGAAGGGGAGAAAAGGTAGTTTGGTAGTGTGGAAAGAGGACTGGATTTGGGGTCAGATGACTACAGTTCAAATTCTAGCCCTGTGTATTAACTATTGTTATTGTTCATTTCAGATTTAGTCATATCTGACTCTTCATGACCCCATGTGAAGTTTTCTTGACAAAGATACTGGAGTGGTTTGGCATTTCCTTCTCCAGCTCATTTTATAGAAAAAGAAACTGAGGCAAACAGAATTAAATGACTTGTCCAGGGTCATACCATAAGTGTCTGAGGTCATAAATGAATTCAGGAAAAGGAATCTTTTTGATTCCAGGCCTGACACTTTATCTCCTATACCATATAGCTGCCCCTATATATTAATAGTCCTGGGTAGATTGCTTAATTCCTCTGGACCTCAATTACCTCATTTAAAAGAATGAGAAGGATAGAAAAGATGTTTGTAATTGTTATTGGTCTGCTATGGATCTGTTACCTTTACTTTGGAGAAGAGACTAAGAAAAATACACACTCTCTTTAAAATTTTAATGGACTTTCATGAAGAAGAGGAAATAACCTTGTTCTGTGTTACTCCAGAGGGTAAAACCTGGACCAGAATGTAAAAAAAAAAAAGGTACTAAGAGGAAGACTGAAATTCAAAGAAAGGAAAATTCTGTCAAGGCACCATGGTAGACAGTGGACCTAGAATCAGTCCCTGAGTTTGAATATAGGTTCTTTTTTATACAATGTAGGTGGTTACGGAGAACTCACTTTATTTCTTTCAACCTAGGTTACTCTTCTGAAAAATGGGGAATTTTACAGAGCATGAAGCACAATATTAGCATGAGCTAGCATTAACTCAAGATGCCTGACAATGGAACAGTCTGCTTTGAGAGGAAGTGAGCTTCCCCTCTCTATCACCAGCACTATCCAAAGAGTCTATGTTATGGAAATCTTATAAAGAATCCCTGTGGTGGGAGGGGAATTGAATGTAAAGACTTCTCTGCTCCAAAAGAGTGAGGCTTCACAGAATTTTGCTGTGCTCTGCACAAGTTCATTTAACAAAGTCACAGAATCACAAAACTGAAAGAACCTCACAAATGGCATTTTGTCTGGACCTGACTGAGCCTCCATCTAAGAATATACACAGAAATGATTCAGTGTTGGCTATCCATCTCCATTATTTTCTCAAAATATGGCTATTCTCATGATGATGATGATGATTATAGTGATGGTGGTGCTTATATAATGGACATTTTGATTGCACTTTCAAGATTGTGAAGCACTTTACCTACATTTTCTCATTTGAATCTTACAATTACTCTATACGAGAGGTACTACAGGCATTCAAGACTCCCACTTTCCACAGACAAGGAAAATAAGACTCATAGAGGCTTTGTCTTTGCCATGATCACATAGATAAAAGGAGCAGAAATTGGATGCAAACCAAGGTTTTGATTATTTCAAATTCAGCATCCTTTCCACATATAGTACTATCAAGGGCACCATCATCATCCTAAGATTTACAGTGCTGGTGCTAACTTCAACTATTTACTCCCACTTGCCCTGTATATCAAATCTGTTTCTTAATCTTGTTTCTTCTGTTTTCCCTTTATTTCTTTATATGTATGGCCAAAGCACTCCAAACACTTTTTCTCAGCAGTACATTGTGAAAAGAGGAAATAAAATTATCTCTGTTTGTAGATGACTTCATGGTACATATAAAATAAATCCCAGAAAATCACCTAAAATATTATTTGAAACCACCAATAATTTTAGCAATGTAGCAAGATATAAAATCAAACCACCTAAATCTTTAGCATTTTTATATATTACTAACAAAGATGGAAGGTCCTGGGTTTAAATTTGGCCTCAGATACTTACTAGATGTGTAATCCTGGGTAAGTCACTTAATTTTCATTGCCTCTCACTTAACTTCCATTGCCTACCAGTCTTCTGCCTTGGAACAAATATACAGTATTAATTCTGTGTTAAAGAAATTACCTAGGGGATGTTGATCCCAACCACTGAGTCTAAGCCCTGGCACCCCCTGGCATCAGCATGAAAATCAGCAATTAGGGTGAGTGACAGTGTCCAGTGTCACCATGGGTATCCCTAGGGAAAGCAGAAGAGCCAGAAGAATGTCACCCCTCCCCCCCGCATGACATTTGAAAGCAAGTGGGCTACGATGATTCTTAAACCCAGGTGGGAAGTTCTCTCTCCAGTTCTTTACTTCTGCTCATGAACAGACTGACTCCCTGGGTGGGTGCTTGGCAATGGACAGCACAGCATGAAGAGACTACACTGGGCTGAAATCTGGGACCTGATCTTACCCTAAAGGAAAATCTCTCTCTTTCTCTTTTTATTAATAAATACTTATAAATCTGGTGATGAGCCTCCAGACCAACTTTTATTTGTTAAAATTCTAATTTGAAAGGTAACAGTTTAAAAAAAAAGAATGAAAGACATATTCCACTTAAAGTAACCAGAGAAATAATAAAATACCTGGGAGTATAAAATAAACCCAGAAAATACATTAACATAATTATGAAACACTTTTTTACATAATCATATCTAGATAATTGGAGAAATACTAATTATTCGTGGATGGCCAGAGGCAATATAATTATAATTACAATCTTACCAAATCAATCGACTTATTTAAAATCATTCCAATTAAATTACCCAAATAATTTATTGAACTAGAAAAATAACAAAGTTTATTTGGAAGAAATAAAGATCCAGAGTATTAAATGAATTAATGAAAAATTGTAAAGTATGAATTTTAGATTTTATTCCACCCTGCTTAGGCTTTAGAATTCTAGCAACCAGGAATGTATACACCCCCACTTAAGGATTAACTGTAGGAGAGGATGACCTATGACCAGCATATACTAGCCGGTGAAAAATCAGAGACAACTGACTGACCCCCTGGGCTGTCCTAAGCCAAGTTAAAGCCACCATTGGTACATGTAAGATACAGGAACTGATGTAAAGAACTGCCTATATATTTCAGACCACTTCCTATGAGAGGCTCTCTGGGCATTGTTGGGAGCTTTTGGCAGCATTTGGCGTGCTTTTTGTGACATTGTCGGCTTTTTGCAGTGGTTCTTGACTTGGAGGGCTAGAGTGTGGAGTCCTGAGACTGCTTCTCTTAGTCAACCAAGTGGTGAGAGTTAATACTGAATCCTCTTTCCCTGGCTTTCTGAAGGCACCAGCCTCTAAAGACGCTCCTCATCTTGGAGGAGTCCTTGTGGCTGGAAGTCAAGCTAGATTTAATCTTCTGGGAAGGCCCCTTGGCTGAGGCCTCTGAACTCCCCCTGCCTCAGTCTAGGCCGGAGCAGATCTTCTACCCTTTTCCTTCTTCCTCCTTCTTCTTAATTTCTTCCTTCTATTGTAAATGAACCACCATAAAATTCCATTCTGACTTGAGTATTTAATTGGGATTTAGAACTTAAATCCCTGGTGACCACTAAATAATATATTCAGTCTTAAGCCTAAAATTTACCCTTAACAAAAGGAAGGATGTCTAGCAGTACCAGAAAGTAATTATCAAAACTATCTAATTCTAGCTAATAAATAGAAGGTAAATTCGTGGAACAGGACAAATATACAGCACTAGAAAAAAATTATAGTAATCATGTATTTGACAAAAATATAAATACAGATTTTTGAGATAAAAAATCTGTTTGGTAAAAAAATTTCTGGGACAAATGGAAAATAGTTTGGTAGCAGCTCAATAAAGACCAATATCTTATACCATTCAAATAAGTTAAGATCAAAATGGATGTATGATCTTGATATAAAATGAGGTACCATAAGTAAATTAGAATAACAGGAAATATACTACCTAGCAGATTTATGAATGGGGGTGACATTTATAGTAAACAAGAAATGGAGAATATCATGAGATATCAAATGAATAATTATTTAATTTTTTAACGTTTTGTACAAATAAAATAAATGATACCAAGATTAAAAGGATAGTACAAAATTGGGGGGAAATTTTATAGACATCCTCTCAGTCTTCTATCTGGAATATATAAATAACTCTTCCAAATGTATAAGAATAAGAGCTATACCCACTGGTCAAAGGAAATTAGACATATTAGGTGAGATATGGTAAGAAGAGAGTAATAGGGGGACAAACAGTGAGGAGCAATGTTGTAGGTAGAAACGCACAACCAGTAACTATGATGTTGAGTGTAATAAGATGAATTCATACTTGTCAAGAAAATAGATAGCAAAAAGGATCAAAAACAAGGTCCTGACAATGTACTATATACAAGAATCATACTGAAAATGAGACATAGAAAGAAGATGAAGGACTAGAGCAGAGAATACTATACTTCTGCAGATCCAGAGAAGGAAGGGGTAGCAGTCATTTTTGATAGAGTTGAGGCTAAAATGGATATAATTGTAAGAAGGAAAATTAGATTACATTGGAGGGGAGGTTTTACTATGGATAATGAAACGTTATCAATATTAGACCTGTGGGTACCAAGTGTTATAGCATCAGGATTTTTAAAGGAAAAAACTAAATGAGGTAAAGATAGAAACCAGTAACAAAATGATAATAATGGTGGACTTTAATTTTTCCCTCTCAGAACTGGATGAATCTAAACAAAAAAAAAAAAAGAAAGAAAGAAGTTAAGGATATGAATTGAATCTTAGATAAGGTAAATAAGGTAGCTATCTGGAGAACCTTGCCACTAATGAAGAAGTCCATTACATTCGATTGTACCACAGTGTATCAGTCTCTGTGTACAATGTTCTCCTGGTTCTGCTCCTTTCACTCTGCATCACTTCCTGGAGGTTATTCCAGTTCCCATAGAATTCCTCCACTTTATTACTCCTTTGAGCACAATAGTAGTCCATCACTAACATATACCACAATTTGTTCAGTCATTCTCCAATTCAAGGGCATCCCCTCATTTTTTCCATTTTTTTTTTGCCATCACAAAGAACACAGCTAAGAATATTCTTGTACATACGTTTTCCTTATTTTATCACTTTGGGGTACAAACGCAGCAATGCGATGGCTGGATCAAAGGGCAGACAGTTTTTTATCACCCTTTGGGGCATAGCTCCAAATTTCCCTCCAGAATAGTTGGATCAATTCACAACTCCACCAGGAATGAATTAATGTCCCGACTTTGCCACATCCCCTCCAGCGTTCATTACTTTCTGTTGCTGTCATGCGAGCCAATCTGCTAGGTGTGAGGTGATACCTCAGAGTTGTTTTCATTTACATCTCTGATTATAAGAGATTTAGAACATTTTCCACGTGCTTATTAATAGTTTTCATTTCTTTGACTGAAAATTCCCTATTCATGTCCTTGCCCATTTATCAATTGGAGAATGGCTTGATTTTTTTGTACAATTGATTTAGTACTTTGTAAATTTGAGTAATTAGACCTTTGTCAGAGGTTTTTGTAATGAAGATTGTTTCCGAATTTGTTACTTCCCTTCTAGTACTAGTTACATTGGTTTAGTTTGTACAAAAACCTTTTAATTTGATGTAATCAAAACTATTTATGTTATATTTTGTGACTCTTTCTAAGTCTTGCTTGGTTTTAAAATCTTTCCTTTCCCAAAGTTCTGACATGTATACTATTCTATGTTCACCTTATAGTTTTCTTCTTTATGTTCAAGTCTTTCACCCATTCTGACTTTATTTTGGTGTAGGATGTGAAATGTTGATCCAAACCTAATCTTTCCCACATTGTCTTCCAATTAATTTTCCCAGCATTTTTTAATCAAATAGTGGATTTTTGTCCCCAAAGCTGGGATCTTTGGGCTTGTCATAGACTGTCTTGCTTTGGTCACTTACCCCAAGTCTATTCCACTCATCTTCCTTTCTGTCTCTTAGCCAGTACCATATTGTTTTGATCACCACTGCTTTATAGTATAGTTTGAGATCTGGTACTGCAAGGCCACCTTCCTTTGCATTTTTTTTTTCATTATTTCCCTGGATATCCTTGAACTTTTGTTCTTCCAAATGAACTTTGTTATGTTTTTTTTTTTCTAATTCAGTAAAAAAGTTTTTTGGTAGTTCGATGGGTATGGCTCTAAAGAAGTAAATTAATTTGGGTAGTATTGTCATTTTTATAATGTTAGTTCATCCTACCCATGAACAATTAATGTTTTTTCAATTGTTTAGATCTAGTTTTAATTGCGTGGAAAGCATTTTATAGTTGTGTTCATATAGTTATTGTGTTTGTCTTGGCAGATAGATTCCTATTTTATATTGTCTTGGGTGATTTTAAATGGAATTTCTCTTTCTAATTCCTGCTGCTGAGATGTGTTGGAGGTATATAGAAATACTGATGACTTATGTGGGTTTATTTTGTATCCTGCAACTTTGCTAAAGTTGTTGATTATTTCCATTAGCTTTTTGGTTGAATCTCTAGTATTCTTTTAGTAGACCATCATATCATCTGCAAATAGTGATAGCTTGTTCGCTTTGTTGTCAATTTCTTTTTCTTCTCTAATTGCTACTGTGGGTATTTCTAGTACAAGGGGCATCCTTGTTTCACTCCTGATCTTATTGGAAATGCATCTAGATTATCCCCATTGCAGATGAGTTTGGCTGATGGTTTTAGATAGTTTTTATTATTTTTAGGAAAGGCTCTTCTCTTCCTATACTTTCTAGAGTTTTCAATAGGAATGGATATTGTATTTTGTCAAAGGCTTTTTCTGCATCTATTGAGATAATCATGTGATTTTTGTTGGTTTGCATGTTGATATGGTCAATTATAGGGATGGTATTCCTAATATTGAACCATCCTTGCATTCCTGGTATAAATTCCCACCTGATCTTAGAGAATAACCCTTGTGATGACTTGCTGGAGTCTTTTTGCTAGTATCCTATTTAAGATTTTTGCATCTATTAAGGAGATGTGGTTTGTAGTTTCCTTTCTCCATTTTTGACCTGCCTGGCTTTGAAATCAGTACTATAATTCTGTCATAAAAGGAATTTTGTAGAACTCCCACTTTGCTTATTATGTCAAATAGTTTGTATAGTATTGGGATTAGTTATTCTTTGAATGTTTGATAGAATTCACTTGTGAATCCATCAGGCCCTGGGGATTTTTTTCTTAGGGAGTTCTTTGATGGCTTTTTGGATTTCTTTTTCTAATATGGGATTATTTACGAATTCTATTTCTTCTGCTGTTAATCTAGGGAATTTATATTTTTGTAAATATTCATTCATATCACCTAGATTGGCATATTTATTGCCATATAATTGGGCAAAATAGTTTTTAATTATTACCTTAATTTCCTCTTCATTGGAGGTGAGGTCTCCCTTTTCAACTATGATACTGTTAAATTTTCTTCTTTCCTTTTAATTATTAGATTGGCCAGTACCTTGTCTATTTTGTTGGTTTTTTCAAAATATCATCTTCCAGTTTCATTTATTAGTTCAATAGTTCTTTTACTTTCTATTTTATTAATTTCTCCCTTAATGTTTATGATCTCTAATTTAGTTTTCATCTGGGGATTTTTAATTTGTTTGCTTTAATTTTTTATGATTTGCATATCTAATTCATTGACCTCTGCCCTCCCTAATTTGTTAATATATGAACTCGAGGATATAAAATTTCTCATTAGTACTGCTTTGGCTGCATCCCATAGATTTTGAATGTCTCATCATTGTCAATTTCTTCAATGAAATTATTAATTGTTTCTGTGATTTGTTCTCTAACTAACCAATTTTGGAGAATCATATTATTTAATTTCCAATTAATTGTTTATTTGGCTCTCCATGTATCCTTACTGATCATTATTTTTATTGAGTGATCATCTGAAAAGTTTGCATTTATTATTTTTCTACATTTGTTTGCCATGTTTTTATGACCTAGTACATGGTCAATCTTTGTGAATGTGCTTCTGAAAAGAAGGTTTATTCCTTTTTGACACTATTTATTTTTCTCCATATATCTATTCACTCTAATTTTCTAAGATTTCATTCACATGTTTTACCTCCTTCTTATTTATTTTTTGTTTTGATTCATCTAAATTTGATAGTGGTAGGTTCAGGTCTCACACTAGTATAGTTTTACTAAGTATTTCCTCCTTCAATTCCACTAGTTTTTCCTTTAGAAATATGGATGCTATAACATTTGGTGTATACATGTTGATTACTGATATTTCCTCATTGTCTATACTGCCTTTTATCAGCATGTATTTACGTTCTCTATCCCTTTTAATCAGACTTATTTTTACTTTGGTTTTGTCAGATATCATGATTGCAACTACTGGCTTTTTTCTATCAGTTGAGGCCCAATAGGTCTTGCTCCAAACGTTAAATCTAACCTTGTGAATATCTACCTGCCTCACGTGTGTTTCTTGCAGACAACATATGGTTGGATTTTGGATTCTAATCCAATCTCCTGTGTTTTCTTCCATTTTATGGGTGAGTTCAACCCAATTACATTCAAAGTTATGATTGCCACTTGTGTATTCTCCAGCATTTTGATATCCTCTCTTAGTTCTATCCTTTCTTGTTTTGCTATATCTTGTTAATCCAGTGGTTTGCTTTTAATTAGTCCCCCTAATCCCTGCACTTAATATGCTTCCCTTTCTGCCCCTCCCTTTTTGTTCCCTTCTTATTTTTTCAGAGTCTATTAAGTTCCTCCCCCCTCTTTCCCTCCCTTTTTGTACTCCCTGCCCCCCCAACCCCCTTAATTTCCCCTTTTTACTTTCCCTGTAGTGTAAGATAGAATTCAACACCCCAATGGATCTAGATGCTCTTCCCTCTCAGAATTGATTTCACTGAGAGTAATATATAAGTATCACCTATTAGCACTTTCTTCCTCTCCTTCTTATGAGAGTATTCTTCCCCTCCTCTTCCCATGTGTATCTTTGTGTGATAAAGATTATCTTATTTATTTTATTTCTTCAAGTATCTCTTGGTGCTATCTTTTATTCCCCCCTCCCTTTTTCTTTTTTTGCATATCATCTTATAGCTCTTAATGCCCCAATCTCTTCCTGTGAATGATTCTTCTAATTACTATAATACCAAATATATTTTTTGAGAGTTACAAATAACATTTCCCCCATATATTAATATATAAAATTTGATGGAATTGTAGCCCTTAAAGAAGAGTTTTAATAAAAAGAAAATTTCCCCTTTTTCCCTTTCTTTCTTATTTACCTTTTCATGTTCCTCTTGATCTCTGTGTTTGGATATCAAACTTTCCATTTAGTTCTTGTCTTTTCTTTACAAATACTTGGTAATCTTATATTTTGTTGAATGCCCATAATTTCCCCTGTAATTATATAGTCAGTTTTGATGAATAGGTGGTTCTTGTTTGAAGACCAAATTCTCTTGCCTTTCTGAATATCATGTTCCAGGCCTTGTGGTCCTTTAGTGTGGAAGCTACCAGGTCTTGTGTGATCCCGATTGGTGCTCCTTGGTATCTGAATTTTCTCTTTTTAGCTTATTGTAGAATTTTCTCCTTAGCTTTAAAGCTCTGGTATTTGGCAATTTCATTCCTGGAAGTTGTCTTTTTAGGATTTAGTGTAGAGGGTATTCTATGAACTCTTTCAGAGTCTATTTTGCCCCTTGTTCAAGAATATCAGGGCAGTTTTCTCGGAAGATTTCTTGTAGTATGATGTCAAAATTTCTGTTTATTTCTGGATTTTTAGATAGACCAATGATTCTCAGATTTTCTATCCTAGCTCTGTTTTTCTCATCTGTCATCTTCTCAGTGAGATATTTTATGTTTTCTTCTATTTTGTCAGTTTTTTTTTTTACTTTGCTTTATTAATTCTTGCTGTTTGGAAAGATCATTGTCTTCCAGTTTCCTCATTCTGGTCTTTAAAGAATGGTTTTCCTTTTCAGTTTGGTCTGTCCTGCTTTTTTGTGGCTTCCAGCTATTTATCCAATTGGTTGTTCTTGTCCTTTAAACTATTATTTTCTATTTGAACTATTTCACACTTTTCTTGCCAGAAGGCTTCCATCTTTTGGTAAGCTCCACCTTATCGTGGACAATTTCCATTTTTTTTGGAAAGATTTTGCATTTATATGAATTTCCTCCTCTATTTCCTCTGTAGCCTTTGTTTTTCCTCTAAAATTTTTTTCAGGGTCTATCTCTGTTTTTCTTGAAGGGAGGTTGTTGCTCCTGGGTACAATTTGCCATCACCCTGGAGGTTTTTCCTTCCCTTTCTAGTCAGAAACCTGCTTGAGATGGGCAGACTCTCTGTATATGGAGCTAAGGAGCAATGATTTTTCCTGAGGCAAGCTCTCAAATGTCTGCATCTTCTGCTGTTTGCTGCCCTTCTCTGTGCTATTTTCCCACGAGAGCCCACAGTCTGTGTTCTAAAGCCTGCTGGGGTTTTAGGTGTAGCTGCTCTCAGGGTTAGGCATTTGGTGGTCTTAGTCAGCTCCCAAGGACAAAAAAGTGCCCCTTATTCACTCCAGAGGTGCCCCTTGCTCCCTTGCTGATTCTGGTGCTTGATGGCTCTGACTCTGGCTCTATAGGTGGGGTGGGGGAGGGTAGATCATATTGCATTTTGATGGGAGATTTTTCTCCCCCTTATAGTGTGGAAATGCCCAAATCCCACGTACCTTCAATGCTGTGCCCCACTGTAGAGTCCCTTCGTCTTTATGAATTTGTTTTTTTTTTTTTGGTCTTTTGAGATAATCTATATCACTGGGTGCTGAGGAGATGAAGAGTCCTGGGTCTAGACTGCCACCATGTTTATCCAGTAGTGTAATTTACATATTTCTACAAATTGTAATCAATATGGAGAGTGTAGTCTTGCACATAATTTTTATGCATTTGTTCAATTAAATGTGTTTTGATGGTGCAATGGTTATAAATTATAGTTTTTAAAAATGTATTGAGTGCAAAAAATGCTACTCCCATTAATAAATGGGCAAAGGGGGGCAGATGGGTAGCTCAGTAGATTTAGAGCCAGTCCTAGAAATGAGAGGTGCTAGGTTCAAATCTGGCCTCAAACACTTCACCCCCATTACCTAGCCCTTACCACTCTTCTGCCTTGGAACCAATACACAGTATTGATTACAAGACAGAAGTTAAGGGTTTAAAAAATGAATGGGCAAAAGATATGAATAGGCTATTTTCTGATGAAAAAATCAAAGTCATATATAGGCATATGAATAAATGCTCAAAATCTAAATACCAAGTATAGAAAGTAAACCCAAACAATTCTGAGATATCATCTCACGTACATGAGATTGGCTAAAATTACAATACAGCAAAATGATAATATTGGAGGTAATATGGAAAAATGGGGACACTAATACAATGTTGGTGGAACTATGAACTTCTTCAACCATCAGTATACCTTTAGTAGTATATAAAACTGTATATTCCCTTAGAACCAGCAATACCTTTGCTGAGTCTGTTTCCTAAGGAGATCAGGAAATTTGTTAAAGAATTGATGTGTTGTAAAGTATATATAGTATAGCAGTTCTTTTTGTGACAGCAAGAACTGGAATTTGAAGGGATGCTTACTAAAAGGCTAACCAAATTGTGATATATGATTGTGATATGCACTAAGAAACAACAAATAGGCTAAAATTTTTTTAAATTGCAAAGAATTAAATGTGATAATGAACAGTGAAAAATAAGAACATTATGTGCAACTTCATATTTAATACTTAAATAACTCGAAAATGTCACTCCCAGGGAATGAAATGAAAAGTGGAAACATGAAAGATATTATATACATACATATCTGTTTAATAGAAGATATCTTCTTCTGTGATGTGGGGAGAAGAGGGAAGATTTGAAATACTTAAAAATAAATTCTATTAACAAAAAATAGAAAAGAAAGGGAAAAGATCAATCTGACAGCTCAGTGAAGAATGCACTAGAGTGAGGAGAGACTGGAGAGGCAGGGAAACCAACCAGCAGGTCATTTCAATATTTCAGGTGTAAGTGATGAGGTCCTGCATCAATATGGTTGAAGTGTGAGAGAAGAGAAGGGGCCTGTATGGGATATTGCAAACATAGAAATGACAAATTTTAATAACTGATTCAATATGGGGAATAAGGCAAAATGAAGTTTTGAGGTTGTTATAAAGGTTGTGAACCTGGGCAACTGAGATGATGGTGGTTCTTGTGAGAGTAACAAAGGAGTTAGACAGGAGGGTTTGAATTTAAAATTAATTAAGTTTGGGACATATTGAATTTAAGATGTCTATAATACATCAAATTTGTGAAAGATGAGGACTGAAATTTATGGAGTTACCAAAGGGATGATAATTCAATTCAAGGAAGTTGATTCAAAAGAGAAAATATAGACAGAAAAGAAAAGGGAACCCAGAACAAATCTTTAGGGGAAACCCTTGGTTAGGAAACATGGCATGAAATTTGTAAAGAAAATTGAGGAGTGGCCAGTCAAGAAGGAGAGTAAAGATAAAAGAGTGTCACAAAAACCCAGAGAGATTAAAGCAGAAATTAATCATGAGCATAGAATTCTGCAGAAAGGTCAAGTAGGATTGGCAATTAAAAGATCATTGGCAATTTTGGAGAAAGTAGTTTGATCTGAGAAATGAAATCAAAAGACAAACTTCATAGGGTTTATAAATTAGAGGAGAGAAAATGGAGATTCCTAATTTAAATTTATTGAGTGGGCTTTTTTCAAAGAGTTCATACACAAAAGATAGCAGAGCTAGTATAGTAGTTAATATGCATGGTGGTATTAGATCAGTTGGTTTGTAGTTTTCTGTGTTGTTTTGCTTTGTTTCTAAGAATAGGGTAGACATCAGTGTGTTTGTAGGCAGGAAGGAAGGAACCAATAGAAAGGGAGAGATCAAGGATTAAAAATTTGGAATCATAGTGGGGATAGTTCATTAAAGAAGGGAGGGGCAAATAATAATAGCAGGCACTTATATAGTGATTTCCATCTTTCAAAGTGCTTTACAATTATTTTCTTGTTTTATATGCATAGCAATCCTTTTTACAGATGGGAAGACTGAGGAAGATAGCAGTTAAGTGAATTGCCCATGGTTACACAACTACTAAGTGTCTGAGGCCAGATTTGAACTTAGGTCTTTCTCACTCCATCTCACAAGTCCATCATTTATTCAAGTCTCTATCTAGTAGGTTACAGGAAAAGAGGTTGGCCTTGACAAGAAGAGTCAGTTCTGCAAGTACTATAGTGAAGGAGGAGATATTGGGGCTAATGCAAGAAGAATGGGATATGAGGAGAGGAGAATAAGATTATCTCTCATTGTATGGTCTCATTTTTTTCTTTTAGCAAAGTACCAGTGATTCTTAGCTGAAAGAGTGGGGAAGGGGTACCAGGGAGGAGAAGGTTTAGAGTAGGGATTTCATAAAGAATTAATTACAAATATAATCATTACCTTTCTTCAGCTGAGATTAGGTGACAGATTTCCACTGGACCTAATCAGCCTGGTTTCATGGTTTTCTCCAAATAAAGGAAGACTAACACTGTTACTTGGTTGGATATATTACAAATTCATGTTATCCAACCTCAACTGGGTTTTTACTGCAAGGCAGTCTTTTTATTCATTCTTAAATGATTACTATCTTTTTCTCAATACATGCTATTATAAACCTCTTTACTCCTTAAGGTTCCTAGAATTCTACCTTATTTTCCTCCAGCATCCAGCTATTGTTATCTCTACTTAACAGAGAAAATTAAAGTCATTTGATTTGAGTTTCCTCATCTCCCATTTTGTTCTCCCAATTTCTGACAGAATATAATCCTTCTCTTTGGCAAGGTCAGCCCCTTTGTATATGCTTTTCATTACATCCAGTCTTGTTTTCTCTCACAAAGTACAAACTCATTTATTCCTTTCTCTTCAATTTTCAACTTTTCCCTACCAATGTAATATTTTATCACCATTTTACAGATAAGGAAATTGAGGCAAATACAAATTAAGTGTCTTATGCAGAGTGATACAGCTAGGAAAGTATCTGAGTTCTTTCTGACTACATGCTTAGTCCTCTATACATTCTGCGACCTAGCTGCCCCATGTTCTCAAATAATATGTTCAAGGACTCAATCAATGATTGAAGTCAAGCATTCTGTGCTAATTAAACTCCATTATCTTCCTTATTTTAAAAAATTGGTTCATTTACATTTCTTCAGTTGTATGGCATCTCTTCCCTTCTAAACCATCATCATAAGCTTTCTGACACCAGTATAGTGACAATATCCATCAAAGCTTTCAGCACTTTGGGATATAGTTTGTCTGGGCCAGAAGAATTGAATTCATTGATGACAACTAAATATTCTCTTACTATCTCCTTATTTTTCTTGGGTCTTAACTCTCTTTGTAGTCCATCCATTCAAACCCCAAATCATTCACTTTGGCAGAGAAAATAGAAGCAAAATTAGAGTTCTCTCTATAATATTTTCATGTTAATAATTCATGTATCCAAAGAGGAAATTCTTTTGTTGAATTATCAAAAGAGTTCAGAGAAAGGTAGAGGAATGGAGATTTTATGAGGTATGGAACCTCTTATAGCATCTCAACTCATAACATAACAACTCAAAATATATTATGAGTGCAAATGGATATGTTCTTGAAAACTATTCAATTTAATTTAAATCTAAGACGCCTTTACGCCCTCCCCCCATCTTCTCCCATGGGAGGGAGTGAAAATGGTAGAGTGAAAAGAATACTAGACTTAGAATTACTTAGATTTTCATTTGAATTCTATCTCAGTCATTTATTAACTTTGTGGACCTACATAAGTCACTTCATCATTGTAAGTTTCCAATTCCTCATCTGTAAAATAGGTATATTAATAACACTTCCTTCATAGGATTATTGTATCAAGTAAGATAAAATATGTAAAACACTGCAAACATTAATGTGCTACATAAATGCTAGCTGTCATTATCTACTGTTTGAAGAGCATGTTTCAGAAGGTTTGGGGGTATTTTTAAAAGTTGTCACCATAAAGCTATTATTTTTTTAGAGACTTAGAATTGATGATGCCTAATAAAGAATTTTAAAAATCAAAGATTCTTGTTAAATCCTTTCAGGGAAAGGGACTCATATATAAAGCAATAAAGAAAGCTTTCGGTAGCTGATAGATTCAAAGATAGATTCACTAATGTTCACAAAGAAGATGATTTTGTTATCTTTTGTGGACCCTGAAGAGTTTGGGGAGGCCAGGAGATAGATCAACCTATATATCTTAGGTTAAATATTAACTACACTATTTAGGACAAGTTCTATATTCACTTGGTTTCATTTACTCCCCCCCCCCAAAAAAAAAGCTGCCCCTTTGATTTTGCTGTAAACCAACACTGATACATTTGACATTCATTCTCAATCACTAGCCAAAAGAAGCTGGGTCAAAAGGAGAAAAATGAGTCATTGGTTTGGCTGTCTTAGGGTAACAACTATTCTTTCTGCTTCTATCAAAGATGGGTAAAGATCAGACAGTGATAGAATCTGTAAAACTTTAAAGAAAGAGTCTTACCTGTTTTAATTACAATTAAAATAATTATTCTACCCTTTTTTAACTGTTTCAAATTTCTGCTTGGGAGCATCTTTTGTTCTAGAAAAAAGCACATTATTTTCCCCAAAAATATCATTTAGGTGTTAAGTAAGAATTACTCTAATGCAAGCTTCGTGCCTCCATCTTTCACATCTGCTCTACTGAAGAGTAACCAGCAAAGAAGAATAACTAACAGTAGAAGAGACTGACAATAACTGATGCTTCTATAGTACTTTAGAGTTTATAAAGTGCTGTAGGTATATTCTTATTTGAAACCCACAACAATCCTTTGAGGTATGTGTTATAGCTAATATTCCAACTTTAAAGATGTGGAAAATGAGGCTCAGGAATATCAAATAATTGATCCAAGGCCCCACAGTCAATTTGGGCCAGAAATCAATTCTGAAAAAATATTTTCCTAATTCCAAGATCTGAAGAGAAAGCTAATAGGTAATGCTTGTATTTAGATGTTTGATTTTCATTGTATTTACCCCAGAATTTAGCATCGTACATGGTACATAAGTATGAATAAATGTTTTTTGAGGCCACAGGTTGATGGAGTGGGAGTCCTGGAGTAGATCACTATGACCTTAGAGACTTACTAGCTTTGTGACTATGGACAAGTCACTTAACACTGTTTACCTTAATTTCCTCATCTATAAAACAAGGACAATCATAGCATCTACTTCTGAGAGCTTTTTACAAGAATTAAATAAAATAATTGGAAAGTGATAAGGACAGTGCCTGGCACAAAGTAAGTGCTATATAAATTTTAATTATTATTCTTATTTTTGATCTCCAAGGCTAAAATGGGCATGATCAATATTGTTGTCATTGTTGTTGTTCATTCTTGGTTTTTAAAGACGACCAATGACATCACAAATGAGTGATGTTTTGGAAATATTTTAAGATCAAGCAAGAATTAGAAAAAATTAAAAATGTAAAATAAATAAGTTTGATTACATCAAATTGAAAAGGTTTTGTACAAACAAAACAAATGCAACCAAAGTTAGAAGGGAAGCAACATATTGGGAAAAAATCTTTATAATAAAAACCTCTGACAAAGGTCTAATTACTCAAACTTATAGGAGCTAAATCAATTGTACAAAAAATCAAGCCATTCTCCAATTGATAAATGGGCAAGGGACATGAATAGGCAATTTTCAGTCAAAGAAATCAAAACTATTAATAAGCACATGAAAAAGTGATCTAAATATCTTATAATCAGAGAAATGCAAATCAAAACAACTCTGTGGTATCACCTCACACCTAACAGATTGGCTAACATGACAGCAATGGAAAGTAATGAATGCTGGAGGGAATGTGGCAAAAATGGGACATTAATTCAATGCTGGTGGGATTGTGAACTGTTCAAACCATTCTGGAAGGCAATTTAGAACTATGCCCAAAGAGCGATAAAAGACTATCTGCCCTTTGATCCAGCTATAGCACTGCTGGGTTTTACCCCAAAGAGATAATAAGGAAAAATACATGTACAAGAATATTCATAGCTGTGCTCTTTGTGATGGCAAAAAAAAAAATGGAAAATGAGGGGATGCCCTTCAATTGGGGAATGGCTGTACAAATTGTGGTATATGTTGGTGATGGACTACTATTGTGCTCAAAGGAATAATAAAGTGGAGGAATTTCATGGGAACTGGAACAATTTCCAGGAAGTGATGCAGAGCAAAAGGAGAAGAATGAAGAGAACACTGTACACAAAGACTGATCACTGTGGTATAATCAAATGTAATGAATGGACTTCTCTACTAGCAGCAATGCAATGATCCAGGACAATTTGAAGGACTTAAGAGAAAGAACACTTTACACATCCAGAGAAAGAGCTGTGGGAGCAGAAATACAAAAGAAAAACAACTGCTTGATCACATGGGATGGTGGGGATATGATTGGGTATGTAGAATCTAATTGATCACCCTATTGTAGATATCAATAATATGGAAATAGGTCTTCATCAATGACACATGTAAAACCCAGTGGAATTGCACGTCAGCTATAGCAGGGGTTTTGGGAAGGGGAGGGAAAGAACATGAATCTTGTAACCATGGAAAAATATTCTAAAGTAACTAATTAAATAAAATTTTCCAAATAAATAAATGAAAGCTTATAGAAAAAACAAATGAGTGGTGTTTTGACTTATACATGAATTGGATTTAAGTGAGGCAGAGTTGCATAGTCATCAGCCTTGATCTCTCTTTCAGAGTCACCAAAGTGTAGTGGGAAGACAAATGTCAGGATAATTGGCAACAACTTGAGATGTAGTAGATGATCTTGACATCTTCAATGACTGACTAAGTTGTAAACACTGTATAGTGGCTACTTCAGCCACCTTCATGGCCATTGGAACAAATTGTTTTCATATGCCAGAAGTCTTCACATTCTTAGGGTAGATATTCCCCTAGGTCACCAGTGGTGATGACCACCAGCTTGCACAGCAGCCACAACCTGTGTCAAACTCTCTTGTTCTGTGGGCTAAACCAGGGTCAACATAGACAGAAGGTGGCTGCTTATTCTGTTTTTTTTTTTAATGTTAAAAAATCAGCCATGATGTAATATATCTCTAATCCTTGCTACTACAGAAGAGTGAAATTAGTGGATATCAGGGGCTCAGAAATCCTGAGCTGTAGCCCATTAAACCTCAGAAGTATCCCCATTAAATTCAGCCCTTCCACATTTGCACTATCACCAATTCCTGACTCTCTAGGACTCATCTACATTATTCTAATATCTATAAGTTCAACATCAACAGTACAATATTTTCATAACAATTCCTACTCAGCAACTTTATTTGCACAATGAGAAACGACAAAATCCAGATGTCTGTCTAAATTATACTTTCAAAAGAAACAAGATGAGGTTCAATAAATTTGAATTCATTTTGCCTGTGACATTCATGGCATTTATTTTTCCAGCTAAAGGCAGAAATGGATAAGACGTCAATGGTTCAAAAACCAATGTAGATTTGGCCCCAAAGTAGTACTTGCCTTTGCTGTTGCTTTTTTGCAAGTCAATTTGAATTTACTTGGAGACATGCACCAAAGTTTATTCTTTCTTATCCTTTTGAAACTCTACGTAAATATGGCTATGGGTCGAATCCAATTTGGGATCAAATTTTACACATGAAAATAAAATAGTAAGCTTAGTCATTTATGCAATACCTGAATAATGTAACTTATAATCCTTTTGAGGGGTAGGGAATTGAAATAGATATTACTTATATTCCATCTCCTACTTTTTAAAGCTGAAAAACTTTCTTCAAATCTAAATTATGTGGATTCTTCATATGGATTGAATACAGTGAAAAATTGCTCAGATTTTTTTTCATTCACCAGTAGACATGCAGGATTAGGCCTCAATTTTTACAGGTGCTAGAATGTAAAAGAAACAATTTTAACTATTTATTACAAGAGATAATGTGGCATTTATGATTAAAATAGTGAAAATAAGGGGCAGCTGGGTAGCTCAGTGGATTGAGAGCCAGGCCTAGAGATGGGAGGTCCTAGGTTCAAATCTGGCCTCAGCCACTTCCTAGCTGTGTGACCCTGGGCAAGTCACTTGACCCCCATTGCCTAGCCCTTACCACTCTTCTGCCTTGGAGCCAATACATAGTGTTGACTCCAAGACAGAAGGTAAGGGTTTCAATTAAAAAAATAGTGAAAATAGTTTTCTGGGTGTGTATTATCCCTCATCATAAATTGCAGTGCTTTCTTCTAAGGAACAACAGAACTATATTCATTTATAAAACATCATTTCTATAGTACTGTATTGTGGGGGCAGGGAGGCTTAGAAATAACTATTAGAGGTAATAGAAAGAAAGCCCAATTTTGCTGAGTTATGGAATTTGAGGAGAGAAATAAAGTTTTAACCTGAAAAGATATGCAAACGCCTGATTTTGAAGGAGTTTTAGAGTCCAAGTAAGGATTTTATATTTGATCCTAAAGGTAAGTCAGAGTCACTGGAACCTAGTGACTGAAGGATGAAATTGTCACATCTGAGATTTAGGGAGAAAACTTTGGCAGCTGAGAGGAAAAGAATTGGAGTGGAGAATGCCTCAGAAGAGTCAGACCAACTGGAAGGCTACCGTAATAGTCCAACCATAAGGTGATGGGGACCTTGCACAATAGCTGTGTGAATGAAAGTGAAAAAAGAATTACCTGTGAGAGATGTGAAGACAGAAATGACAAAATGGGGCACAAGACTAAAAATGTGACCAAGTGAGAAATTGAGGATAACTCACATTGAGATTGTGAGTCTTGTGACTGAGATTAGGGTGGTACCCCTGACACCTTTGACAGTAATAGCAAAGTTTGGAAAAGGGGAAGGTTTGGGAAAAAAGATGAGTTCCATTTGGGACGCCAGGAGTTTGAGATGTCTACGTATTTCTATTGAAATATGTCAGTTATAAAATTTTTCCTGAATAGGTAGAAAAGCCACGTCAATTGACTACCCTTATTGACCAATCACCTTGGGACTATAACCATTTCTTATGGCACAGTAGTTATTTCATAACAATCATATACCTCAACTTGTTTAGATATTTCCCAATTGATGGACATCCTTTCAATTTCCAGGTCTTTGCTAACACAAAGAGAGTTACTATTTATTTAGAATATATAGATTCTTTTCCTTTATCACTGATCACCTTAGGGAACATACCTAATAGTGCTATTATTGGATCAAAAGATATACACACTTTTATAACTCTCTGGGTATAAATCCAGATTACTCTTCAAAATGGTTGAATCAGTACATAGTTTCATTGACAGTCTATTACTGTATCCATTTTTCCACATCACCACCAACATTTGTAATTGAGCCCTTTTGTCATTTATCCATTTTGATAGGTGTGAGTTATTTCAGATTTTTATTTGTATTTCTCTAATTAATATTTATTTTGATTTTGAGCCTTTTACATTTGACTATATATGACTTTGATTTCTTCATCCAAAAACTGTCCATGTCTTTTGACAAATTATCAATTGGAGAATGGCTCATATTCTTTGCATGTGACAATGGTCTCTATATATTTTAGATATGATATCTCTTTCTGAGAATTTGTCTATGAAATTTCCCCCTGATTTTCTGCTCTCCATCTAATCTTGGCTACATTAGTTTTATTTGTGCAAGCATTTAATTTAATAAAAAATGCTTATTTTGTATCTCACAATGTTTCTATCTCTTGTTTATTCATAAATTCTTCTCCTATTCAAAAATTTGATAGGTAATATGCTCCCTATTCTAATTTTCTTGTGAAATCTCCCTCTATGTATATACCTAAAACCATCAGCAAATATCTGTAGTGGGGATGTTAAAAGCTTTCCCTATAAGATTAAGAGTAAAACTAGGATACCCATTATTGCCAATATTATTTAATATTGCATTAGAAATGCTATCAATAGCAATAAGATAAGAAAAGAAAATTAGAAAAATCTGTATGGGCAAAGAAATAAAAAATAATCTCTTATTGCAGATGATATGATAGTATATATGTAAAAATCTAGAATTCTACAAGAAAATTAGTTGAAACTATCAATAATTTTAGCAAAGTAGCAGGATATACAATAAACCCACATGAATTATCAGCATTCTCTTATTACTGTCAAAGCTCTGCAAGAAGGGATAGTAAAAGATAACCCAATTAAAATAATCATAGTCAGAATAAAATACATGGGGATTTACCTGCCAAAACAAACCTGGGAACTACATAAATATAATTAAACTTATTTAAAGGCCTAGTTTGGATGGTTCTTACTGTGCAACATCTCTTATGCCTCTAATTGAAAGTTGCCTTGTTTCACCAGAATTCATTTAGCACTTTATTAGTAACAACTAGCATTTATAAACTCTTCATATACATTGTTTAATGTAAGCTCAGGACAATTCTTTAAATGAGATGTTACAGGTATAATCCTCATCATTTCATGGATGAGAGAACTGAGTGGGGTAAAGTGACCAGCTCCAAGTCAATATCTGCTGAGGAGGGATTTGAATCACCAGCTCTTCTAATGTCAAATACATTCTTATTTTCCACTGCACCCTACTGTTGCCTTGTCTGTGGTTTTTGCCATACTGACTCATTTAAGCAATCAATTCTTCTCTTACAACTTCTATCTGTTGTGACAGAACCAGGAGTTCTTACCCAATGACCTAGTTACTTTCCAAAACAACAGAATTATACTTATGTGCTTGCTTGACAAAATCATACAGAATGAATTTAAATGTTTTCATTCTCTTAACAACATCATAATAATTTCCACTTTGTTGTGTTCTAAATCAGCAGAATTTCTTCCTTTATGGTGCTGGAAAAATGTTGTGAATGTGTAACTCAACCAGATGTGACTCAACCATTTCAGTTCATTCCAGGTGGTATGTATTCCTTGGAGAGGAAGGGAGAACAAAAAGAAAAAATATATACATACATATTAAAAACATTTTAAAATAATCCTCCATGATTTCTTCTGTTATATAAAATGCAAAAGGTTTGGAATTAAGTTACAGAAACTGAATTAGGATAAAGGTATGGGGATATCTTATGAAATCCTAAAGAACTGAATTTATACCATAAGTTAAATAAAGTAGTTAGAAGTGGTAAGAAAACAATAAAATAAGAGTGGGAAAGATGAATGACTACTTCCTATGGACTTGACTTTTATTCTGGAAGATCTTTCCAAAGAGAACTGTGCTCTCATTTGAGCCCAGATTCATTTTGTTAGATGTGTTTCATGTGGGGCAAATAAAACAAAGTGGTTAGAGACAAATATCTCAACCTATGTTTATTACGTGATAGCCTCTAAAACAATAGGCCAACACCTCTCCATTCTTTTCCAGTTTGGAACAATCTATTTTTTTTTACTGAGATAGCTTGAGAAAAAGACATTAGATCAAAAAATAATCCTTTCCCCTCCTCTTTCATTTCTACCTAATAGCCTTGCTAAATTGAAGAGAGGATAGAAAGGATGAAAGACAATGAGGAGGAAATGATAATAATAAATATTAAAACAAAAAAGAAATAATGAAAAATCTAAACTGTAGAAACAGAGGACTCATAAGTAAAGATAATTCAAAGTACTGGAGTCAATGTCTCATTCATATGGACAAAGGAAAAGAAGTAGCACTTTTTCATTTGCGGTTTTTAAATATTACCACTTTGCTTTATGGGCAAGTAAATCAGGACAACAATTATCTAACCTAAGATTATAAATTTATTTACTCTTAACTCTTAGCTGTAACCTAATGAGAAATCTCAGAGCCATTAATAGAAGTAGGGTAATAGATAGAAATCATAGGGAGGGACTGAGGAAACTAGTGGTCAGAATGAAAATTAAAAACAAATTCAATGGGGCTGAAGAAAGTAGAAGAGAACAGGAGACTGTGGCCAGGAAGAGAGAGACTGCAGAGTTCAAAGTCTTGGGGTTGAGCAATAAATAATAATGTTCAGAGTGCTTAAGTGGATGGAGTTTACAGAGAAGGAATGAGACATAAATTATCAGCCTTAAAGGATGATAGATTTAGAGCCAAATGGGACCTTAGAGGTCATTTGTTCATCACTTTCATTTTAGAGATGAAAGAACTGAAGTTAAGTGACTTGTTAAGGTTAAAAGGATATTAAGGAGCAGAGTAGGGCTACAAATTCAGGACATTTGAGCATCTAGCATTCTTAGCACTGCTATGCCCTACTTCTAAGCCCCACGTGTATAATAAATTACCAAGTTTGATTCATTCTGACTCCACATCATCTTTTATCAACTCTACCTCATCTCTGCTCAAAGAGTTCATCACCTTTCACCTGGACTCCTGTAATATCTTTCTAACTGCCATACTTTGCTTTCAGTTGGTACCCCTTCCACCCAATTACCAAAGTAATCTTCTTAAGCCTATGTCTGACCATGTGTTCAAAAGTTTTCAATTATTCCCTGTTGCCTCAAAGATAAAGTAGAAGCAAATCAATCTGTTGTTTCAAGCCTAGAAGTTCAAGTCCATCCTAGCTTTCCAATCCTATTTAACATTAGTCCCTTTCATTAACCCTATTTCAGCCACCACTGAGAAAAGCCAACTTCTTTTGTAATCATGACATATATTTTTATTTTTAGTTTCATGAGTCTGGAATCCACACTCTAGCTTCTTATAATTTTCTGTACTTAGATGTTGCCACTGTGAGAATTACTCTCAGAGACAATAACTTTGATGAAGATATTAATTCACTTTAAGAAAAACAAAACTAATGAATCTATGAGACATCAAGAAACAGCAAAACAAAATAAAGAGAAACCTTATCGTGTTTGATAAGGTTAAACTGTTTACATCATTATATGGGAAGATGATATTTATAATTCCCAAGACCTTTATCATTATTAGAGTAGTCATACAGAGTAAACATAGAGGACAAGGAGGTGAATTGAATATGATAGGACAATATCTAATAAAATAAAATTAAGAGGTGAGGAAGAAGAATGTATTGGGAGAAGGGAGAAAGGAAAAGTAGAACAGGTTAAATTATTTCACATATAAGAGCTAGAAAACTTTTTAGAGTGCAGGGGAAGATAAGGGAGGTAGGAAGGAAAGCACTTGAACCTTATTCTCATCAGAATTGATTAAAGAGAGAATAGCATATACACTCAGTTGAGTATAGAAATCTATCTCAGCCTATAGGGAAGTAAGAAGGGGATAAAGAAGGGTGTGTTTAGAGAAGAGTGAAGATTGTGGGAGGTGGTAGTTATACATAAAATACTTTTGAGGATGCACAGGATGTAAATAGGGTAGGAGAAATGGCAGGGGAGGAAGGATGTCAGGAAATAATCATGAGTATAAAAAATGTATAAGTTTATCTAATAAAGGCTTCATTTCTCAAATGTGTTGATAAAAGTAAAATGAATAAGAAAACAAATCATTTCCCAATTGTTAAATGGTCAAAGAATATAAACAGGAGGTGGAGTCAAGATGGCAGCCTAGAAGGAGCAGAAGTTCAGACCTCTGAATACTCTTCCTTACTGATCACAAACTGAGTGCTCCTACAGGACTGCAAATCAAACCTAACAACAAGACAGAGGCAAGGAACCCTCCTACGGGACGGGAAGCAGTTCAAAAGGTATACCTCCCAAAAGCCGGAATCCAAGAACACTTGGGTTTAAGGGGAAGGCAGAAGGAAGGTCCCAGGACCCCTCTCCCTGCCCACCTAGAGCACTGAGCTTCCAGTGGCAGCAGGAAACTCTGGGCAGGCAAAGGTGCTGATCTGGAGGGTGTACCTTGCAGGCAGGGTTGTGCTAAGCTCAGAGCATTGAACACAGATGGCGAGGAAGGAGCTAGAGAGGGAGCATAGAGCTGGAAACCTGGCCAGAGCTGTGGAGATCCTCCATATTGCTCCAGCCTTCCTGGAGGTTTTGGCCTCAGAGCACACCCAGCCCAACCCAGCTGAACTTAATCCCATCAAAAGTCTTCAGAACTCAGGGAAGCCCAGGATCCACACCCCTCCCTCACTGACTGCTGGACTTTAATCCAATCAAAAGCCTCCAGAGGACAGGGAAGCTCAAACTCCAACAACTCTCCCCCACAGACTGCACCATGAGATCTGTCAAAGCTCACAGAGGGGAGACTCACAGAAGGCCCCAAAACCAAAAAAAAAATGAGAGGAGCAAGAGCTCAGATAAATACGGGGAGCAAAGAAGGGGTGAATATGAGCAAACAATAGAAAAAGAAGAAAGAAATTACAATAGATAGCTTCTATAGAGCGAACAAAATAGAGGGGTAGAGATCAGCAAATGACAAATCAGAAATCCCAGAGAATTGGATACAGGCTTTGGAAGAATTCAAAATGCAATTAAAAACACAATTAAGAGAGGCAGAAGACAATTGGGAAAAGGACTTAAAAATTAAGATAAGTCATCTGGAAACAGAGGCACTTGAACTAAAACGAGAAAATAGTGTCTTGAAATCCAAAATCAAACAGCTGAAAAATAAGGCACAGGAGATGAAAGATGAGGTAAAGAGGATGAAAGATGACATCCATAGAAAATCAGACCAGTAAGAGAAGGATGATGACCAAAAAGCCAGGGATGAAATCCAGTATTTAAGAACTAGAATACAACTAGATTAAGTGACCTCACAAGGCAGCAAGACACTATAAAACAAAACCAAAAGAAGGAAAAATTGAGGAAAATATGAATAAAATATTAACAAATAAGACTAGAAGCTGGTACTTTGAAAAAAAAAACAAATAAAATAGATAAAGTAGTAGTCAGTCTAATTAAAAAAATAAAGAAGAAAACCAAATTGGCAGTATCCAAGATGAAAAGAGACCTCACCTCTAATGAAGAGGAAATTAAGGCAATCATTAAAACTACTAGGCCAAATTATCGGCAAAAATATGGCAATCTAGGTGATATTGATGAATACTTACAAAAATATAAGACTAACAGAGAAGAAATACATTACCTAAACAACCCCATATGAGAAAAAGAAATTGAACAAGCCATCAAAGAACTCCCTAAGAAAAATTCCCCGGGTCCAGATGGATTCACAAATGAATTCTATCAAACAATCAAAGAACAACTAATCCCAATATTATACAAACTATTAGACAGAATAAGCAAAGAAGGAGTTCTACCAAATTCATTTTACGACACAAACATGGTACTGATTCCAAAGCCAGGCAGGTCAAAAACAGAGAAAGAAAACTACAGACCAATCAACCTAATGAATATAGATGCAAAAATCTTAAATAGGATACTAGCAAAAAGACTCCAGCAAGTTATCATGAGGGTAATTCACTATGATCAGGTAGGATTCATACCAGGAATGCAAGGATGGTTCAATATTAGGAAAACCATCCACATAATTGACCATATTAACAAACAAACTGACAAAAATCACATGATTATCTCAATAGATGCAGAAAAATCCTTTGATAAAATACAACACCAATTCCTATTGAAAACACTAGAAAGTATAGGAATAGAAGGGCCTTTCCTAAAAATAATAAATAGTATATATCAGCAAACATCATCTGCAATGAGGATAAACTAGAAGCCTTCCAAATAAGATCAGGAGTGGAACAAGGATGCCCATTATCACCTCTATTATATAACATTGTTATAGAAACACTAACAGTAGCAATTACAGAAGAAAAAGAAATTGAAGTTACTAAAATTGGCAATGAAGAGACCAAGCTATCACTCTTTGTGGATGATATCATGGTTTACTTAAAGAATCCTAGAGAATCAACCAAAAGCTAGTCCAAACAATCAACAATTTTGGCAAAGTTGCAGGATACAAAATAAACCTGCATATGTCATCAACATTTCTATATATCTCCAACCCATTTCAGCGGCAAGAATTAGAAAGAGAAATTCCGTTTAAAATCACCCTAGACAATATAAAATACGTAGGAATCTATCTGCCAAGACAAACCCAGGAACTATATGAACACAACTACAAAACACTCTCCACACAATTAAAACTAGATCTAAACAACTGGAAAAACATTGACTGCTCATGGGTGGGATGAACTAACATAATAAAAATGACAATCCTACCCTAATTAATTTACTTATTTAGTGCCATACCCATTGAACTACCAAAAATCTTTTTTACTGAATTAGAAAAAAACCATAGCAAAGTTCATTTGGCAGAACAAAAGATCAATGATATCCAGGGAAATCATGAAAAAAATTGCATAGGAAGTAGGACTTGCACTCCCAGATCTCAAACTATGCTATAAAGCAGTGGTTATCAAAACAATTTGGTGCTGGCTAAGAGACAGAAAGGAGGATCAGTGGAATAGACCTGGGGTAAATGACTTCAGCAAGACATCCTATAATGAACCCAAAGATCCCAGTTTTGGGGACCAAAATCCACTATTTGATAAAAACTGTTGGGAAAATTGGAAGACAGTATGGGAGAGATTAGGATTGGATCAATATCTCACACCCTGTACCAAGAGAAAGTCAGCATGAGTGAATGACCTGAATATAAAGAAGGAAACAATAAGCAAATTAGGTGAACACAGAATAATATACTTGTCAGATCTTTAGGAAAGGAAAGACTTTAAATCCAAGGAAGATCTAGAAAAAAATCACAAAATGTAAAATTAATAATTTTGATTACATCAAATTAAAAAGGTTTTGTACAAACAAAACTAATGCATCCAAAATTAGAAGGGAAGCAACAAATTGGGAAACAATCTTCATTACAAAAACCTCTGGCAAAGGTCTAATTACTCAAGTTTATAAAGAGCTAAACCAGTTGTATAAAAAATCAAGCCATTCTCCAATTGATAAATGGGCAAGGAACATGAATAGGGAATTTTCAGTTATAGAAATCAAAACTATTAATAAACTCATAAAAATTTTCTAAATCTTTTATAATCAGAGAAATGCAAATCAAAACAACTCTGAGGTACCACCTCACACCTAGCAGATTGGCTAACATGATAGCAAAGGAAAGTAATAAATGTTGGAGGGGATGTGGCAAAGTTGGGACATTAATGCATTGCTGGTAGAGTTGTGAATTGACCCAACCATTCTGGAGGGCAATTTGCAACTATGCCCAAAGGGCGATAAAAGACTGTCTGCCCTTTGATCCAGCCATAGCACTGCTGGGTTTGTATCCCAAAGAGATAATAAGATAAAAGACATGTACAAAAATATTCATAGCTGTGCTCTCTGTGGTGGCAAGAAATTGGAAAATAGAGGGGATGCCCTTCAATTGGGTAATGACTGTACAAATTGTGGTATATGTTGGTGATGGAATACTATTGTGCTCAAAGGAATAATAAAGTGGAGGAATTCCATGTGGACTGGAACAACCTCCAAGAATTGATGCAGAGTGAGAGGAGCAGAACCAGGAAAACATTGTACACAGAGACTGATACACTGTGGTTCAATCTAAAGTAATGGACTTCTTCATTAATGGCAATGCAATGACCCTGAACAACTTCATAGAACCTACAAGAAAAACCACTATCCACATCCAAAGGAAACACAGTGGTAGTAAAAACACAGAAGAAAAACAACTGCTTGAATACATGTGTTGAAGGGATATGGTTGGGGATGTAGACTCTAAATGAACATCATAGTGTAAACAACAACATGGAAATAGGCTCTGATCCAGGACACATGTAATACCCAATGAAATTGCATGTTGGCTGCAGGAAAAGTGGGTGGAGGGAAGGGAGGGAAATAATATGATTATTGTAACCAAGGAATAATGTTCTAAATTGACTAAATAAACTTATTCAAATGGATAAAAATAAGAATATAAACAGGCAGTTTTCAAATGAAAGCTTTCTATAGTCATGAGAAAAATGCTTTAAATCACCATTGGTTAGATAAATGTGAATTAAATCAGTTCTCAAGTACTACCTCACACCCATCAGATTGGTTATTATGACCAAAAAGAAAATGACAAATGTTGAAGGAGGTATGGGAAAATTGAAAGACTATTTCACTATTTGAGGAGTTGTGAACAGAATCAATAATTCTGGAAAGCAATTTCGAATTCTGTCCAAAGGACCATAAAACTGTGCATAGCCATTGACCCAGTAATCTCACAAACAGATTTATATTCCAAAAAGTTTTAAGAGAACAAACACAAAGAGAAAAGAACCTATTTGTGCAAAAAGAATCATAAAAGGTTTTTTGAGGTATCAAAGAATTAAAAAGTGAAGTGATACCCATTAATGGCTGAATGGCTAAAAATGTAGTGGGATGTTATTCTAATGAAATACTATTGAACTCTACGAGAAGAGAGGAAGGATGATTTCAGAAAAAAACAAACATACAAACCTGGAAAGACATAAATGAACTGATATGGAGTGAACTGTGAAGAACCAGGGGAGCACTATACACAATGAGAGTAGTATTGTATAAGTGAAGAACTTAGTTATTCTCAGAAATGCAATGATCCAAGATAATTCCAAGGACTCCTGATTAAAAATGCCATTTGCTTCCAGAGAGAGAACTGATTGAGTCTTAATTCATAACAAAGCATACTATATTTAACTTTCTATATTTAAAAAAATAATTTTGTTTGAGTTTTCTTCAACAAACTGACTAATATGGATAAAGGTTTTACATGATGGCACATGTAAAATCTATATCAAATTATTTACTGTCTCAGGGAATGTTAAAATTGTTTTTACTTGTAATAGGGGGAAAATAAAAAAGTAAAAGCTTTAAAATAAAAAAAATTAGAAAAATGGGATAATTAAAAGAATAAAAGGAATATAGCTGTTTCTCTATAATAAGACTAATAATTGTAAATTTTAAAACATCCTACAATCATTTATTGAGCATTCATTATGTGCATTGTGCTGAGTTGAAAATAAAAAAGATAAATAAGATCTGATTATATAGTTGAACCAATTAATTGACTAATGTTATTAATCATCTACTATGTGCCAGTCTTTGTGCTAGATTTTAGGGATAGAAAAACTAAATGGTCTCTGCTTTCAACTGGTTTATGTTTTATCAGAGGAGATGTGTATTTATATAATCAGATAGAAATCTAAGCAAAATTAATGAAGGATAATTGAGGGTATGAGAGAATAGTGAGAAGAGGTTTTACACAAAAAATTGATGAGCTTTTGGGGGGGACATAGATTCTAAGAGGTAGAGTTAAGCAGGGAATACTTTCAAAATATGCAGGACATCCCATGCAAAGACATGGAGATGAGCATGAAGGACAGAAAGATAAGTTTAACTGGACCACAGAGTTTGTGACAATAAATATTGTATGATAAGATTTGAAAAGTAGTGCCTGATTGTGAAAAGCTTTAAATATGCAACAAAAATCGTTATTTGATCCTAAAGGTGGTAGGAAGCCATTGGACTTTATTGAGTAATAGAGAGTAAACAATATGCCCAAATAGTTCAAATACAAGATAATATGCAAAAATGTATGAGATAATTAACATGGCTGACTTGAAAGTATTCACATGTAGGGGACAGGGAGGGAGCAATTGGACTAGAACAGGTAATGATCAAATTTGCCCATGGCAGAAGTGATTTTTGATCTTGTAGCACCATGAATGAACTGGAATCCAATCAGGTAAAACTGAAGAAGAATTCACATTTGATTTGAACATTTAATGTAAGAAAGATTTCAATAGCTAAAAATGAGGTAAAGGACCTTTCAGGAATAGGGAAGGTCATAAGGGAAAGGAGAGCACTGGAAGGGTTCATGGAGAAGAGGTTAGACTACACAAAGAAAAAAATTGAACTTAGGGAGTAAGAGCTCCTCAGTCTAGAGAAAAGAACAATTATAGGGTCCATGATCCAAAATCATATGAACAGTATAAATATTAACACCAACCAATTTATATAAAATCATAGAAACTTTGAGGTACTAGGCAGATTTTGAAACTAGAAGACATTTTTAGGACAAGTACAAGAAATATATGAAGCAGTAAGGCAGTGCAGAATATAGAATGCTGGGCCTGGAGTTACAAAGATTTCTCTTCCTGAGTTTAAATCCAGCCCTATATATTTACTAGCTATGTGACTGTGAGACAGTCAGTAAATCCAGTTTGCCTCAGTTTCCCCATCTATAAAATGACCTAGAGAAAGAAATGGCAAACCACTCAGTATCTTTACCAAGAAAACCCCAAATAGGGTCATGAAGTTTTTGATATGACTGAAAAATTACAGGGCAACTGTGTGTGTGTGTGTGTGTGTGTGTGTGCATGTGTGCATGCACATGTGTTATCCAGAGGAGGTATAATGGTTTAACATACAGAAGTCTTTATAAGGGAATTATATGGATGATGATCAAATATCTATGATAATATATTGAAGGGGAAGTTGGGGATATTCAGAGTACATTCCTCAACTGATGAAATCAGTGAAAATGCTTTCCCATAAACTCTGGGATCACTGTGAGAGACAAAATCTTGACCCACTTTGTCTTAAAAGGTACCAAAGGATACTTTATAGTAATGTATGATAAATTGTATCTAAAATAACATTCCATATATAAATGTGTGTGTCTATATATATATATATACACATATATACATACATATATATATATATATATATTCAATCCATCCTTACATCTTTTCTTTTTTTCAGAGTCATCTCTCTGGAACTTCCTTTCCACACAAGTTTCCACAAAAAAGACACTCCCTTACTCCCCAGAATTATCTCCCTAAAAGAATAGCTTTGTTTTTCAGAAAAGTAGCTCTCACTCTAGTCACTCCCCTTTATTTCAGCAAATATCCACCTTCAAGACATAAAAATTTTCCATTAGAAAATCATCCTCTTAAAACATTTTCCTCAGCCCTTGAAAAAAAAATCCCTCCTAAAATGACATCCCATGATACTCCTGAAAAACCCTTCCTGGAATCCACAACCTTCTAGCTATCCCCTCTTTGACCTCTAATTGTAGGGAAACTCCCTCAACTCTTCTTTCCCAAGTGCTCTTCTTGCTTCTTTGCTCTGCATTGAATTTCAATGAGCTACAGCTAATAAAGTCATGAAAATACTCACTGGTCCAAATGTCCAAAGAATAAAAGAAACCAGAGATGATCTAAGGAAAATCAGGCAATGGGCCTAAAATAAATTTAATATTCTCTTCCATGCCTTTCCATTTGTTTGGTTGGTCATTTTTTGTGGAGGAACTCTGAATGTATGCATGTGCTTCCTCCTTCTCTAAAGGAACCAGATTCCAGATATCAAAAAAGAGGGGGCATAAAGTAAACCCCAAGAATGTTGCATCACATCAGAAATTATAGAGTTACCCTTGGGTTACCAGGAATTGTTAGGGAAGGGTAAGAGTTCCAGCCTTCATGTGGTGAAGAAATCCAGGAAGTTCCTAGATGTATCCAAAAAAGGAGAGGACGAAGCTTGGGAGGCCAGGACTAATTGTGAAATGTATTAGGAGTATTGAAAATTGAGAGGTAAATCACCATTAGGATTTGTGACTTAGAAAGTCTTTATACTGAATTTGTTGGACAAAGGCAAAGGATAAAAACAGAAATGGGAAAAAGAAGAGAAGAGAAAAAATGTAGAATGGACTATTGAGGGAACAGATGTGTCAATAAGAGCTATTTGAGGGAAGGTGCAAGAAGGTACAGGAAGAGAAAATATGGATTAGTTCATCCTGCTGTAGGATATCTTCTTTATCTTATTGTGAAAGAAGAAATATATCACTTATATGAGAGAAAAATTCAGAGAGGAAATAGAATGGAGAATAGTATGCTTTAATCTGTATTCAGACTCAGTTCTTTCTATGGTAGTGGATAGACTTTATCCTCATGGGTTCCTCGAGTTATCCTGGATCCTTGTATTGCTGTAATGAAGATTATCTTGCCATCATGTGGTAACATAGTGGTATGAAGAGTAATAGGAAGAAATGTAATAGGGGAGAATTTAGTAATATTACATTTGGGTAAGACTGAGGTAACTTTTCTGGTCAAAAGAAATTTTTGTACAATTAACAATGTCTGAAATTATTTGAAAGACAGTTTAGGTACATTGGAACTCTATTTGGCCACATTTGTAGGGTTATTTTCCTTTTATTATATATAGATATGCATATATACATATCTCTATTATTATTTAACTCTGTTTCTTATTTGTGGTTTTTACATATGGATATTTTTATAATTGTGAATAGGCATTCATACTAGACTAATATAAAATACCATAAATTCAGTTTTGTCCGTGATTATCATAGTTCTTTTGATTTTCCTCTCCTTTATATCTGAAGAACTGATCACTTTCTGATCACCTCAAGCCAATCTTGTCTTGGAACTCATTTCATCACTTCTTTTTTCATGCTATTAGATATTAACAACCTTCTTTTCTTCCTTTTATCGTCGGTCTTATATACGGCTCTGTATATTCCTTCCCCTGACCCCAAGCATGAATTTCCACATAGAAGGTATTTAATAAATATTTATAGCATTAAAATTAAATGATGTATAGATAAGATATTCTTGTTGATGAGACTGCAACCTTTCCTTAATGTATTCTGTATGCTTAGAGTCTGGATTGGGTTGGAGAAAATCACTAGGCATCTGAGCAACTCACCTACATACTGCATAGGAATTGGGCATAGGTGCATAGTTATGGGGAAACAGGAGCCTTAACAGAAGGCTGATGAGGAACAACTTGGTGGCACAGTGGATGGAGGGGCTGGGCCTGCTGTTTGTAGAACCTAGTTTCAAATCTGGCTTCAGACACTTCCTAGCTGTCTGACCCTGGGCAAATCACTTAACCCCATTTGAATAGCCCTTGACCTTCTGAGTTAGAGTTTTTACTAAGAAAGAAAGGGTTAAAAAAAACTAGAATGAGCTGAGTCCAACAGACCAATGAGGAAGAAATTGTAATAAACGAGTATAGGTGGACATAAAGAACAGACTGGCCTAAGAAATTTTGAGAAAAAAGGGATAGGCCATATTTTCAAAAGGAACAAGAAAAGAGCAAAGAGATGCCGGTGGTCATCTATGAAACAGAAATCATGTTATTAGATAGAATCATTCAGCAAACATTTGTTGAGTGATTAATAAATTGTGAGCACTGTCCTAGGAACTGAGGATGCAAATGTTAAGGCAAAATTGTTCCTGTACTCAAGGGCCTTACATTCTAACAGGAAAGAGAATATTCATATATACAAGTCTATTTAAAATACATAAAAAGAGATATAAGGTAACCTTGGGGGAAGAAGACTAGCAACCTAGGTGGGGTACATAAGGAACAAGGAAAGTTCCTTTGTGTTCTAGAAAGTATTATTTGACTTGAATCTTGAAGGAAGCCAGGGATTTCAAGAGGGGGTTAAAGACAGAATGAATAGACATTGGGTACAATCAAATGCAAAGGCACAAAGGTAGAAAATGAAGAGTCAAAAATAGGTTACAAGGAACCAAAAGGCCAGTTTGGCTGAACTGGAGAATGGGTGAAGAGGAGCAGAGTATAATAAAGCTGGGAAGGTAACATGAAACCAGGCTACTATGAAGCAAGCTAAATGCCCAACAATGGTTATCTATAGGACAGTAAGAATGCCTATTAATAATGAGCAAGGATTCATGGTCTCTAGGGTCTAGAAGTATAATCATTTATTCCATATATTTGTATTTAATCCCACTATTGCCTGGGGTTGTAAGAGACAGAGTTTAGGTTTCTTAGTACAATGCCTTGTACCAGAATAGATGCTTAAAATGCTTATTGATCATATTTTATTTGCTTTGGAACTCAAGTTCATCTTTGAGACAATTGGTAGACAATGGACAATCTGAAATAATAAAACATCATCTACATATTACATTTTAGTCATGGTGCATTGGAAAGATAACTGCATCTTGGATCAAAAGGCTTAGATTCAAATATGTCTCTCCCATTTAGTGTGTGGCTTTGGGTAACTCAGATAACTTCTCTGGTTCTCAATTTTCTCACTTACAAAATGAGTAAGATGGACTAGATGATCTTTTAGGGTCTTTCCAGTTCTAAGTGTATAATTCTATGTTCTATGGACATCTCTGATAATTCATCAGAAGCAAAAGAAAATTTCTATTGACTATTGCAGTAATAGTCAATATCCCATGCAATTTATGATTTTTATCTTTTGATTACATAGGAGAAAAAGATGAACTCTCTAAGAATGAATTGTTGACATGAACAGATGATGGAAATAATACAAAACTACTAAAAACATCTGACTCTATAGAAGTTGGATGACTGCTACCACAAAGGCTGGAACTTACCTAGAGACTTAGCACTGATTTAATCCTATACTTCATAATGGCGAGAGCTACTCCAGTTAAACATATACTATACCCACTTACATGGGAAGAGACAGTTAGGAATCGTTTATCTAGCTCTCTGAACCTCCAGAAATCCAATAACATCTAAGACAATAGAAATAATGAAACAAAAGTCTAATAGGGGAGAGTTTGATTTGATCCTAAATTTAAGGAGTTCATGTTCTATTATCAAAAAGAGAGCTATACATTCTTTAAAGCCCAACTGTTGGAGGCAGAGTCAAGATGGCTACTTAGAGGCTGCAAAAGTCCAGATCTCTTGAAAAACCATTCCACACAAAAGTGCTTTGAGGGGACAAAAAAACAAATCTAACACTAACAGGACAGATCTGGGGGACACTCCTGCTGGATTCAACTTAAAAGGTATGCCAAAAAAGCCTGAATTCTAAAACTCTTGGGTTCAAAGGAAAGGAAGGAAGGTCTCAGGACTCCTTCCCCACCTAATGTGCTGAGTTTCCAGTGGTCCCTGGAATCTCTGGGTGGGCAAGGGTTCTAGTCCAGAGGGAGTGCCTTGCTGGCACAGCTGTGTTAGACCCAGGGCCTTTAATAGAGGCAGCTGGAAGAAAAGCTGGTGATCAGTTGGGATTTATAGCAGGAATGAAAGGATGGTACAACATTAGGAAAACCATCCACATAACTGGCCGTTATCAATAAGCAAACCAACAAAAATCACATGATTATCTCAATAGATACAGAAAAAGTCTGACAAAATATAACACTCATTCCTATTAAAAACACTAGAAAGTATAGGAATAGAAGGGCCCTTCCTGAAAATAATAAATAGTATATATCTAAAACCATCAGCAAGCATTATCTGCAATGGGGATGAATTAGGAGCATTCCCAATAAGATCAGGGGTTAAACAAAGATGCCCATTATCTCCTCTATTATTTAACATGGTACTAGAAACACTAACATTAGCAATTACAGAAGAAAAAGAAGTTGAAGATATTAAAATAGGCAATGAGAAGACCAAGTTATCACTCTTTGCAGATGATATGATGGTCTACTTAAAGAATCCTAGAGAATCAACCAGAAAGCTAGTGGAAATAATCAACAACTTTAGCAAAGTTGTAGGATACAAATTAAACCCACATAAATTATCAGCATTTCTATACATTTCCAACATATTCTGACAGAGAAAAGAATGGAAAAGAAATTCCATTTAAAATCACCTTAGAAAATATAAAATACTTAGGAATGTATTTGCCAAGACAAACAAAGGAATTATGTGAACACAACTACAACACTCTTTCTACACAATTAAAACTAGATCTAAACAACTGGAAAAAGCATAAATTGTTCATGAGTAGGATGAACTAACATTATAAAAATGACAATCCTACCCAAATTAATTTAATTATTCCATATTGTAATAGGTGTGTTAAAAGAAGGTTTCAAAACTAAGTAACTATATATATATATAGCTTTATTTAGCTAAAGGGAGAAAGGAAACTGAATTAGGGAATAACTAACTCAACCCAAAACAGAGATTAAAACCCTTATAACTACCATAATTATTCTAAACTAAATTCTTAAATACTAATTAAGTTTGGGGGTGGTGGTTGGTAGGAACAAGGAAAAGGGCCAACTATTCTCACAACCAGGAGTCCTTTTTGAGTCAAGCAGTAGTCTCAGTAACAGCTCTGTTGAAATCCACTTGACAGCAGCAGCAAGGACAGGCAGAATATCAAGAAAGCCAAAGAGGAGGGAATCACTGGCTTTCTGGGTCCACCCCAGAAATACCAAACAGAAACCCTCTTGGCTTTCCTGACTACTAAGGAAAAACAATCAGCCTCTCACTCTTCCAGAGGAGTCCACCAACTACTCCCAGAAACTGCCTGTGTGTTCAGTTCCCCAGCTCCTGAGAGTTCACTTTGGAATGTTCATTTGCTGGATCTCTTACTGTCACCTAGCCCCTGCTAAAATCCTTTACTACAGTGCCATACCTAGTAAAATACCAAGAAACATTTTTACTGAGTTAGGAAAAAAAACTATAGCAAAGTTCATTTGGAAGAACAAAATATCAAGAATATCAAGGGAAATAATGAAAAAAAAATGTGAAGGGTGGAGACCAGGTAGTATCAGATCTTAAATTATACTATAAAGCAGTGGTCATCAAAACAATATGGTACTGTTTAAGAGACAGAAAGGAGAATTAGTGGAATAGACCTGGAGTAAATGACTTCAGCAAGACAGTGTGTGATAAACCCAAAGATCCCAGCTTTGGGAACAAAAATCCACTATTTGACAAAAACTGTTGGGAAAATTTCAAAACAGCATGGGAGAAATCAAGTTTAGAACAACATCTCAAACCCTACACCATGATAAACTCAGAATGTGTGAATGACTTAAATATAAAGAAGGAAACTATAAGTAATTTGGTAAAAACAGAATAGTATAGATGTCAGACCTTTGGGAAGGGAAAGATTTTAAAACCAAGCAAGACATAGAAAGAGTCACAAAATGTAAAATAAATAATTTTATTGCCCTAAATTATAAAGGGTTTCTACAAATTAAGCACAATGCAAACAAACTTAGAAGGGAAGAAACAAACTGGGGGAAAAACCTTTATAACACAAATCTCTGACAAAGATCCAATTATTCAAATTTATAAGGAGCTAAATCAATTGTACAAAAAAACAAACAAACAAACAAAAAAAAAAACCAAGCCATTCCCCAATAGATAAATGGCAAGGGACATGAAAAAGCAATTTTCAGATCAAGAAATGAAAAATCACATGAGAGTTTCTAAATCTCTTATTATTAGAGAAATGCAAATCAAAACATCTCTGAGGTACCACCGTACACCTAACAGATTGGCTAACAGGACAAAAAAATAAAGTAATAAATGTTGGAGGGGATGTTGCAAAATTGGGATATTAATGCATTGCTGATGGAGTTGTGAATTGATCCAACCATTCTGGAGGACAATTTGGAACTATGCTCAAAGGACGCTGAAAGACTGCCTTCCCTTTGATCCAGCCATAGCACTGCTGGATTTGTACCCCAAAGAGATAATAGAGAGAAAGACTTGTACAAAAATACTTATAGCTGTACTCTTTGTGGTGGCAAAAAAGGGAAAATGAGGGGATACCCTTCAATTGGGCAATGACTGAACAAGTTATGGTATCTGTTGGTGATGGAATACTTTTGTGCTAAAAAGAATAATGAACTGGACAAATTTCATGTGAACTGGAATGACCTCCAGGAATTGATGCAGAGTGAAAGGAGCAGAACCAGGAGAACATTATACACAGAGACTGATACACTATGGTACAATCGAATGCAATGGACTTCTCCATTAGTGGCATTGCAGTGATCCAAAACGATGTGGAGGGATCTATGAAAAAGAACACTACCCACATTCAGAGGGAAAACTGTGGGAGTAGAAAACACAGAAGAAAAACAATTGCTTGATCACTTGGGTTAATGGAGATATGATTGGGGATACAGATTCTAAACAATAACCCTAGTGCAAATATTAATAATATGGAAATAGGTCCTGATCAGTGACACATATAAAACCCAGTGAAATTGAGCATTGGCTATGGGAGGGGGTTGTGAGGAGGGGAGAGAGAGAACATGAAACATGTAACTATGGAAAATTTTCCTTAATTAAATAAAATTTTTAAAAGGAAAAAAGACATGTAAAAAGAAAAAAAGAAACCCCAACTGTTTCCCCATCCCCCAGCCCAAATTGACCCATCAAACCATGTATAGTATGCTATTTGTTTCTCATATATTTATAGGTATTTTTGTTTTGTAGTCTTTTAAAGAGAAGCAATACTTTTTAGTAGATTATGAATTCCAAAAGGACAGATATTATTTCTTAGCTAATTTTTGTATCAATCCTAGGCACAATGTTTTCTACAAAATAAGTATTTAATAAATACCAATTTAAGAAAGAAAAAGAAGGCATTACACTGACAGGCCTGAGATCAGAAGGTTTGTTAAATCTTGATTTCTGCTGATTTCATAATTTGTCTCTCCTGTAACAATAATTGTTTTATAAATGACCATTCTATTCTTTGCAATGAAAAATACCATCATTCATTCCCAAAGTAATTTCCCAGATTTGTGGCTATCTATCAATATTTTGGGCATTGCTTACTTGTCAGGCTAACAAGAAACTGAAAAGCTTTTGTGAGTCTCAGGTTTCAGTTATTCATTTACAGAGGTTATTATTTAGTGAAGACGTTGGCTCACCAGCAACCAGGCAAATGACCTAAAGCTGTCAGGAGTTCTACTCCTATACTTAAGTCTTTGAAGGTAGGGGTCTCTGCCATGAGCCTGGGTTTTGCCCAGCATCTGTTTGCAGTTTGGACTGCTTTTCCTTATAGCATTCCATTGTGGATAATATGACTTATAAGGCTGCCTATAGTTCCTTTTCCTTTTTGGCAAAACTGAGTATTGCTCATCTGGTATGAGTAACTTTGACATGTAGGCTATTGACCAGCCTTCATCTAATAGTACTACCCTAACTAAATCTATCTTTTCCACAAGGAAAAATATGTTGTACAAATGAAATGTTGCTGAAAAATCATGATTTTGATTATGATGCTTTCCTTGCCAAAAAGGGAAGAGTAAGGTCCTTAATTGCTTAACCCTCCTAGTTGGATCAAGATTGGGGTTTTGTGCTTATGAATTGATACAAATATCAACAGAATTACCAGATTTGCAAATTTGTTGCTGAGGTAAAAATTAAATTTGAGAAATGATGATAGAGTGGAATGGAATGTCAAGATATCATAAGGAGTTAAAGGTAAAAGCGATTTTAAAGACTATTTAGTCCAACATCCCAATTTTATAGCTAAGTAAACTGAGACAGATGGATGATGATATGTACACCTACTAAACAGGGTTGTTGTGAAGATCAAAAGAAATATTTGTAAAAGAGTGCTTAGCACAGTGCATGACATATAGCAGGTTTATATAAATTTATATTCCCTTCATATTAGCTGCTCAGTGTTAGTTGAATTAAGTGATCATCAAGTATTCATTAAGTGCTTATTATGGGGTGTTAGGTGCTGGAAAAAGGAAGTCCCTGCCCTCAAGGAGCTTACATTCTATCAGGAGAGATAAATGATTTATAAGTATGTATATACAAGAATGTGTATGTATGCATAATATGTATGTTTATAGGTTTAAATATATGGATGATCTCTAATTGCTAGTGCTCTGCCCTCCACAAGTACCTTGAATTTATTTTGTGTTATTTTGTGTTAGAAAGAGAAGCAAAGACACAGACACAGATGAGGTAATTTTGAAGGGAAGGGCACTAGCAACTGAATAATTAGTGCTAACAAAATCAGAGGTTTCATACAGAAAAAACTCTAGTTTCTCTTAACATAGCACTGTATGTGTATATGCATATATGATATACATATTATATTTTTGAGACTAGATCTCCCTACTTATCAAGGTTGGAAATTCCGTAGCCATTTGTGGACATGAGACCACCCTTAATAATATAGAAGCTTTGATCTGCCCCATTTCTGACTCAGTTCAGTTCACACCCTCATTTGGCAGTCTCATACCCTCCACCTTCTGCCCTAGGGTGCTTAACCTTTGGGGATTCAAAGAGGTATGAGGTGTCCTTTTTGATATAGATACTGTGAGAGAGTATGTCATGGACTTCAAGGTAGAATATTTATATCCACAGATCATAGTTAATCACATTAATACATCTCAGTTCTAAAGGCAAATTAAATCTGACTGACTAATCTATTGCAATTTATAATCAGGGAGAATGTTACAGATATCATTATATATTATATATAATAAGGGATTCATGAGCTATGGAATTAGAGAGTAAGCTATCAACTCCTTAGGGGTATCTCTCTGTAAGGGTCAGAATGTAAGGGGTTGGATATCTAGCCTATACACTAAGTATTTTGCTCCAACTCCTAGCTCAACCCAGGCAGGGCTAATTAGTTCTTAGATAGAGGGGCCTCAGCCTTGAGTTGAGGACCTGGGGATGCACCAAGCCTCTCTCAAGAGAGGAGGCCTCTCCTGAGACTTGTCCCTTCAGAAAATTCAGGAAAAGAGTCAGCTTTTTTTACTCATCCCACATGGTAGTTCTGAGGAAAATAGAAGCAGTCCGAGGTCTTCAGTCAGAGCTCCTCCAAGGTCAAGTTGAAGATGAAAAATAAAAATCCTCTCTCACAGGAAGTTCTTGGCATTTTTAAAGACTGTTTCTTTTCATCACTTCCTGTGACTTCCTTCCATTTTACATGTACCAATTATAGCTAAAGCTTTGCTTAGGACTGCCCAGGGAGCAGTCAGTCAATTCTGATTCATCATGCACTATCGTACACATGGGTCACAGACTTCCTCCATTCAAGTGTAAGTGGGGTGTATACATTTCTGTTGATTAAATATAAAAATGGGCAGGGTAGAGTTAATTTAATCTTCATATCTCCCTAAAAGAACAATCATTCACCATGTTCCATATCACTGACTTGTCAGAGGAATTAAGAGTTGAGATAGTAGCTCAAGATCAGATTCTACATTTCTATCATTAGTTATATATCAACATCAGTCAATAAACACTCATTAAGCAACTTATATGTTCCAGGAACTGTGTTAAGCACTGGGAATGCAATAGTCCAGGCCTGAAGTGATGAGGGCCTCCACTTCGGTGGTATCAGAATCAGAGGAGAAAAAGGAATGTATTCAAGAGATGTTGCAAAGTCACAATCTATAGGCCTTGACAACAGAATTAATTATAAAGGGGTGAGACATAAATAAATATGAGACATAATAAATAAACAAAATAAATAAATAAATAAAAAATAAATGAGACAAAATAAATAAATAAAAAAGACAAAAATAAATAAATAAAACATCTAGATTGTGAGACTGGGACACTGAGACGTAGGTAGTAATATAGGAGTCTGGAAAGAAGGACAGTTTGAAGAAAAAGATAAGGAGATCAATTTTGGACATGTTGAGTTTAAGATATCCATAGTATATCCAATTTGATCTAACTAATAGGTAATTGGAGATGTGACATTAGATGTCAACAGGAAGCTTAGATCTAGATAAGTAGATCTGAAAATCATCAGCACAGGGATGATAAGTGAATCCATGGAAGCTGATGAAATTAAGGTGAAGTAGTATAGAGGATGAAGAAATCCCAAAACAAAATCATTTGGGACATCCATGATTTGCGTATGTGACATGGATGAATATCCAGAAAAGGAGACTTTGAAGTCCAGACAGATAGACAACAAGGAAACATTAGAGTCGTGAAAATCCAGAGAGAAGAGATTTTCAAGGAGGAAAGGATGATTGCCAGTGTCAAACCTTATAGAGAATTAATCCCTCATGGAGGATAAGGTTAGAGAAAAGGTCACTGGATATGGCAACTAAGAAATCATTGTCCATTTTGGAGATAGTATTTACAGTTGATGAAATCAGAAGCCAGAGAGTAAAGAATTAAGAAGAGAGTGAGAAGAGTGGGAGTGGATCACTTTCTCAAGGAGTTTAGCTAGAAGAGGCAGAAGATCTATGAGACAATAGTTAGCAGGAATAGAAGGATCGAGTAAGTATTTTTGGAGGATGGAGGAGACATAGGCAGTCTTATAAAGAGTCAGAAAGCAGGTAGGAAGACTGAAGATAAGAGTGTGTGATGAAAGCAGAGGCGATCTACTGGAGACAGAATGAAGCAAGGAGATCACTTGCGTAGTTTAGCCTTGGCAAAGATAAAGGTCTCTTTTATGTGTGAGACAGGGATAAAGGAGAACATAATGGCAATGGCAGGCATCTGAGTGATGAGATGAGCAGGAAAGGAGCACAAAAGGCTCTTGTTGAATGACCAAATTTTCAGTAAATGATGAGGCAAAGTTCTCTGCTGAGGGAGTCAGGAAAAAGTAACAATGTAATATTTGAATAGCAATGAAAGGTTAGGAAGAGTATAAAGATTAAAATTTAGGGAAGACTGAGGCAGGTAGAAATTAGTTTCTCTCTGCAAGGAGTATTATATTTTTAGAGGTTTATTAAGGATTAAGGATTAAAGAAAATACAGGATAAGGAAAACGTGCTTAGGCCAGAGGCCTAGACAAGACCTCACCTACATTATGGAAAGAGCCACATCTGCTCCCAAAATGGAAGTCCAAAAAAAAAAAAAGAGAGCTCAAAAGCCTTTGCAATCAACTTAAGTACCTTCTCGATCTCGCCCACCTCAGAATTCCGTGAGATTACAAAGGATTTTGGGGAAGTGGAGCAAGGACTTGTGGGGATTGAAGTCCAGAGTTCAAATCTCAATTTTACATACCCCCATTTGATCCTCTGGGAAGAAGTCCTTCCCCAACGGATCATAAAAACATAATCAATTTAAAGATTACAATAATTTGAGGATAAGAAAAAAAACCAATAATTGCTGAACGCATTGACAAAAAGCCAGTTAGGGGGCAGTCCCCTTTGGCATGAAAGTATACATACAAATAAATGTTCAATCAACCACACCCAGAGTTCAATTTTGTGCAACTTGTGGTCTGGAGGCTTCTTCATGATGGCTTCTCCAACAGTTCAATTTCTGGATTCAGGGAACTAGCATCTTCTTTACCTAAAATTCTTCTCAAAAGGAATTTAAACTTTGCAATTTAAATAATGATATTTTTTTATATTCCCCCCATTAAGAGGGTGATTTAAAAAAAACAGGATCACTTAGGGATGCATGGCTGAGGTATGAGGTATATGAATCAATTGGCAAGGGATATTAAAAAGACATCAGAAAAATCAAAAAGAAAAGAAAAATTTCTGGATGAAAATATAGATTATCAAAGTCTTATGTGTAAAAATTCCAAGTAAAAGAAGAATAAATCTACAACAGGTCCTTGAATCAGGACCCAATCAAAATGATCTAAGCAATGATGCATTTACCCAGTCAGTAGCCAGGACTACAGCTTATAATCATTGACACATTGTGTCAGCTAAGAAAATATAAAATGCAAGGCTTTCTCACCAAAAATGGGATCCATTTCTTCTTAATATCTGGCCATGATCACTGTGAGTAGAAGGCAAATGAATTGACAAATACATAGGTATCACTATCCCCAAAATTCTCAATAGCCCAATTAATTACAATAGCAAACAAACACACTATCATATTTCACATAAGTTGCTGTGTGGTATTTTTAAAACCTATGAATTGATGAATATGAATTTTTACAAACATAGCAATCTTTCAACCTTGGTAATAAACATATATTTTTAAACCAAGTAAAACTCATCTTGGGTTAAGAACATAATCAAGAAATCTATATATCATTCTGGTAGAAGTAAAATAGTGAGCTGAAGAGTATAAATAAAGGGGTGCTCCTTTTTTGGAGGCTTTTTAAGGGTACAAATGCCCTGAGATTAACTCCCCAACTTCCATTCACATATTTAGAAATGCGGGAAGGTTGGGGGTTATAAAATGTATTTCACTTCAGCTACTAGAATGGGCCTTATCTCATGGTAGGGGCAGGCAAAAGTAACCAGAGATTGTTAAAAAAAATTACAAAAATCATATTTTAAAAAACCCTTAAAATCAGTTGAGATATTTAGCACATAAAATTTTCCAAAGGTTTTATACAATTATAACCAATCCTGAAGTCCATCTATGTGATAATTTACAAAGTCAAAATAGAAAGGCTGTTTTTTTTCATATGGGCTTAATTACAATAATATTTTTTTCAGCACAGTTATAGGGGAAAAACAACAGAATTAAAAACTCAGTACATTAAAAATAAATTCAATCAACCTTCAGTGAAACAGAATAATATTCAATCCAGTAATATATGACTTTAACATCACAAAGTTAAACCTTAAAAAAAATGCAATAGAATACAGAGATTTTTATAAACCATTGGAGTCTGAAATGCCTCAAAATATAGCCTTTAAGTTCCTTGGGTTCTTATCCATTTAAATGCCTATTGTCCGAAGGCAGAGTGGTAAGGGCTAAGCAATGGGGTCTGAGTGATCTGCCCCGGGCCACACGGCCATGAAGTGTCTCAGGCCAGATTTTAACCCAGGACCACATGTCTTCAGGTCTGGCTCTTAGTTCGTTGAGCCACCCATTTGCAAATTCAAAGTTGAATCTTTGGGCTGAATCTTTCTTCTGGCACACAGGTGAAATCAATGAAATTACCAGAACAGTCAAAAAGTTTTTACAGCCTTTTAAACAGCCCATTGCATAAAAGTCTGTTTGAAAAGTCTGTTTCTTCTCTCTCCCTTGATATGATCCCTCTGCCTGCCCCAGTCCATGTAGCTAATCTTAGCCTAAGGGAAAATTGTCCATTCTCTTTTCCCTCTCATCTCTCCCCTCAGCTGTTACCAGCTGGTCAATGAGTCCTGGGTGATCTGCTCCAAGGATCTGGGTGATGAGCTGGCTGGGGTCACGCTCACAGGTCTGGGGCTGCAGAAACAGGCAGGCAGGGCCGGGTGATCTGGCACCAGGTGGTTGCAATCTTGGTTGAATCAGGTCTGGATGGGGGCTGAACGCCCGCAGGCAAAAGTGGATGAGCCTGATGGGGTGGGTGGCAAACGCAACAGGTCTGGATCGAGCAGCAGCTTTGCGAGGGTAAAAAAATCACCTTGACCAGAGAGATGTGTCTCAAAAAAAATGTCTAGGTACTAGATATTAAAGATTAAATCAGAAGATTGGGAGTTTTTTTTCCCATTAGGTTGCCAACTGTAAAGATTAAAATTTAGGGGAGACTGAGGCAGGTAGAAATTAGTTTCTCTCTGCAAGGAATATTATATTTTAGAGGTTTATTAAGGATTAAGGATTAAAGAAAATACAGGATAAGGAAAACGTGCCTAGGCCAGAGGCCTAGACAAGACCTCACCTACATTATGGAAAGAGCCACATCTGCTCCCAAAACGGAAGTCCAAAAAAAAAAAAAGAGAGAGAGAGCTCAAAAGCCTTTGCAATCAGCTTAAGTACCTTCTCGATCTCGCCCACCTCAGAATTCTGTGAGATTACAAAGGATTTTGGGGAAGTGGAGCAAGGACTTGTGGGGATTGAAGTCCAGAGTTCAAGTCTCAATTTTACAAGAGTGAGTGGTAAGTAGGGTAATAAGTTAAATACAGTGGTACAAAATGATTTTCTAGCAGCAAGGAGGGATGAGCGGGGTACTGGAATGCAAATTTGTAATATGAAGAATGGAGAAATGGAGGACAAGAAGACCTCTAGAGTGAATGATGATGCCAGCAAGTCTCAGAAAGTGGTGCAGCTGGTATACAAAGAGCCATCTGATAGGAAGTGAAACAAGATAAGTGTATAACAGCAGATGAGACTAGGATCCTGCAGAACATCAATATAAGGAATGGAGTATAAGATCAGCCAGGCCTGCTTATCAAATGAGAGTTGGGGACATCGCCATTATATAGAACTGTGACTAACTCAAATGCAATGTGCTACTGGTCATATTGACTTTTTGATTGTTTTTTTTTTTCTGCAAGAAATATAAAGAACTGGGCCAGCAACTTGAATCAAGGATCTGACTTTTATTTTGTGGGCATAAAATACAGAAGTCAGAAGTCTGCAGCCATGCACAGTCTATGGCCAGAAACAATCTGATTTCAAGATATAAGGGCTTATGTAGACTTTGGACAATTGCTTAATAGAGATTACAGGACCATATATTCAGAACATGTACCTAAAGTGAGGTTTAGAACATTTTGATGAAATATTTAATAAATTCCAGCAAAGAGGTTATGACTAGGTCACCCTTTTTCTCCATACTCTTCCTAGTGTCACTTAATTATGATACTGCCAGTTTAGGGGCTACATTTCTTCTTGTCACATCCTGTAGAGGGTATGGCAAGGAGAAAAAAAGAGAGAATTGTACAAGCACTTTCATCACTATAGAGTCTCTAAATATCATTCCTATTCCTAGTGTATCTTATTATCACAACTAAGCTTATTAAACAATAGATTGTATAAAGGATATTTCAGAGACAGGAGAGTTTCAAAGATCAAGAAAATGGAAGAAGTGATGGCAAGACTAAGGCCATGATCATTTTGTGTGTAAGGGGGGTAGAAAAGTAGCTTTTGGGAAATAGATTGAGAAAACTGTATATGAGAAATTATTATGTACATTGGTTACCCTATTAGAAGATCAGAAAATGGGAAGGAGAGAAAGATATTGAATGTTAGTGAGATATTGAATTTGGAGGAAGGAAGGGAAGTGGCCTAGAGGTTTTTAGACTCTAACTTCCAGAATTTTGATCATATGGTAAATGTGGAATGTATGGATCTCAAAAGAAGAAATTATATTATTTCTGCTCTTTTGCACTTGTTTTCAATGTTTTTATGTCCTAATACATGGTCAATATTTTATGAATGTACCATGTGCTGCTGAAAAGAAAGTATATTCCTTTTTATCCCTATTTATTTTTCTCCACATATCTATTAACTCTAATTTTTCTAAGATTTCATTCACTTCTCTTACCTCTTTCTTATTTATTTTTTGGTTTGATTTATCTAGTTCAGATAGAGGAAGGTTCAGGTCTCCCACTAGTATAGTTTTTCTATCTATTTCATCCTTGAGCTCTTCTAGTTTCTCCTTTAGAAATTTGGATGCTATGCCATTTGGTGTATACATGTTGAGTACTGATATTTCCTCATTGTCTATACTGCCTTTTATCAGGATATAATTACCTTCCCTATCTCTTTTAACTAGATTTATTTTTACTTTGGCTTTGTCAGATATAATTGCGACTCCTGCCTTCTTTTTATCAATTGATGCCCAATAGATGTGGCTCCATCCTCTTACTTTCACCCTATGCATATCTACCTTCCTCATGTGTGTTTCTTGTAGACAGCATATGGTAGGGTTTTGAATTCTAATCCACTCTGCTATTCACTTGCATTTTATTCATTCCATTCACATTCAGTGTTAGGATTACTGACTGTGTATTTCCCAGCATTTTGATTTCTACTCCTGGTCCTGCCTTTTCTTCTTTCACTATTTCCTTTTACACCAATGTTTGTTTTTAATCAGTCCCCCTTGTTCCCACCCTTATTTTTCTTCCCTTTCTACGCCCTCTCTTCTTATTCCACCCCTTATTTTCTTTGCAGTCTTTTTAAAACTACCCCCACCCTCTCCCTCCCTTATACTGCTTCCCTCCACCCCAATCCTTTGTTACTCTTCTACTTCCCCATAGGGCATGAATCTTTTCTCTGCCCCCAATGGATTGAATTGTTCTTCCATCTTTGGGTCAATTTCAATGCATGTAAGAGTTGAGTATTTCCTTTCTCCAACCTCTTTACACTTCTGGTGTATTGATGTTCTCTCCACTCCCACCATGAGCTTCTTTATGACATATAAATTTACCCCCTTTTGTTTCTTTTCCAATTTCTTTTAGTATTAACCTCTTTTTTAACTCTCCTTGTATATAGTAGTCATCTCTCGGTGACCGAGAATCACAATTGTCTTTGTGCATTATCATCTATTGATGTACCCTCATGTGGCTTTGAAGTCCAAAGGCTGAGGCGCAGAGTTTGTGGCACATGGGGCATGGGACGCCAGTTGTTACTGGAGGTGCGGTTGTGGCCTGGTGTCGGCGTTCACGTGCAGCAGCAAGACGTCAACTCACTCATCTTCAAAGGTGGTGGCAGCATGGTGAATGTGGGTTCGCCAGCTGCTTCTGACAGAGGCAGAAAGTTCTAGTTGCTTTGGTGTAATGCCAGCCCACTTCAAGTTTGACTTTAGCTGATCCTTGTATCTTCTCTTTGGTCAACCTTGTTTCCTGAGTCCAGCTGACAGTTCACGATAGAATACCTGTCTTGGTATTCACTGTGGGTCCATGCGGATGACGTGTCCAGACCATCGTAGCTGGGTTTTGAGGACCATGACCTCGATGCTGGTGGAGTTGGCTCTGTCGAGGACTTCCTGGTTGGTGATTCGGTCCTGCTATCAGATCCTCATGATTGACCGGAGAGAGCGTTGGTGGAATTACTGCCCAGGTACTTGAAAGTGTTGATGTTAGAAAGCTGCGTGCCATTGATTGTAATGCACGGCTGGTTAGTTGGCCTCCCTGGTGCAGGTTGGAACAGCACCTCTGTTTTGCTGAGGCTGATAGGCCAAACAGTTTTGTTGCAGTAGAGAACCTGTCCACAATGGTTTGGAGATGATTTTCTTGGTGGGTGATGAGAGCACAGACATTTGCGAAGAGACCTTCCAGGATGAGTCTCTCTGTTGTCTTTGCTTTTGCAGTCAGGCAGCAAAACTTGAATAGTGAGCCATCCAGTCAGTATTTGATGTAGACGCCCAGATTTAGATCCATCCCAGCATGTCATAATACTTGGGTGAAACATAGGTTGAATAGCACCGGAGCTAGGACACAGCCTTGTTTCACGCCATTGGAGATGTTGAAGCGATCAGAAGTCTCTCCACCAGATAGGACTTCCCCTGTCATGTCGACATGAAAGAGCTGGATCAGTTTGACGAATTTTGCTGGGCAACCGAGCTTGCTAAGGATCACCCACAATGCGTTCCTGTTCACTGTGTTGAACACCTTCGTCGGGTCTATGAAGACAATGTAGAGACTCAGGTTCTACTCAAGGCATTTTTCCTGCATTTGCCTCACCGTGAAGACCATGTCAATGGTGCTGCAATCTGGTAGGAAGCCACATTGTGATTCAGGCAGGTTCTGCTCTGAAACAGATGACAGGAGTCTGTTGAGTATAACATGGGCGAGGATCTTTCCAGCAGTGGAGAGTAGTGAGATGCCTCTGTAGTTGTCACAGGCTGCTCGTGCACCTTTGTTCTTGTATAGGGCTATGATAGAGGCGTTTCTGAGTTCTGGGGGCATGTCTTCCTCTTCCCATATGCTGGTCAGCACTATGTGGAATGCCTGGAGCACCTTTCCATTTAAGGTCTTGTACACCTCGGGTGGGATCCTGTCTTTACCGGTGCCTTGCCTGCACTCATTTGTTTAATGGCTTTTTGGACTTCATCTATTGAATGAGGGACATCAAGTTGTTCAATGGTGCGATTTTGGGGGATCTGGTCAAGAGCACTTTGGTCTACTGAAGAAGGTCGTTTGAGAAGCTGACTGAAGTGTTCTTTTTACCTGTTGCTGCGCAATGTCTTTTTTATCTTTTATGAGAGTGTCACCGTCAGAGGATAGCAAGGGAGTGGTGGTGGGTGTTAATGGCCCATAGACAGTCTTGAGGGCACTGAAAAATTGTTTGTAGTTTTTCATATCAGCGAAGCACTGGATTTCTTCTGCCTTTTTTCCCCACCATCGGTCTTGCATTTTCCTGATCTCACACTGTGCTGTGGCTTGGAGAGACTTTTATCTGTTCTTTTTAGGAGCAGAGTTTGGGTTATTTTGCCACTCCATAAAGGCTTTGTTCTTTTTGCTCAATAGGTCTTCAATAGCAGTGTTGTTCTTGTCGACCCAGTCCTGGTGGTTGCATTGTTTGGGGCCTAGGACTGCCTTTGATGTTTCCTTCAACTTCCATTTCTTGGTTGAGCTTCCAGTAAGTAGTCCCTTGGCAGACAGCTTGTCGTCCAGGCAGGACTTGTATATAATATATATGTATATATACACATGTATATGTATTTATGCATACATATATCTATATACCTATTTATGTCTTATCATTTCATCCTATACAGTGTGTCACTGTTCCCTCTAAGTGTAATTCTGCTAGCTGCCCAGGTGATAATAACAGTTTTTAAGGATTACCAATGACCTCTTTTCTTATAGGGATAAATATCATTTTAACTTATTGAGTCTCTTTTTAAAAAAAGGATATTTTGTTTCATTTTGTTTTATTTTTATTTTTTCCCTCTTTTTAAATTACCTTTTGATGATTCTCTTGAGTTCTGTGCTTGGACATCAAATTTCCTGTTCAGGTCTGGTCTTTTCTTTACAAATGAGAAAAAAATTATTGAATGATAGTGGTAGGTAGGAAAATTTGGAAGTGAAAGCATAATATATTAATATATAAATATATAAAATTTGTTTATATAATTTTTTGATATCATATACATTGTCGTATATGTAACATTATAATAAATGACATGACAATCAGGCAACATGTCTTGAATTTTATGTTTTGCATGATGAAATATATGGAAGTCAAAAGAAATTTCTAAATAATTACACCCATACAAAAATGCAAAAGGATTCTAAGAGAGATAGTAGGTGATCCTCACAGAAGGTCACAAATTGGGACCAGACAATTTTTGTTGGATATATAAAAGTTATTCTAATTCATGAATGGGTAGGACTATATGTCATCTATGTTCCTATCCAACTCTGATTTTATGAGAAAAGATGGAAATAAGTAGAATTATGAAATAATACTGAAGTTAAAAAAAGGAGAGAAACCTGAGAGATTGAGTTAGTATGGTCTTCCTCCAAATATGGGAATAAGAGAAAATGTTATAAAGTATTATTTGAGCGGGTCCTTGAAGGAAATAAATGGTTTCCATTGGAATATATAAGGAGGGAGATGATACCTAAATGGCGGATAGTAAATACTAAAGAATTATTCCCACTGGATCATGATAGTCTTTCATGTGACACCCTAATTCATATGATAATGAGGTCTTTTGACTCTAAGGTGTCCTAGATCATTTGCTTCCTTCATTCATGTAGTTTTAGAATCCAAATAGGAAATGCAGGTTCCATCAGCAACAATTTCTGTAATGTTGGCAACCAACTGAACAGTGATTGACCGATAGTGCTTTTTTCATTTATAATATTATGTACTGTGTATGTCCTATGTACTTAAGTTCGATGCACTAGCTAAGTGATAGAGAGAAAATTTAAAAAGAAAGACAGTCATTGCCTTCAAAGAGCTTACAATCTAAAAGGGGAGATTATGCAAAAAAAAAAAAACAAGAAAAAGGAGGGAGGAACAGCAAAGGGTACCTACCATGTGGTCATCTCATTATGTGGAGTTGAAAACAGGAAAAGTAGAAGATGCAAACTGGAGTTAGTTCAGTTTCTGCACCATTTAAAGGAAAGCACTGGGTGGGGCTGGTACTTCTTGCTCCAACCCTCTAGTCAGAGGGAGAGGAGATTGAGGGGGGTGATGTCAATCAAGGCTTGAGTTAGGAGAATTATGATGAGTTTAGAAGTGAAAGGTATCTTATTCTACCAAGTTTAAACCATACTGTGTAACCAATGCAAAGTTGAGTGACTCTAGACTGTATTTTTTGTTGCTGTGAGAAATCTCTTAAAGAATAGTTCCATCCCTAACTTTTAAGAGCACAATCAGAGCTGTATTTTTGGCCCACCATGATCTTAAGATCAAAGCTATGTTATTGGAAGGGACACTAAAGGATATCTAGTTGAACTCCTTAATTTTCTGGATGAATAAACTGAGGCACAGATTCACCAGGATGGTTAAGTGACTCACCCAAGAACAAACAAGTATTAAATGGCAGAGTTGAGCTGAACTTCTTCTGGCTTCAAAGTCAGCAAACTTTCTACTAAAACAAGAAACATCCATGTTTCCAGCTCCAGCAGGATCTATAGTTTTCTGATTTACTAGTATTTTTCATCTCTTGCTGTGGCTTTGGTTCATCTAATGTAGCATTCATGGCCATAGATTTTTTTTTTCATTCCTGTGCTTACTGCCTACCACAGCCAATGGACAATATAGCACTTAACTCAATTATGTATTGAAGAATTCTCAAGCTAGTAGCATCCACTGCTTCTCAGAGACAGCTGAACATGCACCACTTCCTGGTCTATGAATGGGACAAGCAGATAGATGGACAAAATACTCAGAGTTGACATGTGTGTGCATCAAATGTGCCAAGAAAGAAGATTAAAGACCAGGAGCCAGTAGAACATCTTGCGAGTTCATCATTAACCATTTGTTTGGTATTGTGTAAAAGTCCTCTGAAGTAAAAAATATTCACCCTACAAATGCAAACTAGCTTTCCAAATACAGCATCTTGGATTTGAACCAGCATTTTACTTTCCCAGAGCCAATGTTCACTACAACGACTAATATGGTCAGCGACAAATAAATCTTCCCAACTGAAACCACGTACTTGTGGTTAACAGTTTAATCTTTTAGGAGTCTTTTGGCATTGTATTTTAACAATTCTGCCAAGATACACATGACCCATCACTTCAAAAAGATTTCTTCTCTTCTGCTGCTTCAGCAGCCAGCAAGCTGTAAACATGAACAATGAAAAGCATTCTGAACATCATCATGGAAGACAAAAATGCAGGTTTATTAAATCAAAGAACTATGATTTTGAAAGAAGTTTTCAATCACTAAACCTTCCTTTTCCTAATTGTTTTCCTTTGGGGAGCTATTATGGTTTCAGGGATGGAGGATAAAAGTGAGAGTTAGGAACTAGTCGTTCTAATGCTGATTCAGCTTTTGATTTCCCTAAGTGACCTTATATGAGCCTCTTCCTTAATCTCTCTCAATTTCATTGCCTCTAGAAATGTGAATAATCTTTACATGTCTCAGAAAAGTGTTGGGAGATCCAGATATGCCCAACTCTTCATTGCCTGTGGTATTAATAGACATAGCTTTGATCACTGATAATAAGAAATAAACCATTCCAGGTTCAAGATAGACCTTCATTCCATCTCCTCACTATATTTTATTAGAACAAGTAACAAAGAGCAAAATGACCTATTGTTTTCCATCTATTTATGCCTGTATCAATCTAAATATGTGACAGACAGACAGATAGATAGATAGATAGATAGATAGATAGATAGATAGATAGATGGATGGATGGATAGATAGCTCTTGCCTCCCTTTTTCTAGAAGTATCAATGTTGTACACCATAAGATTTAAATAGAAAAATGGATAAAAGAATGAAACTTCTTTAAAAGTCACAAATTGCTTTCTTCAGAATTGGAATGATCTTAATTACCTGTGATTAGTGATGGAATAGTGTTTTGTTTTCTAATCAAGTTATTGAATAAGCTTCTGGAGTTTAGAAATATTAAGAAACAATTTCCTTTCTTTCCAATATAAAAGAATTTTATTTTTCTGTTATCCTCCTCTATTTCTGATTTCATGTAGCTATTGCTTTTTCCTGAAATCAATGGCCCATTAAGTTCCTACACATACATAAATTCTTGGTGTTTCTGAAATTCCATTATAAACACCATCAGGCTATGCTAAAGATTCTATTAAGGAGTTTGCTTATAGACAAATGACATGATTATGGCAACTCAAATTTGAGAAGTTGAGATGTCCCGTATCTGCAGGGAAGTGATTGTGAGAATAAAAAAGACAAAGCATGAATACTGGAATTCCTTTAAAGCATATTAATGATTTCACAGGTAAAGACAATGCTCTGGAAAAGATCAAAGAATAAAAATAAGTCACTGAAGTTAGCTAGGGTATATAGATGGTATAAAGAAAAAAGTAAAGATTGGAATGATACCCATAGGTTTGTGTATTTTAGGAATTAGAAATCTTTACATGTATTTTTGGACAGAAAGAGCTAAAAATAATAGCAATACCAACAATAATAATGACAAGAAGTATCATTTATATAGCATTTTAAGAGTTACAAAAAGTTTTGTAATAATATCCATTTTTTTCCCTCCCATCAATCCCAAGAGGTAGGTGCTATTATTAGGTCCACTTTATAGATAAAGAAATGGAGACACAATACGTTAAGTTAATTGTCCAGGACCAAGCTGTTAGGAAAGTATCTGAGGCAAGATATGAACCTGGGTGTACCTTATTTCATAACTAGCATTCTCTCTTTTGTGTCAGAAAACAGTGAAAATCATGAAATAGCCAATGAAGGTAAAAGGGATTACAGGGAATACAAAGAATTTTTGTTAGATCTAGAGAGAATCTGAGAGAGAATCTAGTGAAGAAACAGACACAGAACAAATAAATGACTTGGCCAAGATAACACAGTGAAGAAGAGTCAGAACCAGGACGCAATCTTAGTGTTCAGTACAATGTCTTGCATATAATTGATGCTTAATAAATCATTACTGAATTGAATTGAAATTCATATCTTTGATTTCTAAAGGCATATCACTCTCATCAAATATATTATGATGCCAGTTATAAAAAGGTGCCCTGTTAGGAATTAAGAATTAATTAGCATGAAGCAAATAAAAGTCACCAATTTTCTGCTTTTAAGTGTCCATCACTGTCTCCTTCCCAAATAACTTTCCTCTTGTTATTTTGGTTTAAATAATGATGACTCTCCCTTTTTTCTGGCAGAAACCTAAATCCAATGTGGTTTTACTTATATGGCCTTGGATAAGTACTTCAGCATTGTGTTCCTGTGCAGGTAATTCCTTCTATGTAACACAGAATTCCATATAAAGTAGATTCAATTGTCGGTAGTAGTTTTGAGGACAATATGCACTCATTATTCCTGTCAGAGCTTTTGTAGATTTTTGTTCCAAGTAACAATTGCATGTGGCTTCTAATTACCACTATGGGCAGCAAACAATTCAGCATGTTTCTCAGCTGTGTGGCTGAATTGTGGTTGTGCTTTACATACAGTGGTGGAGAGAAAGGTATACCTTATAGTCAAAACAACATTTAGAAAGATTAATGAAGATTCCAACCCCATCCCCACACACTAGAGATCTATAGCTGGAAGGGATCCCAGAAGTGGCGTAGTTCTCCTAATAGTACACATCTATAGTAACACTTAGAGTGTCCTTTTTTCACAGATGGGGCACCCAGAAAAACTACCCCAGAGTCCAAGTATTCTGTGACTCTATATCCACTTTAAAAAGCCCAAAGTAAAGCCTCCAAACCCATACAATGCTTCTACTTTATTAGTAGGAAGATTCAATTATTTCAAAGCAAAGGCATTTGGCTGATGAAATATCACAGTAAACCAAAGAGCAAGAGGATATTAGTAGCTTCCCTTATTTGGGTTTCCCTATATAGAAAATATGTAGTGCATGGGTCCTATACAAACAATTTGGAGCTAAGACAATGATAGGGATATCTGAGGGTGTAAGTGAATTAGAAGAAGAGCTAAGGCATATGAAGAAAGAAATAGTGAGCATAGCACAAAGCTATGAGATCTTATACTTTCTCCTCCCCTGCTTGTTGAGAAAGACTAGAAGACCCAATCCATTAATCCCTGTGAAAAAGTCAGACTGCCTGCCCCACTTGCCAATGTCAAAGCCACAATTAAATGGGTACGCTGGAAAAGCACTAGGGATTTAGGAGCAAAGATATAATCTGTTTGCAGCATGTGTACTGCCTTGGGATAAAACAATACCAGTACAGCCAGTTCCTGTAACCACATCAATAGATTGAAATGACCCAGGGGAAAGTTTTGTTAATGAAGAGATGAACCTTGTGGCACAATTTTACCATTTTTCCATGTGAGAGAATGAGCAATGAAATGGAAATGAGGTTTCAGGTTTTTGAAAATTGGATTTTTGGGGGGCCAGGGAGCAGGGGTGATTGGGGATGGAGGATGAAAGTATTGCTGCCTGGTCTAAGGCAGCAGATTTTCTTTGTTGGGAGTGTTACTCACTTGCATTTGATTTATTCATGTCTAACACTCAGATTAAAGTTTTAGACAATAGATCTTTGAATTAGAAATGAAGTACATAGGCAGTGCCACAAAAAGATAGTTTTCTTTATTAGAGAGAGGTGGGCAATGGAGACAGAAACAATATTCATTTTATTTAGGAAGACCAATGGTCCCTACATAAGTAAGATCTAAAACTTTCCTCACATTCAATGATAACTGCAGTTTAAGGGTGGCCAATATTTATACAGATTTGAGATCACAAAGAAAATAGAATGAACCAGTACGGTTTTATAGTGGGCTAACACTAGAAATATGAAAAACACTATGATTGGTTGAGGGGATTTTACATTAATCATGGGGAAGCTAGAGGTGGCCCAGCAGATGAAGTGGATACAAGACCTCCTGGGTGCAAATCTGGCCTCAGACGCTTCCTAACTGTGAGACCCTGGACAAATCACTTAACCACAATTTTCTGGCTCTTACTGCTCTTCTGCTTGAACAAAAATATTTAACTTTGATTCTAAGACAGAAATCAAGTATTTTTAAAATAATTAATTGTAGCCCAGACCAGTGGTATTCATATTAATTGTAGCTGCTTGAGGGACATATGCTATAATTATAACTGCTCTATCAGTAAGATTTAGGTACATTCTTTCCAGGTTATCAACTGCAAGTTTTTCCTGAGGCCTCCTGCCACTTCAGCAGTGGTTTAGTCAGCAACATCTCAGAGCCTTCTATAGGTCAGAAGACCTTAGTTTTTGACCAATTGTATCCTAGGAATTAAAGAATTTGTAGATGAAAGGAAAGTCATTTAGGAAGTGATTCATAGAGATGAGGAACATTGTGCTACAATAACAAGCTGGGAGTAATATAACATAAGATATAATCTTCTGATTATCTTTTATAATCTATATTATTTTGCCTTATGCTTTATAATCTATAGTAACATAATAATATATAACATAATAATAAATCTACTACACACCTATCTCCTATCAGTATTAACTCTATTTAATCTAAAACCAATCACTGATCTCCTAAAATCAACATGAACTGAGTAAATGCTGATTAAATTAGACTAGCTGTAGGAAATTTTCTTTCATAGAGACAAGAGACAGGATCTGATCACATAATCCACAAATAAAAAATCACGGGACCAACAAAAATTGTGTTATATCTTCAAAGGTGAGGAATTAAAAGGAATGAGGTAAGCTAACTGTGTTGGAGCCTAAAGGTTGGCAGTCATTCTTGAATGTCCACTGTTGTTAAATGGAACATATAGAGAGTAGTGTAGGGGGAGATATGTCATTGACAGTACCAGGGCTTTAATATTGAATAGGCTTCTACATAAATTATACATTATATATATGTAAACATTGTACATTAATTGTACAAAAAATTTCTTAGTTTCAGTCAAGAGATTTATTATCTTTTAATCTCTCCCCATCTGTGATATAATAGGTTCTACTTAGTTTTAAATGAGACATCTTGTATCTTTCAAAGATGTTCTTGTACACTAGGTTTTAGCTGCCAATTCAATTTATCCCATGAAATAACTGTTATAAAACCACAGTTCTAATGTTTGTAATGTGTTTTATATGAGTCAAAATAGAAAGTTTTTGTAAACTGTCTCTTATCAAACTGGGATCTTAAGGCCAATAAAAATCCCATGTCCTTCACCATTCTTCTCCATCCCTATCCCAAGGACTGTAAAACTCCCTGCCTTCCTCTCTCTCTCTCTCTCTAGGTAATGAATGAATGAGGTAAGCTAACTGTGTTGGGGCCTAAAGGTTGGCTATCATTTCTGAATGTCCACTGTTGTTTAATGGAACATATAGGGAGTGGTGTATGTATATATATATATATATATATATATATATATATATATACAGAGAGAGAGAGAGAGAGAGAGAGAGAGAGAGAGAGAGAGAGAGAGAGAGAGAGAGAGAGAGAGAGAGAGAGAGAGAGGGAGGGAGGGAGGGAGGGAGAGAGAAATGGTTTTAAAAAAAGAAAAGGAGGTAAAATGGATCCAAAATTGGTGAAAATTGCCTCAGAGATAGATAAGAAGGCATATTCTCTCTCCTTAGAGAGTGGCAATGGACTCAAGGCTGAAAATGATATATATATTTTCACCATGGTAAATATTTTGTTTTACCATGCTTATGTGTTACTAAACAATGATTTTGTGTTTTTTTTTTCTTTTTTGGAGGATGAAGACAATGGGAGTTACCATTTAAGAAAGAAAGAAAACAGCTTTCCTGAGGCATTCATTTAAATGCAGAGAAGAAAAACTAAAGGAAGTTAAGAAGCAAACAGATGAGCAGAACAATTTCTAAAGAGACATACAGAATTTATTATATACTTTTAAAAAAGAAAAGTAGGTTGTACTTAAGAGATTCACATTTTACAGATGATCCTCTTTTACTGTCCTACTTAGCACAGAGAAAAGCTCTTTTTTCTGATGTTTACAGTCAAAATTTTAAAAAGAAATTTAAATCTAAAGAATAAATAGGGTGGAGTTAATCTCATCTTCACAACCCTCATAATAAATTCATGCCTTACATTGCAGTCTTTCAGAAAAACATAATTGAGATCCACTTCCATGTATAGGTTGCTATTAAAAATTCATTTAATATAGTTTTAGAAGCTTAGTAATGTGTACAAATTCCAAGGCAAAAGAGTATTGGATTTTTTTTTCCTGATTGATTTAGGGGTCAAAAGGGAAAACAGAATCTAACTCTAAATTGTTCCATGAGAGAAGCTTCTGTTTCATAAAAGAAGAGTATTATACCAATTCCTTGATATTCCACTTAATTGCCCTCTGTTGATAAAATATAAATGGCAATTATTTTTACTTTAGTCCACAGTGCATAGACTGCTGGATTTAGAGGTAGGAAGAACTAAGTTCAAATTTGATCTCAGATACTTAATAGTTTCTGTGTGCCTCAATTTCCCCATCTGTTAAATGAGAATAATATTATCACCACCCAAGGTTTGTTGTAAGGACCAATGAGATAATACGTGCAAAGCACTTTGCAAGTCTTAAAGTGCTTCACTAAAAGATTTTCCGCCCTTTGATCCAGCCATAGCACTGCTGGGCTTGCACCCCAAAGAGATAATAAGAAAAAAGACTTGTACAAGAATATTTATAGCTGAGCTCATTGTGGTGGCAAAAAATTGTAAAATGAGGGGATGCCCTTTAATTGGGGAATGGCTGAACAAATTGTGGTATATGTTGGTGATGGAATACTATTGTGCTAAAAGGAATAATAAAGTGGAGGAATTCCATGGAGACTGGAACAACCTCCAGGAAGTGATGCAGAGCGAAAGGAACAGAACCAGGAAAAGATTATACACAGAGACTGATACACTATGGTACAATCAAAGGTAATGGCTTTCTCCATTAGTGGCAATGCAGTGATCCTGAACAACTCAGAATGATCTATGAGAAAAAACACTATCCACATTCAGAGTTCAAATTAAACCAATTCAATCAAATGATCTTACTGATTTTTCCAAATATTACTAAATTATCATATTATTATTACAAAAGTTAAAAAAGTTCTTCTAATGACATACAAAAATGAGATTTTTCTCCCTTTTTCAATATGCTTTGTAGGCCAATATAGTAAAGCTTTTGGTGTTTTGAAGCTAAATTTGAACAATTCCATTAAACACTTTAGTTATGAAAAATTACCATTTTCTAGAATGATACAGGTGAAAATAAGATGTACACAGGGACAAGGTTTAAGGCCAAAGAAAATGAAGCTAGTTGTGACTTAAAGTTTATCCAGCTGCTATAGATTATTATTTTTTAATTGTGTTCTGTTAAATTTCATTTCTGTTCTGTATCCAAAGCAAAGTTTAACCCTTGATATATTTATGTACTATAGTGATAAATACCAAAGGACAGGGTTATTGCTACTATTCTGATTTGCTTAGAATTCATCATTATCTTAAATGTGGAGAGTCAGACTTCATAGCTTTAAAAAGGAAACAGAGATACAATTTGATGTTTGTTTAAATGATTTGGACAATTTTAACCAGAGTTCATAAATATTTGAGGGGAGTGCTAAAAACCAGAGAGAAAAAAATATTTTCTCATTTTCAGATAAACTCCATAAGAACTCTAAATGGACCACAATTGTTTGGCCTGGATCCTAGAATAGTTCTGGCATGATGACAGGCATGGATGCCAGGTGATATACCTCCTGGATTCATTTGATGTCTTCATTTAAACTTGAGCAATGTTTCAATGGTTGAAAAAAAACAGTCCAGAGTCTAACAAAATGACAAACACTTTCAAACTTTCATGTTGATTTGATTGGGCTCTGTGGCTTTTCATTTTCATGTCAGTTTCCAATTTCATGATTGTGATCACTTCTTGAAATTTTCCAATAACCTGCAATCTATATTCTCTTTACAACATTTCTTGCTTATCTTTTCACTGCACTGGAGTTGTTTCCAATGCCAGTCTCCATTAAATAAAACATGTCAGCATCTATGTTGTGTTTTTCATTTTAAAATAATTTTTAACATTAATTTTAAGTTCCAAATTCTCTCTCTCCCATACCTTTTGAGAAAGCAAGAAATATATCCATTATGCACATGAAGTAAAGCAAATATATTTTCATATTAATTATGTTTTTTTTTAAAAGCAAGAAAAATTGAGTGAAAAAATATGTTTCAGTTAGCACTCAGAGTCCATCTGCTTTGCCTCTAGAGGGTGATAGCATTTTTTGTGATGAGTCTTTTAGAATTGTCTTAGATCATTACATTGATTGAGGTAGCTAAATCTTTCACAGTTGATTATCATTACCATATTGCAGTTGTTATGTACAATGTTCTGATTTGGCTCACTTCAATTTGCATCTGTTCATATAAGTTTTCCCAGGTTTTTCTGAAATCAGCAAGTACCACAACTTGTTTAACCATTCCCCAATTGATAGGCAGCCCCTCAATTTTGTTACAGTAAAAAAGTGGTTGCCTTAAACTGTGACCGTGAAAATATGGTTTCAAGACTTTGAATTACCAAAACTGTAAAGATAGTTTTTAGTGTCTTGATTTATATCAAAATAAAGTGGTCGCCATGGAAAAAAATTCCCAAATATGAAATATATCCAATTCAGCTGGGTTTTATAGAGATTTTAATTAATACAAATAAAGGAATTAAGAAAAAGTAGAGAGAGAGAGAGAGTTGGGGAATGGCTGAACATGTTAAGTTCTATGATAGTAATGGAATATTATTGAGTCACAAGACATGATAAATAATCACAAAAAACCTGGAAAGACTTTTATGAAGTGATTCAAAGTAATATAAGAATAACCAGGAGAATGTAGTACATAGTAACAACTTTAATGTATGATGATCAACTATGAATGACAACTATAATCAACAAAGCAAGAATCCATGACAACTCCAAGGGACTCATGAAAAACAAAGGGTATCTACCACCATAGAAGGGACAAAGTCTAAATGTTGACTGAAACAAACCTTTCTTCACTTTATTTACTCCATGATTTTTTCACCAGTGTAAACAATATGTATCTTATTCCATAACATGACAAACAAGGAAATATGTATTATATGATTATAAATGTAAAACTATATCACTTTAAGTGCCTTTTGATGGGGAGAGAAATAGTGGAAGGGAGAGAAAAAATTAAATAGATTTTGAGATATAGTTAATGTGAGAATTTGTTATTTTGTGATAAACATTTATTTTAATTTATTATATATTTATGACAAATAATAAGTATTATATTATTCTTGTTACATATTTAAATAACAAAAATCATGTTCTCATATTTTTCAATGGTGTTACTGAAATTGTTATTATAGGTCTCATATAATAAGTAACTTAGTAATAGCCGATAAACAGATAGCTTTATAAAGTTTGTATATTTTACATATATCTTCTCATCTGAAGTGAACATCTTTTTGGCCAAATAGTATTGGATGTTTTTAATTGTAATTGCTTCCTTGTCTTTCAATTTTCCCTTCAAAATCTCATTATCATGCTTTTCATAACATATGGTTAAACAGTAAAATATATTTAATTATACTTTTGCTTTCCATTTGATTTCAGGGACAGGTACTAAAAATTGTCTATAGGAGTGATATGTCCCATTTGATCCAACACATATTGTATGTGTCTGTATGCTCAAATATGTGTGTGTGTATTTTCACAGAAAGAGAAATTTCTTTAATTGTCCCCACACCCCAAATATTGTAATCTTTGACTCAAAATTTGCTTTAAAAATTAATTTATTGTACTTTAGAGGAAACCACCATTTGTTACTCATAAAGCAGCCATTTGACAAATTTATTTCAACAAAGAAAAATGTCAGCCTGACCCTCAACTTGTTGCCATTTCTTTAAAAGAAGAAAAGCATGAAAATGAATTGTTTCAGTTTCAATTTAAGAAGATGGAGCAAGGTAGAAGGATATATTCTGAAATCTCACCATTGCCTAGTAGACAAGGTTCAAAATATGTCAGATTACTGCTCAATCTGTGATCAATCACTCTTGTTTAAATCCGAGTTTATATTTGTTCCTGAATTGATAATTATCTTGTACAATTTCCTTCAGTTGGGCAGTCATTTATTTTTAAGTTACTTTACAGCTGGACTTCATCAGAGTCCTGTTCCACATAATCAGGCCACTGCAATTTTTCATAAGGCAGTCCTGGGTGGCATCTTAGATTCACTCTGATCTTACCAGGAAATGACAGCTTTCCTTTCTTATGAAATAAGGTAGTCACCATTGCTTTCATCCTTAACTGTAAGTCTACAACTCAACAGTAATATGCAAATATGGATTATCATATTTAGGAAAGACACAATTGTTGATATCTTGTCACAATTGTCTTGATGCACAGTTATTCTATTAAACCTTTTATAACTAAAATGTTTTCTTTTATTTTTCTTATATTTGACTAATCATTTTTAACAGAATGTTAAAAATAAATTCTAAAAATTTCAAAATAGTTGTGTTTAAATGTGTAGCAAAGGAAGTTACAAATGATTGACAGCCCTCAAGCCAAGGATTCTACAAGAGCTGACTAGGTCAGAATTCTAAGGGGTTAGAGAAAGCAGTTCTTCAACTGACTCTCAGTCAGTATGGAGTCTGGAGTTCAAACCTGAAGGTGTGGATCTGGACTCTTCCAGGACAAACCCATCTATCAAGCTGCCTACCTTATATTAACATCAAGAAAAAGTGAAGAGGAAGTTCCCCATTCATTCTGGTGGACAGAGTGATTTGGAAAAGGATTTCTCTCTCTTTGGAGCTTCTAAGGACTCTTCAACTGAATTTCTGCTGCCTGACCCACAAAGGACCTTGTGAGAATCTGGGCTTTTTGACTGGACATAGCCTTAGCTAGCTTTAGTGTAGTTTAGTTTAGACAAGCTTAGAAAATAACTATAGTGGGGTAAGTATCTGGGGTTAATTAGTAAGCTGGTCCATTATCCTCTTTCCTTCCTCATCATTCTCTCTTTGTTAATAAACATATAATTTTTACTTGTGTGTTCTCCCTTTCCTTTACAAACCTTTTCCCCTTTCCCTAATCTTTTTTCACTAATCTTTCCTGGTTGTCCTGTCTATCTGACTGCTCCTCAGTTTCTTTTGCTGAATTTTCATGTAGATCATGTTTACTAATGATGAGTATTCCATAGAATTCTCTCTTCAACATTCTTGTCATATCTCTTTATGTTATTTTTGTTTTCTGATCACATAAATTCTCATTGACAAATTTATACAGATTGTTACCAGATCCATTTACCCAGCCCTAACCTCTCTCCTGACCTCTAATCTCATATCTCCCACTACCTATTAAATCTTAAAATGACTGCCTTACAGATATCTTAAAATCAAAATGTTCAAATCTGAATTCATCCTTTCCCCAAATTTTCTCCTCTTCCTATAGCTGCTGAGGTAACAACTATCCTCCCAAGCTTGCAACCTAATCATTCTCATCTCTTTGCTCCCTCTCATGCCTGGATCCAATCTGTTGTCAAGGCCTGTCAATTTCATTTTGTAATTTGCATGTAGTAGGTACTTAATAATTTGTCATTGACCAATTAGTCCTCCTCTCGGAGGATATTATTGGTTTGAGGTCAAATGTTTTAATGTTGGTGTGAGATTTAAAATGATTGAGGTCTTAAACTGTAGTGAGTTAAAATGGTGGAAGATATAAATTGTGATAGATATAAGAGGGAGTGAGTAATTTTGACTGCAGAAATATGTTTCACTACAGTGTCTTGGTTTTTAAATCAAATATAAGGTGATCACCAGGGAAATATTCCCAATTGTTCAAATACCCAAGTCAATTGGGTTTTATAGAGATTTTTAATTAACAATACAATGAGTAATCAAAGAAAGAGAGAGTAAGAAAGGAATAAGTATGAAGGGCCTCAATCCAATATGGCCTAGACCTAAGTCCTAAAAGAGAAATCATTCAGTTTTTTTAGTACTCACCACAAGGTCTGACTAAACAAGGATTCCAGTAATACCAGGCCAGCGTCCTTCCTCAAAGAGTCTTCCAGCCAGAGATTGTTTCAAAGGGCCTCTCTCAAGAGCCTCCAGAGCTCCTACCCCAGAGGGACAGAGCCCCTCAGAGGAGATCTTCAAGGAACTCTCCTTCAAAATCGGATTCTTTAGAATGAGTTCCTCAGAATGAGTCTTCTCAAAATGAGCTCCCTCAGAATGAGCTCCAGCTCTTCTCTGAGCTCTTATTTTTAATGACAAAATCTCCTATGTCACCTCCCCTAAGTCCTTACATCTACCAATCACTGTAGATGTTTCTAAAGGACCGCCCATTTTGAATTCACAGCTGAGTAGTTTTAATCTCTTTAGTAAGTCAGAAAAAATGCTGCTGTGTCAACAAATTTCATTAAGAAAAACCCTCTGAATAAGTTATCACCCTTTTAGGTTTAAGTAGTTTACAAGTTTCCCCACCTTTATAGGTACTTAGTATCCCATTGTATCAATTCTAAAACAGTCATGACTCAAAGAACTTCCTGTCCTTTCCATAAACATGGTCAAAGCACTTTTCTTTGTTTAGCAATGAGTTTTCTGTCCTAAAGCAGTCTTAAGTAGGGTGGAGCAGGGACACTCCCATAGCTAGGAGCCCCCACACTCAAGTAGAGTTCTCACCATCTGCTAGGGAATTTTTTTAAGTAGAAGATTCCCCAATGGGGGAAACCCTTAACATTCATAAGTCTGAGAAATTTTGAGGTTTAAATTGGTAAGGTTATTTCCAAACTTAAAAACACTATATAAATGCCAGTTAACATTATATGTAATTACTTGAATATTCTCTCCCCTACTCTGCCCTTCCCTCCAGTCCTATTCCTGACCAAGGGCAGTCATCATCTTATGCCTGGACTATTGAAAGAGCCTCTTGGACTTCCGGTCAAGATGGCGGCTTAGAGAAAGCTAAAGTTCAGATCTCCTGAAACCCTTCCCTACCAAACACAAACTATATGCTCCTAGGGCACCGAAATTCAAAACAATCAACAGCATAGACCCCAGGAGTCCTCCTCCTGGACCTGGACCTGGATCAAAAGGTATGGCCCCCTCCAAAAGCCAGAACCCAAGACCAATCGGACCTAAGGGGTAGGCAGAAGGAAGGTCCTAGGACCCATCCCCCCCAACCCAGAGAGCTGAGTCCGAGGCAGCAGAGGGAACCTCAGAGCCCCACAGCCAGCTAATCTGAAGGCCACTTCCTGAAAACAACCTGACCCAGTCAAGGAGGCACCCAGACAGCAGGGAAACAGAGAGAGACGGGGGAGCTTGTAACCCCCTGGCTGGATCCTTTAATCCGAGTCTCACAAAAAAAGTCCCTGCCTCAAAGCATACTCACTTCAACCCAGGGAAAAGCTAATCTCATCAGGAGCCCTCTGGGCTCCAGGAAGCCGTGGCCCTTCCCGCCTCAGAGTGCTGGCGCTGGCCGGTTAAGGCACAGAAACAAGGGCCAAGCCATGCTTAAAGCATGGAAGTAAGGCAATGGAGAAGCATCTGGAGGGTGCCGAGGAGAAGAGGGAAGTAACAGGGACACACCAGCAATTCCTGGCTTCCCTGGGAAGACAGAACAACAACTGCATAGAAAGGACAATCTGCCAAGGGCTAAAACCTCTGAACACCAGACAGAGATAAGAAAAGCTAGTCCTCCCCACTCACATAGAGATGGCAAACTCCACAGAAGCACAAAAACCCCAAAATAAAAAAAAAACAAACAAGAAGAAGGGGGCAAATTTGGACACATTTTATGGAGCAAAAATACAAAACACAGAGGAGATAGGAAAGGAAACACAAGCAAATGCTCCGAAACCTTCCAAAGGAAATGGAAACTCTCCACAAACCCATGAAGAATTTGAATCGGGAATGATCAAAAAGATGGAAGCCTTCTGGGAGGAAAAGTGGGAAATAATGCAAAAGAAATTCACGCATCTACAAAACCAGTTTGACCAAACTGAAATAGAAAACCAAGCTTTAAAGCAAGAACTAATAAAGCAAAGCCAAAAGACCAAGAAATTAGAAGAGAACATAAAATATCTCACTGACAAAGTGACAGATTTGGAAAATTGAGGGAGAAGAGATAATTTAAGAATAATTGGACTTCCAGAAAAGCCAGAAATAAACAGCAAACTCGACATCGTAATACAAGAGATATTCAAAGAAAATTGCCCAGAGATTCTAGAACAAGGGGGCAATACAGCCACTGACAGAGCTCACAGAACACCCTCTACACTAAACCCCCAAAATACAACTCCTAGGAATGTAATTGCCAAATTCCAAAACTCTCAAACAAAAGAAAAAATCCTACAAGAAGCCAGAAAAAGACAATTTAGATATAAAGAAATGGCAATCAGGGTCACACAAGACCTTGCAAGTTCTACTCTAAATGATCGTAAAGCATGGAACATGATCTTCAGAAAGGCAAGAGAGCTGGGTCTCCAACCAAGAATCAGGTATCCAGCAAAACTGACTATATACTTCCAAGGGAAAGTATGGGCATTCAACAAAATAGAAGATTTCCAACTTTTTGCAATGAAAAGACCAGTGCTCTGTGGAAAGTTTGATATCGAAAATCAAAGAGCATGGAATACCTGAAAAGGTAAATATGAAGGAAAGGGAAAAGTAGAAAAATGTTATCTTCTTTTTTTACTCAAACTCTCTTCTATAAGGACTACATTTGTATCAATCTATGTATACTAACATATGGGGAAAATGTAATGTGTAAATAGGGGGAAAACAAAGACCAAATAGAATAATCGTTCTCACACAAAGAATCGCATGGGAAAGGGAGGGGAAGAAAACTCCTATAAGAAGGAGAGGAAGAGAGTTTTAACTTAAACCTTACTCTCAGGGAAGTCAACTCTGAGAGGGAAAAACATCCAGATCCATTGGGATCTTGAATTCTATCTTACCCAACAAGGTTAGGGAGAAGGGAAAACCAAGGATGAGAGGGGGAGAGGGAAAACAAAAGGGAAGGGAAAGAGAGGGGGGAAGGGGAGGGAACAAAAAGGAAGGGACTAAAAAGGGAAACATATCAAGGGAGGGGACAAGGGGGACCAATTTAAAGTAAATCACTGGACTAAAAGGTAGAGACGAAGAAGAAAAGGTTAGAACCAGGGAAGGATATCAAAATGCCAGGGAGTCCACAAATGACAGTCATAACTTTGAACATGAATGGGATGAACTCACCCATAAAACGTAGACGAATAGTAGAATGGATTAGAATCCAAAACCCTACCATATATTGTCTTCAAGAAACACACATGAGGCGGGTAGACACTCATAAGGTCAGAATTAAAGGATGGAGTAAGACCTTCTGGGCCTCAACCGACAGAAAGAAGGCAGGAGTGGTAATCATGATATCTGATAAAGCCAAAGGAAAAATAGACCTGATCAAAAGGGATAGGGAAGGTAATTATATTTTGTTAAAGGGACTTTAGATAATAAGGAAATATCACTAATCAACATGTATGCACCAAATAATATAGCACCCAAATTTCTAATGGAGAAACTAGGAGAATTGAAGGAAGAAATAGACAGTAAAACCATATTAGTGGGAGACAAACCAACCATTATCAAATTTAGATAAATCAAATCAAAAAATAAATAAGAAAGAGGTAAAAGAAGTGAATGAAATCTTAGAAAAATTAAAATTAATAGACATATGGAGAAAAATAAATAGGGATAAAAAGGAATACACCTTCTCAGCACCACATGGCACATTCAGAAAAATTGACCATACATTAGGTCACAGAAACATAGAACACAAATGCAGAAAAGCAAAAATAATAAATGCAGCCTTCTCAGATCACAAGGCAATAAAAATAAAGATCAATAAAGGTACATGGAAAACCAAATAAAAAACTAATTGGAAATTAAACAATATGATACTCCAAAATCGTTTAGTTAGAGAAGAAATCATAGAAACAATTAATAATTTTATCAAGAAAAATTACAATGGTGAGACATCCTTTCAAACCTTTTGGGATGCAGCCAAAGTGGTAATCAGAGGTAAATTCATATCCCTGAGTTCATATATTAACAAACTAGGGAGAGCAGAGATCAATCAATTGGAAATTCAAATAAAAAAACTCGAAAGCGATCAAATTAAAAACCCCCAGCAGAAAACCAAATTAGAAATCCTAAAAATTAAGGGAGAAATTAATAAAATCGAAAGTGATACAACTATTGATTTAATAAATAAGACAAGAAGCTGGTACTTTGAAAAAACAAACAAAATAGACAAGGTACTGGTCAATCTAATTAAAAAAGGGAAGGAAGAAAAGCAAATCAACAGTATCAAAGATGAAAAGGGGGACAGCACCTCCGATGAAGAGGAAATTATTAAGGCAATCATTAGAAATTACTTTGCCCAATTATATGGCAATAAATACACCAATTTAGGTGATATGGATGAATATATACAAAAATACAACTGCCTAGACTAACAGAAGAAATAGAATTCTTAAATAATTCCATATCAGAAAATGAAATCCAACAAACCATCAAAGAACTTCCTAAGCAAAAATCCCCAGGGCCTGATGGATTCACCAGTAAATTCTATCAAACATTCAGAGAACAGTTAATCCCAATACTATACAAATTAGTTGACCTAATAAGCAAAGAGGGAGTTCTACCAAACTTCTTTTATGACACAAACATGGTACTGATTCCAAAACCAGGCAGGTCAAACACAGAGAAAGAAAACTATAGACCAATCAACCTAATGAATATAGATGCAAAAATCTTAAATAGGATACTAGCAAAAAGACTCCAGCAAGTCATCATGAGGGTCATCCACCATGATCAAGTAGGATTTATACCAGGGATGCAGGGCTGGTTCAATATTAGGAAAACCATCCACATAATTGACCACATCAATAAACAAACTAACAAGAATCACATGATTATCTCAATAGACACAGAAAAATCCTTTGATAAAATACAACACCCACCCATTCCTATTAAAAACACTAGAAACCATAGGAATAGAAGGGTTGTTCCTAAAAATAATAAACAATATATATCTAAAACCATCAGCTAATATCATCTGCAATGGGGATAAACCAGATGCATTCCCAATAAGATCAGGAGTGAAACAAGGATGCCCATTATCACCTCTGCTATTTGACATTGTACTAGAAACACTAGCAGTAGCAATTAGAGAAGAAAAAGAAATTGAAGGCATCAAAATAGGCAAGGAGGAGACCAAGTTATCACTCTTTGCAGATGACATGATGGTCTACTTAAAGAATCCTAGAGATTCAACCAAAAAGCTAATTGAAATAATCAACAACTTTAGCAAAGTTGCAGGATACAAAATAAACCCACATATGTCATCAGCTTTTCTATATATCTCCAACACAGCTCAGCAGCAAAAACTAGAAAGAGAAATCCCATTCAAAACCACCTTAGACAAAATAAAATACCTAGGAATCTATCTCCCGAGACAAACACAGGAACTATATGAACACAACTACAAAACACTCTCCACACAACTAAAACTAGACTTGAACAATTGGAAAAACATTAACTGCTCGTGGATACGATGAGACAATATAATAAAAATGACCATCCTATCCAAACTTATTTATCTATTTAGTGCCATACCCATTGAACTCCCAAAATATTTCTTTACTGATTTAGAAAAAAACACAACAAAATTCATTTGAATAACAAAGGATCAAGGATATCCAGGGAAATAATGAAAAAAAAAAACACATATGATGGGGGTCTTGCAGTTCCTGACCTTAAACTATATTACAAAGCAGCAGTCATCAAAACAATTTGGTACTGGCTAAGAGACAGAAAAGAGGATCAGTGGAATAGACTGGGGGAAAGCGACCTCAGCAAGACAGTATACGATAAACCCAAAGATCCCAGCTTTTGGGACAAAAATCCACTATTCGATAAAAACTGCTGGGAAAACTGGAAGACAATGTGGGAGAGATTAGGAATTGATCAACACCTCACAACCTACACCAAGATAAATTCAAAATGGATGAATGACTTAAACATAAAGAAGGAAACCATAAGTAAATTGGGTAAACACAGAATAGTATACATTTCAGACCTCTGGGAGGGGAAAGACTTTAAAACCAAGCAAGACATAGAAAGAATCACAAAATGTAAAATAAATAATTTTGACTACATCAAATTAAAAAGCTTTTGTACAAACAAAACCAATGTAACTAAAATCAGAAGGGAAACAACAAATTGGGAAAAAATCTTCATAGAAACCTCTGACAAAGGTTTAATTACTCATATTTATAAAGAGCTAAATCCGTTGTACAAAAAATCAAGCCATTCTCCAATTGATAATTGGGCAAGGGACATGGATAGGCAGTTTTCAGATAAAGAAATCAAAACTATTAATAAGCACATGAAAAACTGTTCTAAATCTCTTATAATCAGAGAGATGGAAATCAAAACAACTCTGAGGTATCACCTCACACCAAGCAGATTTGCTAGCATGATAGCAAAGGAAAGTAATGAATGCTGGAGGGGATGTGGCAAAAAAAAATTAATTCATTGCTGGTGGAGTTGTGAACTGATCCAACCATTCTGGAGGGCAATTTGGAACTATGCCCAAAGGGCAATAAAAGAATGTCTACCCTCTGATCCAGCCATAGCACTGCTGGGTCTGTACCCCAAAGAGATAATGGACAAAAAGACTTGTACAAAAATATTCATAGCTGCGCTCTTTGTGGTGGCCAAAAACTGGAAAACGAGGGGATGCCCAGTGGTATATGTTGGTGATGGAATACTATTGTGCTAAAAGGAATAATAAAGTGGAGGAGTTCCATGGAGACTGGAACAACCTCCAGGAAGTGATGCAGAGCGAGAGGAGCAGAACCAGGAGAACATTGTACAACAGAGACTAATACACTGTGTAATCAAACGTAATGGACTTCTCCATTAGTGGCAGTATAATATCCCTGAACAATCTACAGGGATCTAGGAGAAAAAACACCATTCATAAGCAGAGGATAAACTGTGGGAATAGAAACACCGAGGAAAAGCAACTGCCTGACTACAGCGGTTAAGGGGACATGACAGAGGAGAGGCTCTAAATGAACACTCTAATGCAAATACCAACAACATGGAAATGGGTTCGAATCAAGAACACATGTGATACCCAGTGGAATCGTGCATCAGCTTAGGGAGAGGTGGTGGAAGGGTGGGGGAGGAAAAGAAAATGATCTTTGTCTTTAATGAATAATTCTTGGAAATGATCAAATAAAACATTATTTAAAAAAAAAAAGAAAGAGCCTTTTGGTTGGTCTGCCTGACACATGTTTCCCCCCACTCCAGTCTTTCCTTAATTCAGTTGTCAAAGTAGTCTCCATATATCATAGGCCTGGCCAAAACTTACCCCACTCAATAAACTCCAGGAGCTTCCTATCACATCAAGGATCAAATATAGTCTTCTGTTTAATATTCGAAAACATTCATAATCTGCCCCACCCCACACCTTTCCATAATTCTTGCATGGCAGATGCCCCCCCCCCCAGATCCCTTCCCTGCACTATCCTTTGCAATAGCAGCTTCCTGGCTATTTCTTGATCTTGGCCTTACTCTAGCCACTTTTTACTAGTTATCTCTCATGCCTGCAATGCTTTCCCTTCTCATTTCTGCATCCTGGCTTCTCTGATTTCTTTTAGTTCCCAGTCTACATTTCATCTTCAAGAGAAAGCTCTTCTAAACCTTCTTAATTATACTACCTTACAGTTTTAATTTATTACCAATTTATCTTGTATATAGTTTGTTTTGTACATATTTGTTTACATATGATCTCCCCAATTAGTTTTATAAACTCCTTGAGGGTGAGGACTGTCATTTGCCTCTTTCTGTCTTGCTAAAGCTTAGCACAATACTTGCACCTAATAGGTGCTTAATAAATGTTTTTACTGATTTATTGAAATACAGCTTATTTGTACACAATTATTTGTATGCTGTTTTCCCCATTAGATTATGAGTTCCTAGAGAGAAGAGACTATCTAGAAAAAACAAGTTAAACTTCCATTATATACTAAGCACAACATAGTGCCAAGCATGTAGTAGGTACTTAATAATTGATCAATTGATACTCCCCTCAAAGGGTATTAGTGGTTTGAGGTCAAATGAACTAATGTAGATAAGGTGCTTTCCAATTCTTAAAGTATTACATAAATGACAGTTATCATTATAATTATTTTATTTATTTCCTTCATAAACATGTGGAGTGAAGTATAGTCAGTATCCACACACTCACAATCAAAACTTCTAACTCATCTCCTGCCTTTCTGTTTTGGGACATCCATATGACTATTTTCCAATTAGAGTGAGAAGGGGAGAATGCCTTGAAATGCTCACATACCCTAATAAAATTCCAGTGGCTTAGTTGTTTTATAGAAATCATTAGCTAACATTGCTCACAAAGGATATGAAATAAACCCTGACATTGGGAATAAAAATAAGCCAGCCAAACTGTAATACTGGTCACTGGTAAGAGAATTTAAAGGTGTGTCTCTATCCGCATGGATTGGAATCAATTCAATTGTTAGATTTAGAAAGATACTAGTTGCAAATAAAGCTTTTGATGAGAAAATGTGCAGAACTTGTCTACCTCCCAAGAATATGGGGAGGAGGAGTTACAGACTCAAAGATTGGAATAAAATCTCCATTTGGCTGCCTTGCCATACTTTCCCCTAATATATTGTCCCTCAAGTTGAAAGAAGACATGCCTGAAAATGTAGTTAGCCCTGAATGCAAGAACCAGATGAGAAGTCATTAGGATTGAGGTCACATGGGGTTTCAAACCCATTTACAATACTAATAGTTGGAAGGTTAAAATGTCCATCTTTGGAGCCAGAGTCATTATACTTTAACTCTACCACAGTTCTGAGCTAAGTTGTTTCTAAGATCAAATATAAAATTTTGTTTGGGTTTTAAAGTTCTCCATACTCTGGCACATGACTACTTTTCTACTTTTCTTGCACTTTGCTCATTCCATACAAATCTCATGATTTTTCATTCAGTGACACAACCCATGACTTGATTTGGACCATTTTCACCATCTGTCCCTTAAGCCTGGAAATCGCTGTCTCCTCTCCTCTACCTTCTGGCTTCCCAGGCTTCCTTCAAATCTCAACTAAAAGTCTCATACTTTACAATGAGCCTTTCCTGGTCTTATCTAATCTTAGAACCTTTTCTTGCTCATATATAGTTGCTTGCAAATGGTCTCCCCATTAGAATGAGAGTTCTGTCAGAATGGAAACTTGATCTTTCCCCCTCTTTATTTGTATTCCCAACTCTTAGCACAGAGCCTGGGACTTAAGAGATGCATAGTAAATACTGCCCAATTTGGATTTTCCTCTCTTATGTACATCCTGGTCAGAGGAAATTAGAGAAGTGATATGCCAAAGAAGTAGTATTTCAGAAAATAATTCGTTTCTAAAATGGAGTTTTCCCAGTTGTGTGGAGGGAGAAGTGGGAAGCCATTACCTCTTATAAATGTGTTTTTGTTTGTGAGGATTATCATTGGTTATTTCCTCATCTCTTTTGTACTTTAAAGTAAAGCTGGCATTCCTTTTACTATTTTTTAGATAGCAGTTTTGAAAAGCAATGTTACTTGATTTTTAAAAGAATGGGGACACCTCTGGAGTGAGGGCTTACTGAGCCCTTTTTAGTGCTGTTCATCCACCTTTGTGTCTAGCTGCCACACAACTCTCACCTGTGAGTCCAAGAAGCTATAGCCACCCTCAAGTAAAACAATGTGGGCAGATGGGCTAAATCAAATTTAAACAATAGGCCTCAAACCTTTTGGTGAGTTGAGTGAGGGGGTGTCTACCCCCAGCATGTGAAGACTCCTCTCAGAAGAATGGGAAGATTGAAAACAATTTGTTCCAATGGCCATGAAAACAGATGAAGGAGATGCTATGGAGTGCTTAGAGCTTGGTCAGACATTGAAGAAGCCACAGTCATCCACTGCATCCCAGGCCATTATCAGTCATCCTGACTTTTGTCTTGCTACTGTACTTCCATGACTGGAGGAGAGTGAAGCTAATAATTTTGTGCAGCTCTGACTCACTTAAATCCAGTTCATGAATGAATTAAGGCATCATCTATGATATCATAGGTCTGCCAAGAAAAGGATGAACAATAATAACATTTCTGTATTTAACAAATTTAAACTTTATGTTCAATAGAAATAAAGTCCTAAATTGTAGTACATGTTTAGAGAAAGCCATAATTTCAAATCAAAGAAGTATCTCTTCATGTATATATTATCATTAAAAAATAGCAACTATATGCATCATTAGCCTTCCATATTAATAAAATTAAAAGCCATTAATTATGTTAGATTCGGATGTCATGATGAGAGACCTGAATATATGTGTGAAGTTGATCCTTGGACAATATTTGTTAACCAAAAAAAGGTTTTTATCTACTTCTTTCACTATATAGAAAACAGTTTCTGGTGGAGGGTATGGGTGTTCACCCCTGAGATGAAAGAAGTTACATCTAGGTGGTACAGTCCTGGGATCAGGAAGACTCCTCTTTCTGAGTTTGAATCTGCCCTCAGACACTTATTACTAGCTTTCTGATTCTGTGAAATTCATTTTACCTTGTTTGCCTCAGTTTCCTCATGTGTAAAATTATTTGGAGAAGGAAATGACTAGCTATTTGAATATTTTTGTCAAGAAAACCCCAAAAGGGAGCACAAAGAGTTGAACAGAACTAAAAATGACTCCACAATAGCATCTATATAAGGGGTAAAATGAAAGTATTACAGTTAAGGTACCAGGAGGATAAAATTATCAATATATATGCACTATCTTATTTGATAGTTACAACAAGTCTTTAAACATTTACAAGTGTTACTATCCCTATTTTTCAGATAAAGGAACTGAAATGAAAGAGGTAAAAGACTTGGTCAAGGTAATGTAGAAAATAAGTATCTTAGAATCAAGGTTTCATCTTGAATAACACCAATACATATAGTTTAGTCTGCTGCATTCTTTTTTTAATAATTAAAACATTGTTTAATGTATTTTGTTTAAAGTCATAGTCATCCTTATATATGTCATAGCACCACCTCTAACTCATTTGGGGAGTCTTCTCTTCAAACAAAGAAAAACAATCCACAAAACCACCTGAAGCAGTCACATTTCTGAAAGTTTGTGAAGCATTCTCTATTCAACCAACAAATCAATAAGCATTTATTAGGTGCCTATTATATTCCAGGTACTCAGAATCTTTACACATGTATGCATATAAATGTATATATGTACATGCATACTGACATATACCTACATGTATACATGCAAGTGTATATCTGTATAAAGCTAATAAATATAAAAATGCAAAGTAGTTAAAAACAAAGTAGTTTGAGAGGAAAGGCACTTATAGAGAGTAGGAATATGAATCAGAAAAAGCTTCGTAAAGAAATTGGTTCTTAAAATGTATCACAAAAGCAGAGGGATTTCATGAACGCAAAGTAAGGAGTGAGTGCCTTTTAAGCATCACTTGATCCCAATTCTCCAAAGAAAGATGGTAACTATGCATTTACTCCCTTCTTCTTTAGGATTACATGACATGAAGCTTCATTTTAATATTCTTTTGAATAATAATGTAGTGATTTTCTAGATTGTCTCCCTGTTTCTTTTTATTCCACTGTATATCAGTTCATACAAATCTTCCTTCTTTCTCTGAATTTCTTATTGTCATCATTTTTAATGTTCAATAGTATTCTACTGAATGGATGAACTGCAGTTTGGTTAGCTATTTTCCAAAAGGCATATGTTGGTGACAAAACAATCTGCTGCCACAAAGATTTTGATTGGTTTTTAGCTCCTTGAGGTATATTACTAGCAGTGAAACCTCTGGGTCAAAGGTCAAATATATCATAATTACTTATGACAGTTAAAATCTTCTTGTCAGAATGATAGGCTGAAGAGTGTGGATCTTGGGCACAGAGATAGCCCAGAGTGGGGCAGCACATAGTAGAAGCCATGGAGACCTGAGAGGTGGTCTCAGGCAAAAATCACTCTCATTAGCTCCATACACAGGGAGCCTACCCTCCTTATTCAGACTCCTGACTAGAAAGGGAAGGAAAAACCAGAAAAGAGATTGCAAACAATGCCCAGAAAATACAACTTCCAACCACCAAGAAGATCAAGAAGAAGGCTTTGAAATTGAATAATTTTTATGGAGAAAAAATCCAGAATACAGAGGAAATAGCAGAGGACAGCAAACAATTAAATACATCCAAACCTTCCAAAACAAGGGAAATTGGCCACAAACTCTTGAAGAATTTAAATCTGCAATTTGAGAAAATATGTAGGAGTTTTGGCCAGAAAAGTTGGAAATAGTTAAAAAAGAAAATAACAGTCTAAAAGACAGGAACACCCAATTGGAGAAAGAAGCCCAGAAATCAAATGAAATGATAAATAAACTGAAGAACACAATTATAGCTGGAAACCATGAAAATCAAAATATACCAAACCAAAAAGGAAAATCAAAGGATTATAGCAAAAATATCCCAAAAGATTATACTGGAAAACTAGTCTTAAAAGCCCAGAATTGGGAAGTTGGAAGTCAATCTCACAAAAACAAAACAAAACAAAACAAAACAAAAACAAGAATTAACAAAGCAAAGTCAAAAGACTGACAAAATAGAAGAAAACATGAACTATCTCACAGAGAAGATGACTGATCATGAAAACCAGTCTAGAAGAAACAATTTGAGAATCGTTGACCTACCTGAAAACCCAGAAATAAACAGAAATCTTGACATCATACTATAAGAAATTTTCCAAGAAAACTGCCCTGATATTCTTGAACAAGAGGGAAAAATAGATATTGAAAGAGTTTATAGAACACTCTCTAGACAAAATGCTCAAAATACAACCCCCAGGAATGCAATTTTCAAATTCAAGAGCTTCCAAGGTAAGGAAAAATATAATTTGCAAGAAGACAGAAAGAGACAATTTAGATATCAAGGAGCACCAATCAGGATTACACAGGATCTGGCAGTTTCCAAGCTAAAGGACCACAGGACTTGGAATATTATATTCAGAAAGGCAAGAGAATTGTGTTTTCAACCAAGGGTTACCTACCCATCAAAACTGACTATATACTTCCAGGGGAAAGTATGGGCATTAAACAAAATAGAAGATTCCCAAGTATTTGTAAAGAAAAAATTATAACTAAACAGAAAGTTTGAAATCCAAACACAAAATCAAGAGAAAAATGAGAGGGTAAATAACAAAGAGAGGAGAAAGAAAAAAATTAACATTTAAATTTTCTTCAAAGGGCTTCAATAAGATTAAATTGCTTATATTAATATATGAAAATGTTATTTATAACTCTCAAAAATATATTCACTATTATAGTAATTAGAAGAATCATTAATATGTAGAGATTGGGGGGAATAAGTGGTCTAAGATGATATATAAAAAAAAAAGAAAAAGGGGAGGAGGGGAATATAAGATGGCACCAAGACAACCTTGAATGAGTAATATGTATAGGACAATCTATATCACACAAATTGGTGCATGGCAGGGGGGTGGTGCAGAATACTATTATAAGGAGAGGAAGAGAGTGCTAATAGGTCATACTTAAACCTTACTCTCAGTGGAATCAAATCTAGATCCCTTGAGGTATTGAATTCTATCTAACCCTACAGGGAAAGTGAGAAGGGGAAAACTAAGGGGAGGAGTGGGGCATGGAGTACAAAAAGGGAGGAAAAGGGAAAGGGGAGGGACTTAACAGATGCTAAAAAAAATAAGAAGAAGGGAACAAAAAGGGAGGGGGAAGAATGGGAAGTATAATAATGGTGGGGATTATGGGGGCTGGTAAAAAGCAAACCACTGGTTTAATAGGATGTAGCAAAAGAAGAAAGGATAGAACTAGAAGAGGATATCAAAATGTTGGGGAATACACAAGTGGCAATCATAATGTTGAATGTAAATGGGATGAACTCATTGATAAAAAGAAAGCAAATAGCAGAGTGGTTTAGAAACCAAAGTCCTACCATATGTTGTCTACAAAAAACACACATGAGGCAGGTAGAGACTCACAAGGTGAGGATTAAAGATTGGAGCAAAATCTATTGGGCCTCAGCTGCAAAAAAGAAGGCAGGAGTTGCAATCATGATATCTGACAAAGTCAAAGTAAAAATAGAACTGATTAAAAGAGATATGGAAGGTAATTACATCCTGATTAAAGGCAGTATAGACAATTGTATAATTGAAAATGTGTTACCCTAAAAAAGAATTATATATCCTGAGAGGCTACTAACTTCCTGTCATTATGTACTTCCTATAAACACAGGATAAAGTGAGTGGGCATTGAGGCTCTGACTCCTCTCTGGCATGCAGCCAGTGGTGATAGTAATAAGGTGGGGATTTTGAAATGGCTAATCAGCCATGGGCACATGGTTTTTATTTTGAATCCTCTTCATTCCTTGATTTCTAATGATTATTTAATAAACCTCCTAAAATATAATATTTTTATTATTTGAGATTTAATGTTAATTTTTATACAATGAGGAAATATCAGTAATCAACATATAAGCACCAAAGGGTATAGCATCCAAATTTCTAAAGGAGAAACTAGTGGAGTTGAAAGAGGAAATAGATACTTAAACTATACTAGTGGGAGACCTGAACTTTCCTCTATCAAATCTAGATAAATCAAACCAAAAAATAAATAAGAAAGAGATAAGAGATGTGAATGAAATCTTGGAAAAATTAGAGTTAATAGATATGTGGAGAAAAATAAATAGGAATAAAAAGGATATAGACTATAAATGAACATCCTAGTGCAAACATTAGTAACATGGAAATAGGTTCTGATCAAGTACACATGTAATACCCAGTGGAATTGCACATTGGCTATGAGAAGGGTGGGAGGAGTGGATGGAGGGAAAGAATATGATTCTTGTCACCAAAGAATAATGTTCTAAATTGACTAAATAAAATTAAAATTATAAAGATGAAAAACAATAAAAGAAATAAAAATCATCATGAAGTTATGACAGGAATAGAAATGGCCCAAACTAGAATGGTTGGAAAGGCAAGGATAACCAAATAATATTCAGACCAGGCCTTGATAAGGTTCTTACCTGACTTCCATTCAATTACATTCCATAGTATTTGCAAAGAATATAAATTCATGGCCTAAACAATAAGGTGCTTTAAAAAAATTTGGTAATGACTAAAGTATATTATTATTCAGTCATCTCTCTACTAATATTCTTTTTACTATTATTCAGGCACATTTATTTCTTGGTAATAGGTTAGAGCTTATTGACGTCCATCATGCACCTTCCCACTGCCCTTTGGATGGCCCTCAACTATAAGCAAAAGCTTTAGTATTCTTTGACTCACATGATACAATGTTACCAGAAAGATACCAATGTAAAAGAAATGAACCTTTCTTGCAGGAAGGGGCTTCAGTTCATTTAACTTCAGTTTTTCAAAGGAAATCTAGTCCTTTCTCTTCCTCTTATTCAATTCTGGTTTTGGCTCATTTCTTATGTGCAGTGTCTATCCAACATTTACAAACTATACTAAAAATGAGGATTATAATAACACCTAATTTCTAGAACTGTTGTAAGGGTCAAATAAGCTAATATTTGTACAATGCTTAGCTCAGTGCCTGGCACATAATGGATGCTTAATAAATGCTTAATCCCTCTCTCTTTCCAAAATATTTGTACTGATAGATGAGCATGTTAATCATGCAATTGTGTATAATAAACATGAAACTGATGTTTCCTAACTAGTTGGATTTTCCTGTGAATCATTAGTCCCAAGACTCATGAATGATTATAGACAGCATGTGTTGAGAGTGAGGGAAAATTGATGTCTGTTCCTGTTTCTTCCATTGCTATGCACTCAATGTCAAAAAAAGTCTATGCTTCAGTGGTTCTTAACTTAAATTTTTTAATTTTTAAATATCTTGACCACTGTATTTTGATATAATTGGGATCCTTTTAAATCTCACTTATTCTTTTTGCATTATTATACATTTTGAAAGGAGGTCCATAGGCTTCACCATACTGCAAAGGGGTCCATGACACACAAAAATTAAGCCAGATCTGGAAGAGTACTACAAGTACATTGCAAAAGACCCTCTCTGCCAAATTTATGGAGGACATGGACCAATGGCATGAGATGACAAGGCACAGATGGGAAACAATAAGTAAGAGGCATTTTACACTGTTGAGATGGGAGATCCATTAAACTATCAAGAAACATTTGTAAGCATATCCTCTGGGGCTAAGTTCTATGGATACAAAAGCAAAACAATCCCTACCCTCAAGGAGTCATACATATGCCATCTCCCACATTTATATATAAGGTCTTTGATGGCCCTCCCAGTCTCTAGCATTTAGTACAGGACCACATACATAGTAAATAAGTAAATGCTCATTGATTGAAGTATATATAAAGATATAAATTAGATACAAATAAATAAAACAGATGGAAGGATGGAAAGGTACTAACAATGAGTAGGTAGAGAAGGGAGGTACCATAAAAGGCTGGCTTCCTGCAAAAGGCAGAAGTTGGGGTATCCTGAAGGATTCCTACACCTAGAATTAAGGAGGGAGAGAATTCCAGACATGAGAGAAATAGATAAAAGATTATCAGTTCAGAGGTAGACAATCTATATTTAGAGCTTTGGGAGATCTTGGAGGCTATATAGTCCTACCCCTTCATTTTATGGGTAAGGAAACAGCCTTGGAGAGGCTTAGTGACTTCTCCAAAACCACAAAAGTTAAATGGAATATCAAAAAGGAGGGATTGCAAAGAGATTAAGGTCAATATAGTGAGTGCAGGGGAATAATATCTTAAAAGATCTAAAAGAAGAAAGGTGACAAATTGGAAAATGCTTTAAATGGCAGACCATATTTTATCAAATGGATTTTTATGAGTAAAGCACTTTGCAAATCTATATAAAGTACTTTATTAATACTATATTTTGGGTATTACATTTTAGCTTAAAGGTAATAGAGACACATTAGAGTTTATTGAGTATATGAAGTGACATATTCAGGTTTGTGCTATAGGAAAATTATTTAGATGACTGTATGGAGAAAGGATTGAAGTAGGGAAATATTTAAGGCATAAAGGCTCCTGCAGTAGTCCAGGTGAGAAGTGTTGCAGGCCAAATCAGGGTCGTAGCCATGTGAGTGGAGAAGAAAAGAAAAAACATGATTGAGACATTAAAAAGTAAAATATGTATTGGCAAATGGATGAATATTTGAGCCAAATGAGGGTAAGTAGGCAAGGATGTCATCAAGGTTTTGAACCTTGGAGGGATGGAGGTATTACTCTCAATATTAATAGACTTCTTTCTGATACCTTTGCAGCTTCCAGTTCAAAATGTTTAAAACAGGATTCAAGATTAGGCTGGACCATATGCCTCAACTAGTCAAGTCTAGCAAGAGGGGCCTGAGAATAACTATACACCTTTTCTCCAGTAAAGCCATTTTTCCTTCCTTAGTAAGCTTCATTAGCAGGTGGAAGGCACAATATGGCCAGGCTTTGGACCTACTTACTGAGTCATAGCTTAGAGAGAACCTTAGCATACCATCTCCAGTATTCTTTGCTAGACTTAGCCTTCTGAACAGGACATACCACTTCCTGCTTTTTCTCAAAGGACTACAGCAATGTCATTGGTGCAGAGGATAAAGCAACTTTCTTGCCTGAAACACATTTCTGCTGTTCATACCTACCAAAAGGCTACCACATGCCTCCAAGGTTATAGCGACATGAGAGGTTTAGAAGTTGAAGGCTGTGTAGGGATCTAGAGAATAGTTTCATCACCTGCCTTTGTAAATGGGCCTCACTGTTATTCTTTCTGAAATCATTCCCCAATGCCTGATATATTCATACTCCCTCTTACTCTTGTATCCCTGTAATAATAAGACTCCAATTGGAAAAAATCCTCACTCCACTATACCGAATGCTCTCTTAATCATTCCCATCCAGCTCAGTCCTTGTTCTACCATGTACAACTCCAGATCTTCCTGGTCTTACTCACCCGATATCCCATGCCATCTGGAAATTTCCATAGTTACATAAGTAATAAACTTTCTTTCATTTTACCAACCCCATTTTAAACATGGCACCCTCAGATCATATTGCTTCATTGGCCATATTTCCACTACTTCCTTTATCCTTAATCTTTTTTTAGAGTATTTGGTACAATCTTTTTTTTTTCCATATACTCTCTTCTCCCAAGGATTTGTGATGTTGCTCTCATTGGGTTTTCCTCTTAGCCATTAGACTGTCCCTTCTCAATCTCTTTTGTGGATATTCAACTAAGTCCCACCTACTAATTTTAGATGCCACTCAAGGCTCTGTCCCACACCTTCTTTTCTCTGCTCTCTTTATCTTCTCACTCATTGAACAAATTATAATCATTCATAGATTGTGGTAATAGCCTTCAAATTGATGTCCCAAACTTGAATATCTCCCCCAATCTATCAGTCATTCTAGTATCAAAGTAATTCTCCTTTAACATGGATCTGACTACATCTCTTGATAGCAAAGTACCCCCTGTTACTTCTAGGATTGAATACAAACTCACCTGTTCAGTCTTTAAAGCTTTTCAAAACTCCTTCTTCTATTTGTAATCTTTTAGCACTCTACTCCCCAGCCAGAAATTCCACCATTACTGACTAATTTACTGCTTCCCATACATGACACTTCATCTTTTGACTCTTGTACTGTATTCTGAATCCTTCCTGGAATGTTCTCCTTCCTCACCCCCAACATTAAAAAACCCTTTTACCTTCTGTCTTAGAATCAATATTATGTATTTGTTCCAAGGCACAATAGTGGTAAGGGCTAGATAATTGGGTTCAAGTGACTTGAATAAGGTCACACAACTTAGAAATGTCTGAGGTAAGATTTGAACCCAAAGCCTCACATCTCTAGGCCTAGCCCTCAATTTTAGTTGCCCCCTTCACCTCCAACTTTTTAAGACTTTCCCAGGAAATCTTTTCCACTCCCCATGACTGCTAGTACCTTACCCTTTAAGGCTGCCTTTTGACTCCTCTGTATTTATCTTTATCAAATTGGACAGTGACTTGGAGGGATGTCTACCACAATTTTTCCATCTTTATTCCTCTAAGGAAAACCACAAACAGGCAATGGTGTTGTTATGGAAAGCAGAATTTGGATACTCAGCAGATCTTCTCTTCTGTAGGCTTCAGAGAGTCTACACCTTAAAGATACTCAGGATAGATATGCTTGCTAAGTAGGATTCTTATAGCAGTCACAGTCTCAAGACCATCTGTTCATGTCTTCCATTGTCATCACTACTAAATAAAAGTCAGTCCTAAATGGAATCCTCCATTTCCATCTATATGTTCACTTCAGAAAACCTCAGTCTCCTCCATAGGAAAATGGGGATTATAATATGCTATCTAATTTGCTATATTTTATAATTATTATAACATACAATCCAATTTACAATATTTTCTATTTTATAATATACTATCTAATTTACTATATTATAGTACCAAAAATTAGTATGCTGCCTATTTTTTTGGAAATAAATTGTTATATAAACATGTATTAATATTATCTCCAATTTACAGAGGATGAAACTGAGTCAAGGAATGAAGTTACTGGCCTAAAGCTATCCAGCTAATAACAATTGAATCCAGGACTTGAATCCAGGTCTTTTGACTTCAAATTTCCTCTTTTTTTCATATTCTGCCATTTATAATATCAACAATGAATCAAAAATAAAATGTGTTTAACATCAAATCTTTCCTATCTGTGAAGACAGTATTATGACTATATTTGCATGACCCTTGTATGCTCTACTTCCTGTAAAAGTTCATTTGGGGAATTCATGAATCTGCAGTCTATGTGTACTCCAACACATTCACTCCAAAGAAAATGAAATGCTATAGCCCAAATGGACTTCCAAATTAGAAATGCAAGGTAGGATAGTTATCACAATGGGAAAACTGTCGACTGAGTGCATCCAGAGGTCACTGAAGTATACAGCAACTTTACAAGGTCTTCATACATTAAGAATGCCACAGTGTTGGCAAGCTAGGAGGGCTAGCTTATAGTGGATTTCACAATTTGGATTCATGTCCTGTAAAAAAGACCATCTGAGGTACAGGACTGATGCCAGAAAAGGGATGTTACAATCATGCTACAAGGAGAAACCACATGTAAATAAGGAAATGTCCTGAGATGCCTTTACATCTGGCCAGAAAATTTAACAGAACTGTAGTTACTTGTTCACAATACTGAGGGAAACACTCACAGCTATAATTCAAAAACAAGGTTGTTTTAGGAAAGAGAGTTTGCTGTTGCCATGATGACTTAGTAATACGCATTCTTCCAAGTGAATTTTGTTTACAATATTATGTAATTATCTTCATTGTTGACAACAAACATTTATTGAATGATAAGTGTGCTACATATTAGGGATAAAATGAAGCATAATCTCAGTCCTCCAAGAAGTTTGATAACCAGTTGTCCATATATACATAAAGACAAAAAAGAATATGAGAGTATATGAGAGCTCCAAAAGTCATAGAGTCAATGAGTTCAGAAGAATGAGTAATACCTGAAGGATAGAGCTATCAGGGTCCTTTTCAGAGAGGAAATTACAACTGAGCTTTGAAGAAAGGTTGGAATTTATATTGGGGAAAGCACAGCAATTATGGAAGCTGTGAGCAAAGGAAAAGAGAAAAGAAGTCACACTGTCTATATAGAAACAATAAGTAGACTAGCTGGAGTAGAGGGTTTACGTGAGATAATAATAAAAAAGTAGGACTGGATTAGAGACCATATTGTGAAAAGCTTTGAATGCCAGGTTATGGCTACAAAATTCCAAAAGATATGGATGCAAAGCAGATTGTTAGTCAGTGATTTAGACAGTTGGTGTACACTTTGCCAAATAATGAAATATTTCCAAATACCCAGATGTTTGGCATTGTAAAATGTCACAACAGGACTTGAGTCAGAACAGAACAAGGCTATTTAGAAAGGACCACAACCAGGAGTTAATATAGAAATCAAAAGAGAATTGGCAGGTATCATAGCACAAAGCAAACAAGGGCTCTATGTCATGGAAGTGATCTAAGAAAATCTGAAGATGAGATTGATTCTCCCCTTGCCTATTTTTTAATTAATCAAACAAAGCTTGAACACCCCTACTTGGCACTAGGAGGGGGAGTTTGCAAGTCACTTAGAGAGCTCCACCCCTTCAACTCAATCAGTCAGAAACTTGTGAATCCTTTCATAAGAGTTTTCACTCTCATAGAATGAGAGGTGGAACCTACAAACACTTCCTGCCTGGGAAGTACTAAGCAAATTTAAAAACTGTAATTGATCCCAGAAAAGTGGAGGAAGGGACAGGGAGTGATCTAAAAAGGACTATAAAAGATGATGAATTTCCAATGGAAGAGGTCTTTGTACTGAATTTTTTCCATAGGAGGATCTTCTCCTTTGGGACTTCACCTTGGGACTTTGGTCTTCCACTTCACTTGGATCTGGGACTCTGGCTATTAAACTGATTCTGGTAAGACTGCTCCTGGATCTCCTCCTTTTAGAACTTTGGCCTGGTGAGAGAAAAGCTGACCTTCCTTTCCTGGCTTCTGGAGAGATTAGTTCTAGAGATGCCTCCCTTTCCTGAATGAGGCCACATGGGTTGAGCCCGTGCTTAATTCACCACCAAGTTCTCTGGTTAAGGATTTAATGAGCTCTGAGTGGGTTGAATCAAGCACCTGAGAAATATTTAGTGTGGTAGGATAGACATCTCCTCTATCCTCTTTTTTTTTCTCTACTTCCACTCATTCCACCTCTTTGTAAATTAAGCTACTGAAAGTCATTTTGACTTGGGCTATATTAATTTTAAAATTGGCAACCACAGTATTATCTTAGACTTATCATGTACTTAATCCAACCATAAAATCTCATTCCTTACAGAAAGAAGGAATGACATGCTACTGTTAGATTATTGACATAGGTTAATTTTGGAGAGATCAGCCAAGGTGGAAAAGAATGTATAAAAGAAACAGGTAGGTGATTCAGTGAATAAAGTATTGAACCTAGTATTGGGACAACTTGAGTTCAAATCCTAACTCAGAAATTTACTAGCTTTGTAACCTTAAGCATTTTTCCCTAAGTAAGTCATTTAACCTATTTGCCTTAGTTCCTCATCTGTAAAATAGGAATAATAATCATACCTACATCACAGAGTGGCTCTGAGGATCAAATGGCATAATACTGCACTTAGTAAACCTTATAATTCTGTATAAATGTTACTAATTGTTGCTGTTACTATGAAGGAAAACAAGTGAAAGTCAGCATGGTATAATCAATAGAGAGACAACCTACAAGGCAGAAAGACCTTGGTTTAAGTTCGGCCTCTCACACACACTCATATTTTCTGTACAGAGTTAGAACTGGTCTCAGAATATAAATTAACTGAGCCTAAGAGTAGGGGCAAATAGGTAAAATTTTGGGATCAGTGAGGATGAGACTAAGATGATTCTCATCAAGGTAACTGAATTTTGTGCTTCTCATCCAGATCTTTTAGCATCAAGTAGGCACAGCTTTCCTTATATTAAGAACAAATATCAAAGACATTTTAGATAGAAAATATTTTCTTTTTTAAAAAAAACCTTACCTTTTGTCTTAAAATCAATACTAAGTATAGGATTATGAATTTTAGATTTACTCCACCCTGCTTAGTCTTTAGAATTTTAGCAACCAGAAATATATACACCCCTACTTAAGAATTAAGTGTGGGGGAGAAAGGTCTATGACCCACATGTGCTATCAAGTAACAAATCAGAAACAATTCACTGACCCCCTGGGCTGTCCAAAGCCAAGTTTAAGCCCCCATTGGTACATGTAAGACACAGGAAGTGACATAAAGAACTGCCTTTCTATTTCATGTCACTTCCTGTGAGAGGGACTTTGGAGGTGGAAATTGACTTGGAGGAGCTCGAGTGTGAGACCTCAGACTGCTTCCTTTAGAAGATCACATGATGAGTGTGTAACAGTTAAAATTTAGGGGAGACTGAGGCAGGTAGAAATTAGTTTCTCTCTGCAAGGAGTATTATATTTTTAGAGGTTTATTAAGGATTAAGGATTAAAGAGAATACAGGATAAGGAAAACATGCCTAGGCCAGAGGCCTAGACAAGACCTCACCTACATTATGGAAACAGCCACGTCTGCTCCAAACGAAAGTCCAAAAAGAGACCCAACAACCTTTGCCACCAGGTTAAATACCTTCTTGATCTCAGCCCAGGTGAGATTACAAAGTATTCTGGGGAAGTGGAGCAAGGAATTGTGGGGATTATAGTCCTGTATTCCAGTCTATTTTTTACAATTGATAAGGCTGACTCCCTTTTCCTTGGCTTTTTTCTGGAAGCACCAGCCTCTGAGGAGGCCCCTCATCTTGGAGGAAGCCTCCTGACTGGAAGCCGAGCTAGATTTAATCCTCTGCCCCTTCCCCTTTTTGTTGGGGCCTATGAACCCCTACCTGTTATCTCTCTCCCTTTCCTCTCTTTCTTTCTTCCTTAATATCTTCCTTCTATTGTAAATAAACCAACATAAATTTCCATTCTGACTTGAGTATTTAATTGGGATTTAGAATTGAAATACCAGGAGATGAACTAAAAAAATTATATTCAGACTCAACCCTAAATTTTACCCTTTGAAACCTTTAGGTTTCAAAACAGAAGAGTGGTTAGAGATAGGCAATTGGTGGTAAGTAACTTGCTCAGTGTCATACAGCTACAAAGTGTATGAGGATGATAGATAATATTTCCAACAAAGAAGCTAACTCATTTTGATGATGTTCAGGTGAATGTCATAACTTGCATGGCTTCCCAAGGAGAATTAATTATACATTTTTCTAGGAGATAAAGTTGTCCTACATTCATAATTTAACTCAAAATTCCATTTCCCTGTAAGTCAATTTACTTTAAACTTGATGTGTTTGTTTTTAAGATATAAATGGATAGATGTTATGATTGTTAAAAAAATTATCAGACATAGTGTATCATTAAATAGACTTACATTGGGTTCTTAATGGTAGTACATAAATTAAGTAAATAACAAAATTCCCCCAAAGAGTTGAGAGAAAATAAGTTATATTGACTTTAGTCTACTTCCAGTGAAAGATAAATAAGGGAAAAGGATATTTTGAGGGTTGGAGAGAACAGGAGAATGATCTTTTCAGTTCTATGATCCAATAACATGAAAATGCATATAAAATAAATATATTCAAAGTAGATGAAAGCTAATTTTTGTGGGTCAATAACATCTGAGAGATTAAGAAAAATGACATATAAGATGGAATTTTAACAAAAAAATGGATTTTTTTTCAGATTAACTGCAATCTAGTTGAACTCCTACATCTTGTACATGTAGTTGATTTTAACAGACAACCTTGCAGTGATTCATAAATAGCATTTTACACGGTTTTCATATACATTTAATCTGCCCAAGAGTCTAGTTAATGAAGTCAATATGCATTTGTTAAGTGCTTTGGGCTTAGCACTGGGAAAACAAATATAAACAAAAATATAGTCCTTACTCTCAAAGAGATTATACTCTAATGAGGGAAGACAACATATAAAAGAGCATTGGAAAATGGGAATGGGGTGACATGCCTACATGGGGGCATATTGAAAAGTTAAGAGTGTAATCAGGAGAAGAGTGAAAGTAAAAGTAAGGCCTGACTAGGCACTTCTTCAAAACGGAAGTTTGGGAACACATTCTCCATTCAGAAGAGGGTACTATGCAGTGAAAGAATCTTCCAGTGTAAGAAGTCTTCAGGACAAGAGGCCTCCTATTCCAACATGAATAGGATTGTGGGACATGGTAGAGACTCAGGAGCCATGTCGAGACAAATGAAATAGAATAGAAAGATAAACTAAATATTCTAACTTTTCCTTCCTTCCTTCTTTCCCTTTCTTTTTTTCCTTCCTTCTTTCTTCTACCATTCCTTCCTTTGCTTCCTTCTTCCTTTTTTCATTTTTTCTTTCTGTTTTTCTTCTTTGTTTCTTTCCTTATTCATTCAGTTATTTTTACTTATTTGTTTATTTTTTAAAGATTAAGAAACTGGAGGGCTGAGTGGACTGATTGATAAAATACTCGTCTTGGAGTTAGGAATTTTGTTGTGGCTCAGTCATTTCAGTTGTATCTGACTCTGTCACCCTATTTGGGGATTTCTTGGCAAAATTACTGGAGTGGTTTGCCATTTCCTTCTCCAGCTCATATTCTCTTACAAATGAAGAACTAAAGCAAATAGGGTTAACGTGACCTGCACAGGGTCCCACAGCTAGTATGCGTCTGAGACCAGATTTGAAATCAGGAAGGTGAATTTTCATAGTTCCCAGCCCAGTGCTCTTATCTACTGGAGTTAGGAATAACTAATTCAAATCCTTCCTCTAAAACTATATATTTATGTAACCCCAGGCAAGTCACGGACCTTCTCTCAGACTTAGTTTCTAATCTGTAAAATAGAATTATGATAATACTTACCTCATAAGATTATAAGGATCTGATGAGATAATATATAAAAAGTGTTTTATAAACTGTAGAGTGCTAATAAATGCAAGTTATCATTATTTGCATCATTATTGAGGACCTCACCCAAAACGATGCTGGTAATAAGTAGTAAAATCAGGCTCCCAAGTCTCAAGTTTGTGATTCAAAGCCCTTTTGTATTTCTATTCCACCACACAATTTTGCCATGCTGCCTACCTTCATTTTCCCATTCAAGTAGGGTGTTTTGCAAGCAGTACGTTATCTCAAAGCATATTTGGGAAGCTAAGCCCACAGGTTCAAATCATCAGAATTTGTGCTGATGCCACCATCCTCCAAAGTAAAATGAGTTAAAGGTTTAAAACTTTAGATAAATGTAATAGAATCATCAAATCATGAGTTGAGACTTGGAAGATACCCCAGTTTTTCAATCCTTACACAATAAAAGATAGGCCACACTACTTCCCAAATTTCTTGAAACAAAGGAAAGATATATGTTCTACTAAACTTTGCCCTGAGACTCTTTTGTTCAAAGCCTCAATATACAGTGCATATTTTTCCTTAAATTTGTTGCTGGTACCACCTCCTGCATAGTGGAATGTTAACCACTTATACAAAAGGACAGATCAAAACTGATTGTGTATATATAACCTTAAGGAGTTATTTAAGCTTAGGAGTGATTAAATGGCTTATCTATGGTTATTTGGGCAACTAAGAGGCTCAGTAGATAGAATATTAGGCCTGTAGTCAAGAAAAAAAATCTTCCTGTATTTAAATCTGGCTTCAGACACTTCCTAGTTGTGTAACCTTGAGCAAGTCACTTACTCCTGTTTGCCTCAGTTTCCTCATCTGTAGAATAAGCTGGAGAAGGAAATGGCAAACCTCTCTAGTATCTTTGCCAAGAAAACCCCAAATGGGGTCACAAAAGATTGAACATCACTGAAACAACTTAACAACATGGTCATATAACTAGTAAGTATCTGAAGGAAGACTTGAACTCAGGCCTCTAAATCAAGTATTCTCTTCACTCTACTATGGAATTATAACAGAATGGAGAAAAGCCCTAGAGGAGCAACCTAGATACCTGCCTTTGAATCACTGGTCACACATGGCCTCTGTTACTGGAGGCAATCTAATTTCTTTGAAATTCAATTTACTGGCATGTGAAGGGAAAAGATCAGATTTATTGACCTCTAAAGTCTTTTTCAGCTCTGAAGTCATGTGATTCGATTAGGAAACAAGTGTTTCAGGTAAGAAATTCATTCTGTGTTGGGCATCTGCCAACAATTTTCTCTGCCTTGTTGTACCACACAAAACAGTTTAACATTTCATGGATTAATCTACATAATCACAATACGGAAAGAAGAAGAAACAGGAATGAAATGAGAAAAAAAAATAAACACGGTTTTTCCCTGTGCCATGAACTTTTCGCCTCCACTGAATCATCTCCTAGTTCCCTCTAAATCAATCAGCTGGCATGTGCTGCAGGGTTCAGATGGAGCGCACCGCCTCCCATACAGCTGTGTATGGGGCTGCTGGGGCTGCTGTTCCTGGCCTTGATGCTGCAGCTATGGCTGGGGACGTCACTGCAGCTGAAAGAATATACTTTATCTCTTCGGCAACTTGAGATATTCCAAGACCATATTCTGTCTTGAAAGCTGTACTTGACCTTGACATGGGAGCTGGGAAGAAAGTGGAGGAAGTGTATGAGATGGTCTAAAGGGCTCCATTTGTGAGATCCTCCCCACCCAAAGATGTAAGAGATGTCTCAGGTCTGGCTCTGATCCGACTTATCCAAAGAGAAAAGACTAGAACACAAATATTTTGTCCTCTCCAGTAGAGAATGAGCTTTGTTATTTGTCTGAGAAAACACAGAGATGTTAATAAAGCATCTTTGGGCTTTTGCTAAAGTACATATTTTATTTGAAAAGAAACTTTTTTCCCTTTAGAATGGAAAGCGTTTTCTTTATTCAAAGTTTTGACAGTGTAGCTACTCAGCAAATATTCCTATCAACTATAACTTTTGCTCTCCTCCTTTTTATATACTTGAGTCTTCCTTGTCACTCTTAGCTACTTGTTTTCATCTGAAACTGATTCTGTAATTTCTTCCTGAAGATTTTCCTGCAAAAGTAGTTTCGATATGATTATAAGACATAGTTAAGTGTCATGCTCTATTTTCTTTACCCTTCTACTCAGTGTAAGCTCTTCAAATGCCGAATTCCTTTTACCACATTTCTTCTATAGACAAAAAGTAGTTTTTCTATAGATATACCAGACCTCACAAAGGGATCAAAGTTTCACCTACAATGACATATATTGGGCAAGGAACAAAACGAGTCTAATCAGAGAGAGGCTTTATGTAATTACCTGAAGATAGGCAACTCAGATTAAGAAGATTTTGAAATAAAAATGAGGAGAAAAATTAACCAAATACAAATATGTAGACTGACTTGACATGCAATTGCTAAATCAGGTAACATAGAATGTATAATACAGGAAGACACCGAGAGGCTCAGAAACAGACAAGGAAAAAAACGTAAGAGTAATATTTTTTATAAACTCAGAGCTTACAAAGAGGTGCAAAGAATGTGGTTATTAAACTTGGAAAACAACACAAGAAGCCAGAGTTCATGTTTTAGATATCATTGAGACTTAGTTGGAGTGAACCCATTACAGGAATATAGCAAGTGAACATATTTTCTTCCAGAGGAGGCTTCACCTCAGATCTAGCACTGTAGTTTCCTCAATGGTACTCTGGAATTGTTCATGGCCACCTCTATTCCCAACCTAGATCCATCATGGGGTTGCTCCCCAGTCATCTCCATGCTACCACATTTCTGCCTTGACCTACAGCTGGGTAATCCACCTCTTGTCCTATGACAATGGGCTTCTAATTAGTTAAGTGTTCTCAATATGTAACCCTGACTGAGATCCAGGATGCTATTGTCCTTCAGTCAACTTCAGTCCATTATACTAAGTTCTACTCCTACACGAACACTTCCTGCTTCTACTTCTGAAAACAGTAATCAACTAAATACAATATTTCTGGAAAGAATGTATCTTTTAACTGGCCTATGACTGCAGTGACCTTCACTGTGATTTTCTTGATCAAAAGAGTCCTCTTTGGTTTCCTCCTATGTACTATCTTATGTATATTTTCTTTTTCTTTTTCTATGAGATATAAGCTTCTATAGAGAGAAGGAACTTTTGGGCCTGTTTCTATTTGTACAACTAGTAATTACCACAGTGCCTGATGCATGTCTTTAACAAATGCTTTTTCATATATATTCAGTCTCCTCTAAATGAATTGTCTTTTTGCTATTAGAATATTGGTTCCTGGACAGAAAAGATTGCCATAACATTTTGTTTTTGTATACCTAGGACCTAGCACAGTTCCTGATAAATTGCATGTGTCAGATTAGAGAAGTTAAACAAAAGAGGAACATAAATCAAATAAATATTAGTGGGCCTATGGGAAAACAAGAACATTATTGCTTTAATAAAGGAATTGTGAAGTGCTGTAGCCATTATAGAAAGCAGTTTAGAACTATTCTCAAAAATTTAACTGACCATAAAGTTACATATAAGTATATATATATATATATATATATATATATATATATATATATATATGCAATATATTTATTCGTTTCAACAATTAATAGCACAGACAATACAGTGCTGGGACTGGAATCAGGAAGTTTTATCTTCCTGAGTTCAAATCTGTCCTTAGACCCCTATTAGCTATGTGATTCTGCTCAAGCCACTCCACTCTGTTTGATTCAGTTTCCTCATTTGTAAAATTAGCTCGAAAAGGAAATCGCAAACCACTGGCATCTTTGCTAAGAAAATCAGAAATAAGGTTATAAAGAACTGGACATGACTGAAAAGTGACTGAACAACAAAGTTATAATCTTTGAGTCAGTCATTTCACTAATATATATAACAACAGTAAGGTAAAAGTAGAGAATTTTGGAATACTTAAAAACTCTAAAATCAAAATAGTGACCATCTCCTGAGAAAGAGATGATGTTACAGAATGAGACACAATTTGTGGCATGACTAATATGGAAGTTTGTTTTGATGGACTCTAGACAATTAATAAAAATTTTTTTCTTTTCTTTTCTTTGTGGGGGGGGGGAGGTAGTTGGAGAGAAAAAAAATGCTAAATAATTGAATAAAAGTAAATTTCCATGGATAAGAAATAAGAAACCATGGATGAGAAACCAGATCTTAGGGAAATGTCAGTTTAACTAGATTTCAGCAAAACTTATTGCTTCTAGTTCTACTTTCTGGGATCTAGGAGAGCAATTTTTCCCCCTGTATGAGAAACATTCAAATATGACAATGTGTGGATATATACAACCTATATCTAAGAGGTGAAGGGGTTTTATCCCTAATTTTTATTTTTTTCCAGATTGCATGTTGATAATTCTTAATATACATTTTGTGATATTTTGTAACCCAAGTTCTCTCCCTCCCCCCCCATCCCTCCCCTTGCCACCAACAAGGCAGGTAATATGATATTGGGCAGTGATGGTGCATCTATGGCATGGGTGCCAAAGATGGCATGTAGAGCACTTTCTGTGGACATGCAGACACTTCCACTTGGTTCATTACTAGAAAGGCAGAGGGACTCAGGCAGAGCTGTTCCCATCCCCCTCTCCACTGTTACTGATCATATTTTTTTCACATTCCCCACGCCTCTGACCAGCAGCCTAATTGGAGTGGACATGGAGTAAGGTGGGTGGCTCACATACAACAGAACTGGAAGGAGCAGAGCACTTGGCCCACTCCCCTCCCCCTCTCTACACTACCTGACTACATTCCTCACTTCATCCACCCCTCCTACCAGCAGCCCAATCAGAGCACTTTCTCCATCCACTGTGTAAGGGGCAGGGGCAGGGTGCCTCCAGCACTTGGTGGAGGGAGGGGAGATGGTATAAGGTATGGGGAGGGGATGGACACAGCATTCCCTCTCTAAAAGGTTTACCATCACTGATATAGGTTATAGTTATATGATATAATTATAATATAATATAATACATATTCCCCTGTTCATCATGTTGTGAAACAAAACACAAATTGCTTACACTAGAGAAAAATACATGGAGGAAATAAAGTGAATAATAATATGTTTTGATCTGTATTTAGACTCTCTGTTCCTTCAATGGTGGCAAATATCTTTTTTTTCCCACATCTCCTCTAACATTTATCATCTTGATCTTTTATTATTTTATCCAATCTATTACTAGATGATATATCATCGTTATTTTGATTTGCATTTCTCTAATCAATGATTTAGAGCAAATTTTCATATAGTTAAATTTATTTTATATATTATGTATACAGTTTTGATTTTTTTCATTCAAAAACTTCATATCTTTTGACCATTTATCAATTGAGGAATGGCTCATATTTTTATATATTTGACAAAGTTTTCTATGTATTTTAGGTATGAGACCTCTGAGAAATTGCGTATAAAATTTTTATATTCTATTCTATTCTATTATTTTATTATATTATATTGGTCTATATCTACTTTCTGACAAACTGCTTTCCAGTTTTCCCAACAATTTTATCAAATAGTGAATTCTTATTCCAAACACTTGAATCTTTAACTTTTCCAAACAGAAGATTACTATAATCTTTAATGACTTTATTGTATGTCTATTCCATTTCACTAATCTGCTTTTCTACTTGAAAATATAAGTTGTGCTTGGCTTCCTTTCTTAATATTTCTTTCATTATTTCCTTTGATATTCTTGACTTTTTGGAGTTTTTTTCAAATGAATTTCATTATTATTTTTTCTAGTTCAATAAAAGAATGTTTGTCAATTTAATTTAATTGAATTAGTAAATTAGTTTAGGTAGTATTGCTATTTTAATTATATTGGTTCTGCACACTTGTGAAAAATTTATATTTCTCCCAAAATTTAAATCTGACTTTGTTTGTATAAAAAGTATTTTAAAATTATGTTCATATAGTTTCTGGATTTGTTTTGGAAGATATACTACTAGATATTTTATTCTATCTGTGGTTAATTTAAGTGGGTTATCTCTTACAATCTTTTCTTGCAAGACATTTTATATATAGATGCTAATGATTTATGTGGGTTTATTTCATATTCTGCTACTCTGCTAAAATTGTTGATAGTTTTAATTAATATTTAGTTTAAACTCAAGGATTTTATGTATAGAGATATAATCATATTACTTGAAAACACAGTTTGTTACCTTTGTCCATTCTGATACCTTCAATTTCTTTTTCTTCTTTCCTTTATTATCGCTAGCATTTTTAGTACAATGTTAAATAATACTGTTGAAAATGGACATGCTTATTTTACTCCTGATCTTCTATGGAAAGCTCCTAACTTGTTCCAATTAGAGATAATTGTTTTTAATGGTTTTAAGCATATACTATTTATTAATCTAATGAAAAATACTTTCATACTTATGCTTTTGAGTGTTTTAATAGGAATGAGAGTTGCATTTTAATAACAGTTTAATTTTATGATATTTTGTTGTCCCCATTATATGTAAAATCTATTTTTACATTTTTTAAATTCTGAATTTTAATTTCACTTCCTTTGATAAATCTAACCTTCCTCCCTGCCCTCCCCATCCCTGCCACAGTAAACAGTCTCATATAGATTTTACATGTGCAATCATGTAAAATATTTTTTTTCATATTAGTCATTTTGTGGAAGAGCTCTCAAATGAAAAAGAAGAAAAAATGAAATATAACATAATATATTTCAGTCTGCATTGAGTCAGTTCTTTCTCAGGAGACAGATGACATTTTTCATCATTAATCTCTGTGATTTTCTTGGATCACTGTATAAATAACTAGGTCATTCACAGTTGTTAACAAAGAAATATTGCTGTAAATGTATACAATGTTCTTCTGGTTCTGATCATTTTGCATCATTTCATGTAAGTCTTTCCAGGTTTTTCTGAAATCATCTTGCTTGTCAGTGTTATAGCACAATCACATTCCATCACTATCATATACCAGAACTCATTCAGCCATCACCTAATTAATGGAAAACACTTCCATTTCCAATTCTTCACTACCATAAAGAGAGCTGCAATGAATATTTTAGTACAATTAGGACCTTTTCTCTTTTTTATCTCTTTGAGATACAGACCTAGTAATGGTATTGACTAATCAAAAGGAATACACAATTTTGTAATCCTTTGAGAATAGTTCCAAATTCTGTTCAGAATAGTTGGATCAAATCACAGCTCCACCAACAGTGTATTAGTGTTCCAATTTTCTGGCAACTCCTCCAACATTTATCATTCGCCTGTCAAAAGCTTTTTCTGCATCTATTGATATAATCATAAGACTTTTGTGAGTTTTTTTTGTCAGTGTAATCAATTATGTTAATAATTATGGCAATCAATGAACTCAAAAGATTGCTATGTTTGTTTGTATGGAAACTCCAGCTTCAAACAGAACGAAACCTAAAAATCAGAAAAATCTTAAAAGTATTTATTCGGAAGACATTAGCAAGCTAAGAGACTTTGTCCAGATAACATTAGATTCCTTTATAAAGCAAAACAGTTTAAAAAAAACTTTAGCTATGATATTAAAAGGGTTGCTTTTATTTTTTAAGATTGCTTACAGATTCCTAAATATAAAAAAAAATCTTTTTGGAAAACAAGAAATATTAATGCTTCCTGTAGCTATTGAGATAGTTGGGTATTTGATGAATCTTACAGAATGCAGCTTAGAATGGTTTCACTGGCAGACAACATAAGGTGATTTGTTCAGATGCCTGAAGACATTTGTGATCATTTAATTGAAAAATTAAAATCTTTCTATTTTTAATTACATATGACAGCTTCAACAGATATAATTAAATTTTAATTTTATTCAAAAAGAATGTATTTTTTTAAAAAATATTTTATTTCATAATTTCCAAGCATTATTCATTAGAGACAAAGATCATTTTCTTTTCCTCCCCCACCCCCCATAGCCGACGCATGATTCCACTGGGTATCACATGTGTTCTTGATTTGAAACCATTGCCATGTTGTTAGTATTAGCATTAGAGTGTTCATTTAGAGTCTTTCCTCAGTCATGTCCCTTCAACCCCTGCAGTTAAGCAGTTGCTTTTCCTCTGTGTTTCTACTCCCACAGTTTGTCCTCTGCTTATGAATAGTGCTTTTCTCCTAGATCCCTGCAGATTGTTCAGGGACATTACACTGCCACTAATGGAGAATTCCATTACGTTCGATTATACCACAGTGTATTAGTCTCTCTGTACAATGTTCTCCTGGTTCTGCTCCTTTCACTCTGCATCACTTCCTGGAGGTCGTTCCCGACCCCATGGAATTCCTCGACTTTATTATTCCTTTTAGCACAATAATATTCCATCACCAACATATACCACAATTTGTTCAGCCATTCCCCAATTGATGGGCATCCCCTCGTTTTCCAATTTTTGGCCACCACAAGAGCGCAGCTATGAATATTCTTGTACAAGCCTTTTTGTCCATTATCTCTTTGGGGTACAGACCCAGCAGTGCTATGGCTGGATCAAAGGATAGACATTCTTTTATCGCCCTTTGGGCATAGTTCCAAATTGCCCTCCAGAATGGTTGGATCAGTTCACAACCCCACCAGCAATGAATTAGTGTCCCTACTTTGCCACATCCCCTCCAGCATTCATTACTTTCCTTTGCTTTCATGTTAGCCAATCTGCTTAGTGTGAGTTGTTTTGATTTGCATCTCTCTGATTATAAGAGATTTAGAACACTCCTTCATGTGCTTATTAATAGTTTTGATTTCTTTATCTGAAAACTGCCTATCCATGTCCCAAGCCCATTTATCAATTGGAGAATGGCTTGATTTTTTGTACAATAGATTTGGCTCTTTATAAATTTGAATAATTAAACCTTTGTCAGAGGTTTTTATGAAAATTGTTTCCCAATTTGTTGTTTCCCTTCTGATTTTAGTTACATTAGTTTTGTTAGTACAAAAGCTTTTTAATTTGATGTAGTCGAAATTATTTATTTTACATTTTGTGATTCTTTCTATGTCTTGCTTGGTTTTAAAGCCTTTCCCCTCCCAAAGGTCTGACATGTATACTATTCTGTGTTTACTCAATTTACTTATAGTTTCCTTCTTTATCTTTAAGTCATTCACCCATTTTGAATTTATCTTGGTGTAGGGTGTGAGGTGTTGATCTATTCCTAGTCTCTCCCACACTGTCTTCCAATTTTCCCAGCAGTTTTTATCGAATAGTGGATTTTTGTCCCAAAAGCTGGGATGTTTGGGTTTATCGTATACTGTCTTGCTGAGGTCTCTTGCCTCCAGTCTATTGCACTGATCCTCCTTTCTATCTCTTACCCAGTACCAACTTGTTTTGATGACTGCTGCTTTGTAATATAATTTAAGGTCTGGGACTGCAAGGTCCCCATCATATGTGTTTTTTTTTTTCATTATTTCCCTGGATATCCTGGATCTTTTGTTATTCCAAATGAACTTTGTTATGGTTTTTTTCTAAATCAGTAAAGAAATTTTTTGGGAGTTCAATGGGTATGGCACTAAATAGATAAATAAGTTTGGGTAGGATGTTCATTTTTATTATATTGACTCTTCCTATCCATGAGCAGTTATTGCTTTTCCAATTGCTCAAGTCTAGTTTTAGTTGTGTGGAGAGTTGTGTGGAGAGTTTAACAATAAGCATTTGTTAAATGCCTATATTTTGCAAGGCACTCTGCTTAACAATGGAATAAGATATAACATTTACATAGCTTTTTAATGTTTGCAAAGCACTGCAAATATCTTATTTCATTTGATCCCCACATCAACCCGCTGAAGGAGATATTTCCATTTTACATATTTTTACATGAGTTAACTGGGAGTAAGGGAAATGAATTTATGTGACTAGGTCATTTGTCTTGTGATTGAGGTACAACTTGGACTGAGGTCTTCTTGACTCCAGCCCAGTACTCTGAAGGACAGGGCAGTCAAATCTGTCAAAAATAATGGGACCAAGAACACAAATAGAGGAGTTGACCCTTGTCAAGAAGAAAGGCCACCTCTTTGTCACAGACTGGATCAAGAAGGAAAGTACGATACTGAAGGCATTTGAGAGATGCAATTGGAGAAGAGGTAACTCATGAAAGATTGCTTGAATTTTGTCAATAAATCTCATGATGATTGAAACAATTTTATGTATAGTATCTCATTTAAAATATTTTCTGCTGGTACAGGGGCTTGAAGAAAGGGAAACGTAAAACGATTGCCATGAATAAGGGATAAATCAAAAGAGCAGATTTCTAATGGGCCCTGTTAGCATAGTTATATGACCTCATCCCATATACACAGTTAACTGTGCTTATAACCAAATCCTCTACTAAACCAAACACCATTATTACAAGCACATACATTAATTTTATCTTTTCCAGGGCCCAGAACAGGGATCTGCATGCAGTAGGCAATCAATAATTATTGATTAATCAATTAGAAATTAACACCCATTTGAAAGTGAACTATTAAAAATTCCTCTTTTTATTACAACATACATCAAAATAAAGACAAGACATTTGAAAGATTGACTAGACTTTTTGATTTTGCATGTAGATGAGATTTTGTCATTATACAGACAATCACAATCAGACAGTGCTATGTTTCTATCAGATTCACTCTAGGATATTTCCACTACTAATATATTAATAAAATAATTATTTAATATTATAGTATATATAATAATAAAATTAATAAATGAAATTAACATTTTAAACCTTTAAATAATATAAAAGTTCAGTCTCAGAGCTTATTATCTGCCCACAAGATTAAACTTTAAGGATCAAAACCAAATCAGGATTCTGTTTCCATCTACCAGTTTTTTCAAGTGGAGTTGTCTGTTGTGGTTTCTTTGTGAAGCTGTTAAATATCTTCCTGAAATGTGTGAACAATTACTATGATGTGATTGTTGGATCTAATTTTTGAGGGTATAATTTGGGAGGATATTATTAGAGTAATAACAATATTGTACTCTAATTCTGAGTCCTTTAACCCAAAGAACTCTTACAGATTTTAGAGCCTCTAAAGATGAGTAAAAAATCTGCTATTGAAGTAAATTTACCTCCAGAGAAATTCGATGGCCATAAACAGTAACAAAGTATAACACAATAGAGCAAGAACAATGAGAGTATCCAAAGGAACAAAAAAAGGACAATTGTGGAAGATGTGGAAGCACACCACTCAGAATTGTCTCTGTATAATCTGTGTGTTCAAAAATTTCAAAACTTGAGGCAGATATGTGGCTCTGTGGATAGAGAGCCAGGTCCAGAGACAAAAAGTCATGGATTCAAATTTGACCTCAGACACTTTTTTGTGTGATCCTGGGCAAGTCACTTAACCCCCCATTGCCTAGCCTCTATTGCTCTTCTGCCTTGGAAACAAAACACAGTACAGCATTGATTCTAAGATGTAATGTAAGGGCTTAAATTTTTTTTCAAAACTTTTTTTTAAATGATCTGTATGAGAAATGTGTTCAATTTTGAAAAAATGCTTCTGTATCTCTTAGAAAATTATAGTTGCTGACTTGTACATTAAGTTTTTTAACACCCAGTATATGAAGACCCATATGATAAATCCTTCTCTGAGTCAAATTTCAATGAAAAAGTATGTCCCTCTAGAAGACTCTCTACATTTTTTGTCAGACAAAACTATGAAGGCAAGCTATTTTCTATTCTTTATCTGTCAAGAAACTGGGAGCTAAATTTGATTAATTAAATAGTTTATATTTTTTAACCTGACAACATCTACTTTTTGCCTATACTTATTTTATTTTGCTCTGCTTTTATTATCTTGACTTCTATTTTTTATTTTTAGTCTATTTTACATTTTACTTTTTAAAAAATACCTTATATGTTCTTCTGCAAACTGGTGAGAAAAAAACCTAAATAATATCTTAATTTTGAAACCACTATCTAAATCCCTATACCAGTGCTTTATCACAGTGTCAAGGTGACCCTGGGTTCTCTTATACTAGAGCAATCAAGCATTATCCCTGGTAAGCCACTACAAACTGAAAAAACTTGGAGTAGGGACCAAGCAGTGGATAATGGCCATCATTAGAGGTCCATCCTAGCTACATTCTGATGAATCATTCCAAAAATTTTGACCACAAGACAGAACTGTAACTAGCAATTTATTCTGGGGCAAATAATACAAAATATTCTTTCTAATGTGCTCATAAGGCTGCCAGAGGAATGGAAAGGGAAAATAGGAAAGAGTTGATATTTTAACTAATTATTCATCTACCTAAGTATTAAAATCAAGTATTTCTATATTTCATTGCCAATAGTGACATGTAGGAAAGCAAAGTCCTGTTCATCCCAGCCTAGTTATGGTTCTACTATTAGATAATCCATTATTTTGGCCATTATAACAAATCTATGAAGAAATCAAAGTGCAGGAATATTCATCAGTGGAGGGAGACCACCCATATAAATGAAACTACATCTAGATTCATGAAAAAAATTCTAAATTTCTACAAATACACAATTCTGGGAATCTTCCCTTTACCTGGAGACCAGAATTCAAAGTTCTACAGGATTTCCTGAATATTTATAACCATATCTATATTAAAAACTGGTTTGGCTGTTCTAACTTAACCAAACATAGCCCTAGTCTTTAATATTCCTTGTTAGAAAGGGTTCTTAATTTAGGAACTATGTTCTTAATTTTTTTTAATGTTTCCATGATAGTGTTTCAATATAATTGGTTTCCTTTTTACTCCTATATATTTTATTTTGTATGCTTAAAACATTGTTTTTAAAAGACCACATTATTTATTAGACTGCCAAAGAAGTTTATGACACAAAAAGGTTAAAAACCCTTATTATATAGGTGCATGCAATCTGATGATTTTGATGACCATTCCCATCAATTGCCTTTTGTCGTCATGAACATCTCATCTTTCAAATATAGCCTTCATTTTATCTGTGATTAGTCTTTTAGGATGGAATGAGAAAGGACCTATGATTTCATTTATATAGAAAAGTCTTATAGGAGAAAGTTCTGTCCATCAGAACAGGTCACCATTTTTTTCTGTAACTTCCTGTCTCAGAAAGTCCTGGGAGTTAAATGACTTCCCCAGGATCACTTTGGCAGAATGTGTGAGAGGCAGGACTTGATCCTCTTTTACTGTCTCCAAGATCAATGAACTCACTATTCACCAATGTTTTTTTCTCTATGTCACTGCATTTCTCTGCCTCCATAGCTCTGGCATCTAACTGTCTCTCTCTCTCTCTCTCTCTCTCTCTCTCTCTCTCTCTCTCTCTCTCTCTCTCTCTCTCTCTCTCTGTGTCTTTCTCTATGCCTCTGTCTCTGTCTCTGTCTCTGTTTCTGTCTCTGTCTGTCTGTCTGTCTGTCTGTCTGTCTGTCTGTCTCTCTCTCTCTCTCTCTCTCTCTCTCTCTCTCTCTCTCTCTCTCTCTCTTCCTTTTACAGTCTGCCCAAATGATAAAAGATATAAATTAAAAGAAGAAAACAGTACTTTAGATGATTAGCGAGATATTCCTAAATGTACTCAAACCACCATAGGCATGTGCCCTCTTATCTGAATTTCTAAATTTCATAGCAACTCAACCCAGAAAGGGCCTCACACAAACATGTCTTAGAATGCTCCTGAACAATCATAATAACAACATGTGGAGATGGGTAATCCAAGTACAGGAGAAGAATCAGAGTCATTTGGTTATCACTTGATACATGTGGGACTTCTGGGACTAAATTCTCCTAGGTTCACAGTGCTTTCCCCATCCAACCTAGGCACAATGCCAAAAGCTACAGTGTCATATATGATAGTCAACGTTCCTGCTGAAACTACAGAGAGAAGCCAGGAAACTTCACCACACCCAAGAATCTTGACAATAAAATAATCCAAACACACCCCAGAGAACTTTAATTTATTGTTTTGTTTTTAGTCGTTTCCCTTATTTCTCCTACTTTGAAGTATTCTCCCTTTCAAACAGTTGGTCATTCCAAACTCAGTCAATTGTATATTCTGTAATTTCCTATGTAACATTTTAATTGGATTAATTAATTCACTAATTGGATTAAATCATAAAAGCATATTTGCATCACTTTTCATTTTGTGACAAAAGAAAATGATCACAATGGATTCAGAAAATATCTGAGCTGGCATCTGGAATAGTCCAACATGGTGATGAGTTATACTATATTGCTAAGAATGACTGCTTCTTTTTTTTTTAGATTTTTGTTTCTTGTTTGAATGAGTTTCCATTTCCCTTTGTGGCTATGAGGCACAAAGATGATGAACTGACATAAAGTTCATAGAGATAGGTAGAAGGGTAGAAGAGGAGCAAAAAAAAAAAAATATGATATTCCTATCACTGCCTAACACTCTGAAATGTTCTACCTTAACCATTATATTTGAATACTACCATGGAGTTGTCATTTCATTAATGTTCACATAATGTCCAATAATGTAGATTGAACATCATTCATGCCTGCCTATCCACTAAAACTTTTCCATGTCCTCCCATCTGTCTTCCAAAAAGAAATTTCCCCAAATATGCTGAGATCTTTATCAATTTTTAACAATATGTATATACCAAAGGAGCATGTAAAGCATCCATTGTATTTTTTCTGACTTGCTTATCTTTTTTCAAAATCTAATTTAGATATAATTTATTATTTGACTATGACAAAATGACTGAATCTTACCCAACACTATCCAAATATATATTTAATCAGATCTTTTATCTTTTGAATGCATCAAATGAAAATTTTTAAAATGAGAAAATACCAAAATGAATTAATACTGAAATTACTACATTTCTGAACAGACATTATCTGTCTCTTCCCTTGGCTTTCCACATGAATTTGACCATACAGTCTGGCCTTTTCTCAAGGGCCTAGAAACAAACTGATGTAATGCTCACTTTCAACTCAATCTTGGCATTAAAGAGAGAGCAAAGAGAAGGCCAATTTTTTCCAGAAATTAATAAAAACAGAAAATGTGCCAAATACCTCCCAAATATACTGGGTAGCCAATGAGCAGTATCCTTTAATGATGTGCTCTGTGAATGTTGGGCGCATATTTGCATCTCCAATTCAACAAAGTTTCTCTGTCTCTGTCTCTGTCTCTATCTCTCTGTGTGTCTGTCTCTGTCTCTGTCTCTCCATCTCTCTCTCTCTTTCCCTCCCCCCCAAAAGACAAATGTCCAGAAATCTCCCCATGCAGCATAACACTGTATAAACCACACACCCTAAAGCTTGTTTTTCCTATCACATGTCAATTACTGAAGAGAGGGGAGGGACAGTTGGATAGTTAGAGCTTGATGAAGTGTTTATAAATTACGTTAGTGCTGGCATAGCTCATTCACCAGGTTGCCAGCTCTTACGTTGGGTGCTTTGCCCCAATTTTTTCTTTGGAGAGCAAAAATAATGTTTAATTTAATTGTGCAAGGTGGACAACTTTGAACTAACACATTTATGGATTTGTCATGGAGCCAAAATCATTACAGAAACCTGGAGAAAGAAAATACTTTTACCATCCTTTCTAAATGCCTAGAACTACATGTTAAGGCTGGGAGCCCCAGATAATTGGCAATCCCACCTTTGAATCTATTTTAGAGAAACTTTGACCATTATTAAAAAGTTCAGAAATGGTAGACTTTCTTAGCATGAAAAACTGAAACAAGAGTAAATGGTTATAAATGATATATAATATAAATTTTGTATAGATAGATAGTAGGTAATGTGTGTATATGTGTATATATATATATTATTATTTATATATGCCATCAAACTAAGGTACCATTTTTGACTATTTATTTCCTATTTCCTATCCTCAAGTCTAAACCTATGTATAGGCAGAGCTGGCAGCTACCAACCAGGTATGACTTGAAACAAAGTAAAATACAAAGCTTCCCCAAAAACATTCCTTCCCAGTAATCTGCCTTTGTGCACTATCCCTTCCTATGTGTATTGAAATTTATGGAGGATTAACTAATGAGTTAGATTTTAAATGTGGGGTGTTGTCATCAGGAAAATATAATGAAAATGGACAAATTACTGAAAAAAGGGAACAGAGAAAAACCGTCAGTATCTTTCTAGGTTAATCTATTAGACAACTAGCTAAAATTTCAGAGCATTAAGAGGATTTTATGCATTCTACAAAAGTGTAAACTCCTTGAAGATAGGAACTATGATTCTGAATACTTGTTGAATTAATGCATGCAGAAAAAAATAAATGAACGCATGTCTAAAGGAGCTTTGGAATTTGCCCATATCATCTTACATGTAGGCACCCTGCTTCTGAGAGAAGAAATACTGCATTGGTCTCTCTTATGGTTGCCAATAACTCCTTTCTAAGACTCTTTAGGTGGAAAAAGCCATATCTTTTTAAACAGAGACCCTCTGTTTGCAATAGCTGTGTACATATGGTAAAGGTCAGGATCACCTACATAATGAATGCCATGACCTGACTAGATGTATAGAAGTGCTGCCTTATCCTCTTCCTCCTTTTTGCCAATACCCCCAGATTGCACTGTAGCTATGATACTCCCAAGAAGGATCCATGTTCGAACCATTTGCACACTGGTAAGATCTGTGGGAACTTGTACTTTCAGAGCCAAGTTTAGCCTCCGTACTAAAATGAGGCATTAGAATAAGACAGGAGTGGTAAAACCTTAATATAAGTGAGAAATCTGGAAGAAAGTTGCCTGGATTGATTGAATATCCTAGGTGGAGGCTATGAATAAAGGTATGGACTTATCAATCTAAAGATGTTGAAAAAAACTGATGAAATTTTAAAACTTAAAGGAACCTAGGAAATAGTGTGGTCCAATCCCTTCATTTTACAGCAAGGAAACTGAGGCCCAGAGCAGTTAAGTGACATGTCTGCATGGTTGGAACAATAACTAATGTTCCTAGCTTCCAAATCACAAGATTTGTTTTAAGTTTCACATAAACTTTACATCACAGTCTTGCTGAATCATAAAGGATAATGAGGGGCTCCTCATCTCCACTAACAACTGTTAGCAAAAAAAAAAAGTCTGGCAGTTTTTTTTAATTTTATTTGGTCAATTTCAAACATTATTCCTTGGTTACAAAAATCATATTCTATTCCTACATCCCCTACCCCTAACCCTCAAATACCTGATGGGCAATTCTACCAGGTATTACATGTGTCCTTGATCAGGAGTCATTTCCATGTTTTTGGTGTTTGCATTAGGATGTTCATTTAGAGTCTACATCTCCAACCATATCACCTCAACCCATGTAATAAAGCAATTGTTTTTCTTCTGTGTTTCTACTCCCACAGATTTTGCTCTGAATGTGGATAGTGTTCTTTCTCATAGATCCCTCCAGGTGGTTCTGGAACACTGCATTGCAACTAATGTAGAAGTCCATTACATTTGATTGTACCACATTGTATCAGCCTCTGTACAATTTTCTCCTGGTTTTGCTTCTTTTGCTATGCATCACTTCCTGGAGGTTGTTCCCGTTCCCATGGAATTCCTCCACTTTATTATTCCTTTTAGCACAATAGTATTCCATCACCAACATACACCACACTTTGTTCAGCCATTCCCCAATTGAAGGGCATCTCCTCATTTTCCAATTTTTGGCCACCACAATGAGCCCAGCTATGAATATTCTTGTACATGTATTTTTACTTATTATCTCTTTGGGGTACAAACCCAGAAGTGCTATGGCTGGATCAAAAGGAAGACAGTCTTTTAGAACCCTTGGTCATCGTTCCAAATTGGTCTCCAGAATGGTTGGATCAATTCACAACTCCCCCAGCAATACATTAATGTCCCAACTTTGCCGTATCCCCTCCAGCATTCATTATTTTCCTTTGCTGTCATGTTAGCCAATCTGCTAGGTGTGAGGTGGTACCTCAGAGTTGTTTTGATTTGCATCTCTCTGATCATAAGAGATTTAGAGCACTTTTTCATGTGCTTATTGATAGTTTTGATTTCTTTGACTGAAAATTGTCTATTCAAGTCCCTTGCCCATTTATCAATTGGAGAATGGTTTGATTTTTTGTACAATTTATTTAGCTCTTTTTAAATTTGAGTAATAGACCTTTGGCAGAGGTTTTTGTTATGAAGATTGTTTCCCAATTTGTGGGCTGGCATTACACCTAAGCAACTAGAACTCGTTGCCTCCGACAGAAGCAGCTGGGGAACCCACATTAACCATGCCTCCACCACCTTTGAAGATGAGCGACGTCGACGTCTTGCCGCTGCACGTGAACGCCGACACCAGGCCACAACCGCACCTCCCGTAACAACTGGAGTCCCATGCCCCGTGTGCCACAAACTCTGTGCATCAGCCTTTGGACTTCAAAGCCACATGAGGGTACACTGTAGATGAAACTGCACAAAGACAATAGTCATTCTCAATCGCCGAGAGACTACTACTAGACTAGACTTCTCTTCTAATTTTGGTTACATTGGTTTTGTTTGTATAAACCCTTTTTAATTTGATGAAATAAAAATTATTTATTTTGTATTTTGTGACTCTTTCTATGTCTTGCTTGGTTTTAAAATATTTCCTTTCCCAAAGGTCTGAAATGTATAATATTCTGTATATACGTAATTTATAGTTTCCTTCTTTATGTTCAAGTCATTTATCCAATCTGAGTTTATCTTTGTGTAGGGTGTGAGGTCTTGAGCCAAACCTAATCTCTCCCACACTATCTTCTAAATTTCCCAGCAGTTTTCATCAAATAATGGAATTTTCTCCCCAAAACTGGGATCTTTGGGTTATCATAGACTGTCCTACTGAGGTCACTTGCCCCAAGTCTATTCCACTTCTCCTCCATTCTGTCTCTTAGCTAGTACCATATTGCTTTGATGACCACTGCTTTATAATAGAGCTTGAGATCTGTTACTGCAAGGCCACCTTCCTTTGCATTTTTTTTTTCATTATATCCCTGGATATCCTTGATCTTTTCTTCTTCCAAATGAACTTTGTTATGGTTTTTTCTAATTCAATAAAAATGTTTTTGGTAGTTTTATGGGTATGACTCTAAATAAGTAAATTAGTTTGGGTACAATGGTCATTTTTATTATTTCATCCTACCCATGAGCAGTTAATGTTTTTCCAGTTGTTTAGACGTAGCTTTAATTGTGTGGAAAGTCTTTTGTAGTTGTGTTCATATAGTTCCTGGGTTTGTCACATTAGATAGATTCCTAAGTATTTTATATTGTCTAGGGTGATTTTCTCTTTCTCATTCTTTCTGCTGAGATGTGTTGGAGATATATAGAAATGCTGATGCCTTATGTGGGTTTATTTTATATCTTGCAACTTTGCTAAAGTTGTTGATTATTTCCACTAGCTTTTTAGTTGATTCTCTAGGATTCTTTAAGTAGACCATCATATCATCCGCACTGAGTGATAGCTTGATCTCATTGCCAATTTCAATACCTTAAACTTTTTTCTTCTCTAATTGCTACTGCTAGTGTTTCTATTACAAAGTTAAATAATAGCAGTGATAACAAGCATCTGTTTTTTCACTCCTAATCTTATTGGGAATGCATCTAATTTATCCCCATTGCAGATGATGTTGGCTGAAGGTTTTAGATTTATATTGTTTATTATTTTTAGGAAAGACCCTTCTATTCCTATACTTTATAGTGTTTTCAATATAAATTAGTGTTGTATTTTGTCAAAGGCTTTTTCTTTGTTGATTGAGATAATCATGTAATTGTTCTTGGTTTGCTTGTTGATATGATCAATTATATGGATGGTTTTCCTAATATGAACCATGCTTGCATTCCTGATAAAATACCAACTGGTCATAGTGAATAACCCTTGTGATGACTTCCTGGAGTCTTTTTGCAAGTATCCTATTTAAGATTATTGCATCTATGTTCATTAAGGATATTTCTTTGTAGTTTTTTTTCTCCATTTTTGACCTGCCTGGCTTTGGAATCAGTGCCATATTTTGTGTCATAAAAGTAATTGGGTAGAATTCCCTCTTTATTATGTCAAATAGTTTAAATAGTATTGGAATTAGCTATTCTTTGAATGTTTGATAGAATTCACTTGTGAATCCATCAGGCCCTGGGGACTTTTTCCTAGGGAGTTCTTTGATGGCTTGTTCAATTTCTTTTTCTGATATGGGATTATGTAAGAATTCTATTTCTTATTCTGTTAATCTAGGCAATTTATATTTTTGTAAATATTCATCCATATCACCTAGATTGGAATATTTAGTGCCATATAATTGAGCAAAATATTTATTAATGCTTGCCTTAATTTCCTCTTCTTTGGAAGTGAGGTCTCCCTTTTCATCTTTGATACTCTTAATTTGGTTTTCTTCTTTCCTTTTGCTTATTAGATTGACCAGTACTTTGTCTGTTTTGTTTGTTTTTTTCTAAATACCAGCTTCTAGTCTTATTTATTGGTTCAATAGTTCTTTCACTTTGATTTTATTCATTTCTCCCTTAATTTTTAGGATTTCTAATTTAATTTTCTTCTGAGGATTTTTAATTTGTTTGCTTTCAAGTTTTTTGATTTCCATGTCCAATTAATTCACCTCTACTCTCCATAATTTGTTAATATATTAACTCAAGGATATAAATTTTCCCCTGAGTACTGCTTTGATTGCATCCCATTGATTTTGAAAGGATGTCTCATCATTGTCTTTTTCTTCAACGAAATTACTAATTGTTTCTATAATTTGTTCTCTAACTGATTTTGGAGAATCATATTATTTAATTTCCAATTATTTTTTGATTTGCCTCTCCCTGTACCCTTACTGATCATTATTTTTATTGCTTTATGATCTGAAAAGTTTGCATTTATTATTTCTGTTTTTCTGCATTTGTTTGCCATGTTTTTATGACGTAGTACATGGTCAATCTTTGTAAATGTTCCATGTGCTGCTGAAAAGAAGGTGTATTCCTTTTTGTCCCATTTAATTTTTCTCCACATATCTATTAACTCTAATTTTTCTATTATTTCATTCACATCTTTTACCTCTTTTTATTTATTTTTTTGATTTGATTTATCTAAATTTGATAGTGGTAGGTTCAGGTCTCTCACTAGTATGGTTTTACTATATATTTCCTCCTTCACTTTCACAAATTTTTCCTTTAGAAATTTGGATGCTATACCATTTGGTGCATACATGTTAATTACTCCTTTTTTCTCATTGTCTATACTCCCTTTTATAAGTATGTATTTACCTTCCCTATCCCTTATAATCAGATCTATTTTTGCTTTGGCTTTGTTCGATACCATGATTGCAACTCCTGACCTTCTTTCTATCAGTTGAGGCCCAATTGGTTTTGCCTTAACCTTTAATTCTAACCTTGTGAGTATCTACCCACCTCAGGTATGTTTCTTGTAGACAATACATGGTAGGATTGGGTATTCTAATCCACTCTCCTATTTGTTTTCAATTTATTGGTGAGTACATCCCATTCATGTTCAAAGTTATGATTGCCACTTCTGTATTCCCTAGCATTTTGATATCCTCTCCTATTTCTGTCCTTCTTTTGTTATATCCTTTTAAACCAGTGGTTTACTTTTAATCAATCCCCCTAATTCCCTCCCTTAATATGCTTCCCTTTCTTGCCCCTCTCTTTTTGTTCCCTTCTTGTTTTTGTAGGGTCTGTTAATTTCTCTCCCACCTCTCTTTCCCTCCATTTTTGTACTCCCTCCCCCAAATACCTTAGTGTTCCCTTCTCACTTACCTTGTAGGATAAGATAGACTTCAAGACCCCAGTGGATCTGGATGCTCTTCCCTCTCAGAATTGATTTCACTGAGAGTAAGATGTAATATTACCTGCTAGCACTCTCTTCCTCTCCTCCTTATAAGAGTATTCTTCCCCTCCCCTTCCCATGTGTATCTTTGTGTGATAAAGGTTATCCTATTTATTTTATTTCCTCAAGTATCTCTTGGTGCCATCTTTGATTCCCCCCTCCCTTTTTCTTTTTTTCATATCATCTTATAGCCCTTAATGCCCCAATCTTCCTGTGAATGATTCCTCTAATTACTATAATAATGAATACAACTTTTGAAAATTATAAGTAACATTTCTCTATATATTAATATATAAAATTTGATATATTTGTAGCCCTTAAAGAAGAGAGTTTGAACAAAAAAATTTTTCCCCTTTTCCCTCTCTTTCTTATTTACACTTTCATGTTTCTCTTGATTTTTATGTTTGGATATCAAACTTTCCACTTAGTTCTGGTCTTTTCTTTACGAATACTTGGAAATCTTCTATTTTGTTGAATGCCCATACTTTCCCCTGGAAGTATACAGTCAGCTTTGATGGATAGGTGATTCTTGGTTGAAGACCCAGTTCTCTTGCCTTTCGGAATATCATGTTCTGGGTCTTGAGTTCCTTTAGTGTGAAAACTGCCAGGTCTTGTGTGATCCTGATTGGTGCTCCTTGGTACCTGAATTGTCTCTTTTTGGTTTCTTGTAGAATTTTCTCCTTAGCTTGAAAGCTTTGGGATTTGGCAATTACATTCCTGGGAGTTGTCTTTTGGGGGTTTAGTGTAGAGGGTGTTCTATGAACTCTTTCAATGTCTATTTTGCCCCCTTATTCAAGAACTTCAGGGTAGTTTTCTTGGATGAATTTTTGTAATATGATGTCAAGATTTCTTTTTATTTCTGGCTTTTCAGGTAGGCCAATGATTCTCAAATTGTCTCTACTTGCTCTGTTTTCCTGAGCTGTCATCTTGTCAGTGAGATATTTTGTTTTCTTCTATTTTGTCCATCTTTTGACTTTGTTTTATTAATTCTTGCTGTTATGCAAGATCATTGTTTTCCAGTTTCCCAATTCTGATCCTTAAGGCCTGGTTTTCTGTTAAAATCTTTTGCTTTTCTGTTTTAATCTTTTGATTTTCTGATATAATATTTTGAATTTCCTTTTCAGTTTGGTCTATACTGCTTTTTGTGGCTTCCAGCTGTTTTTCCAATTGGGAGTTCTTGTCCTTTAAACTTTTATTTTTTTCTTTGAATTATTTCTCACTTTCCTTGCCAGAAGGCTTCCATCTTTTTGATAAGTTCTAATTTAAATTCTTAAAGAGTTTGTGGACAATTTCCATTTTTTGGAAGGTTTTGTTTTTGTTTGAATTTCTTCCTCTATTTCCTCTGGAGCCTGGGTTTTTCCTCTGTAAAAAATTTCCAGGGTCAATGCCTTTTTTTTTTTTTTGGTGGAGGGAGGTTGTAGCTCCTGGGCACAATTTGCATCACTGTGGATGTTTTTCCTTCCTTTTTTAGTCAGAAATCATAGTGAGATGGGCAGGTTCTCTGTGTATGGAGTTAAGGAGCAAGGATTTTGCCTGAGGCAAGCTCTCCAATTTCCACAGTTTCTGCTGTTCCCTGCCCTTCTCTGCACTACCTTCCTGAGAGTGCCCACAGTCTGAGCTCCACAGCCCACCAGGGTTTCAGGTGTAGCTGCTCTCAGGTGTAGGTCTTTGGTGGTCTCAGCTCCCAAGGACTTAGAGGTGCCCTTTACTCACTCTAGAGGTGCCCCTCACTCATTCACTGATTTTGGTGCATGCTGACTCTGAATCTGGTGGGGGAGGGTACATCAAGTCATGTTTGAGTGGGAGCTTTTTCACCCCTTTATAGTGTGGAAATGTCCAAATTCCACGTACCTTCAATGCTGCACCCTACTGTAGAGTCCCTTTGTACTTATGAATTTGTTGGGTTTTTTTGGTCTTTTGAGGTAGTCTATATTGGTGGGTGCTGAGGAGAGGAAGAGTCCCATGTCTAGACTGCCGCCATGCTTACCCAGAAGTTCACCTGGCAGTTTTGAATAGTCTGTTTTTCTTATTTCCTTATTTCCTTTTCCAGGGGGCTTGTGCTTTTCCACTTTTAGCCTCTTCTATGTTAATTCAAGGGTACTTGGTACTGGAGATTTCTCATGAGCTCCTGAGAACATATAAACTCACCTATTTAAATAAAATTTGAAACATTTCTATCGGAGTGAAAGGAAGAATAGTGTTTTAGAAAGAATTCTGGCCTCAAAGCCAGTGAAAAACTAGAGCTAAATCCCATCTCTGAAGGGAAAAATCATTTATATACCACCTTCTATGTTGGGCACTGAGGTAAGTGATTTTCACACATATTATCCCATTGCTCCTTATAACAACTTCTGAGGAAAAGACTAATATTATCATCCTCATTACAGTTGAGGAAATGGAGACAAACAAAAGTTAAGTGACTTTCCCAGGGCCACACAGACATTGAGGACCTAAAAGCACATTTGGACTGAGACCTCTTGATTCCTGGCCAACCATTCTATCTACTAGTCTTTCAGCTGCCTCTAATAACCTCTGATATTAGCTGTGTAAACATATACTAATTAATTTGAGTTCCTCAATCCTTATTTCCTGTTCCTATATGGTAGAAATTGGGCATATTTCATCATTATTTTCATTTTTCAATCATTTCAATTCTGTCTGACTCTTCATGACTTCATTTAATGTTTTCTTGGCAAATATACTGGAAAAGTTTGTCATTTCCTTCTTTACCTTATCTTACAGATAAAAGAACTGAGACAAACAAGGTTAAATGACTTGACCAGGGTCACACATCTAGTAAGTGTATGGTTTGACCAGATTTGGCCAGATTTGAACATTCAAAGGTCAATCTTCCTGACTCCAGACCTACCCTTCTATCCATTGTGTCAACTCACTGATTGATTTCAATATAGTGAACTAATTGATGAAGAAAATTTTTCTACCAATTCAAGTCAATCTATCTTAAGTTCAAATATGTAGACTAGACTAGTAATGTCAAACTCAAATAGAAAGGGAAACCACTAAACTATACACAAAGATAACTTCAGGTCACATCTTGTCTTGGTTTTAAAATGTAATGTTAGCTATATTTGGTTATCCTTTAATTTATTTTGTTAAATGTTACCCAATTACACTTTCATCTGGTTCTGGACACAGGAATGTTGTAAGCTAATCTCAGCTGAGTGTCTGATACTTCTGGAAGACTAAAATACTGGGAGGGTAAGAGACTTGCCCTGGGCCACACAGAGAGTAGGTGTCAGAGACAATATTTAAAGCAGGTTTTCCTGGCATGGAGGCCAGCTCTCTACCCAACATACCACAAAATCACTTATATCATTTACCCACTGTTCCCTGCCTTGACTGTCTCTAGGCTCGATTACGCCATGCTGCCTCTTGCTTATCTATACAACAGAAGTAATTATAATTTTACTATCTGACAGTAGTTTGAAGAATATCAAATAAGACGTTAGTGCTCTGTTTCTATCTCTGTGTCTCTCTTTGTGTCTTCCTCTAGCTCTCTCTGCATTTATAGAGATATAGATGATGAAAATATCGTTCTATACACAAAAACTCATAATGTATTTTATAAATCATAAAGTACTGATATATCAAAGGAATACCTTCTCCTATTATCTGGACCTTTAATGTTCCTTCCACATCTAAGATTAGATAAGACTACAGAGAGTCTTGTCCTTGAAAGATGAAAAACAGGCTCTTTTGTAATTATAATTGACCCTCCTGGCAATCTAGCAAACTTCTCAGAATGTTTTAAATGCATAAAATAAAAATGTAAGACATCAAAGCAAACAAATTATATAAAAATGCATTTATAGTAATTTTTAAGTTGATGGACCACAGGTAAAGAATTCATGCTTAAGTGTCATAGATTTAGAACTCAGAGGATCTTAAAAATCATGCCATCCAATTTCTCATTTTAAAGAGAAGGAAGAAATTGAGTCCCAGAAAGGAAAGAGAGAAACATTTACTAAGTACTTACTATATGCCAGGCATTGGACTAAATGCTTTACAAATATTTTCTCATTTTATTACTTACAACCCTGGGAAGTAGGTGCCTTTATTATCCCAATTTTACAATTGAGGAAACTGAATCAGGCAGAGATTGAGAGATTTTCCCAGGTTAACAAATCCAATAAATGCCTAAAGCTGTGTATGAACTTAGATCTTTCTAATTGCAAGCCCACTGTTACATCTACTTTGCTACAATGCTGCTTCCTAGGTTACATAATTGTGATAGCCAAGCTAAGAATCAAATCCATATTTTACATAACTCACTATCTTCACTATGATCATGCTGTTTGAATCTCCCTGTTCAAAAATATAGAGATATTTGCCGAACTTTTATACATAATAAGCCTAGCACAGTTCCTGACACATAGTAGTCACTTAATGTTGATTGATTTAATGATTGTTCCTGAAATATAACCAACCCTATTATTCCTTGTTAGACACTGCTATTGCTTTCTTTCCATTTTCTTGCTCTTGGTTCCTCTTTCCCATCTGCCCTTCTCCAATTATAAATCAGAGGATACAGAAGGGAGTTGCAGTAAAGCTCCATTAAGGAGCTGGCATTCTTACCAACCTCTCCCACTAGTTCATTGTCTTTGTCGTGAGGAACCTCCAGTTATATTTTATGTGACAGCTTGATCCATTACTCTCCTTTCCACTGCTATGGTAGATAGCAGATGTTATCATGATGAACACTTTATTAGACCATATTTTACAGTGGACAGATTCCTCTTAAAACTAAACAAGAACAAGTCAATCATTTTTATGAATGATGAGCACATTAGAATATAAAATGCATTAATTAAGTGGAAGAAGAACAGATGTAAGGAACCTAAACTCATAAAAAATTTAACTGTAAAATATAAAACAAACTATGAAAAAGTAAGTGTTGAGGAGTCTCAGGAGCAGTAGATTCAATCCCATTTGAAGGAAAGTAAGCATTTCAAACAGAAAATTTCACCTTGCTTTTGACCATTGTTTAGATAATGATGGTCTTAATAGAGAGTCTTCAAAAACATTGTCTTCTCAAATATTATGATAAAGTTAGATTAAAATTATTGATATCTCCCCCCATTCAAATCTTATTGAAGTGAAGAACTATGAATGAATAAGAGACAACCAATAAATAAGACTGTATAAAAGTGTTGTATAAATATATTCATTTTACAGCTTTATTGAAACATAAGTTACATGAGATAAGAGACAGGGATTGGACCTATAATTACCCTACTATTGGTCTTATATATCTTCACACTTGACTTTTCTGTATTTCATGAATACATACAGTACCTCTAGTATAATATAGATATCCAAAAGCATAAATATCTGGGCTGTTCCTTCTATTTATGGCTATAATAAAGAGAAAATGCTAGTAGGGTGATGCTGGAAGAATATAAGCAGAAAAAATTATTAGATTCTTAGTATATTGTTTCTTTTTATAGTCTGTTTCGGTTTTTATTGTTGTTGTTGTTGTTTTGGTATCAATAGCAATTACCACAGTGCCTGGCATATAGAAGGTGCTTAATAAATGCCTTTCATTGATTAGTTGATTAACTCAAAACCCAAGAAAAATAAAGAATGAAGTGTAGTGGTTTGTCCAGAATAAAAATCAAAGGTGAACTATAACAAAGTGAACTTTGAGTGGAGATTAGGATCTTAAAAACAATTTGATTTCCTTTTTATGCATTTTCCATTTAACTCCTGGAATAAAAACAATTCCATTACATTCACATTTCATAACCAGTTTATACATTTTCAATAGAGGGCTATGGCAAATCACATCGATGAATTTAAATGAGCTATGATAATACTTGTGACCTGATCTACTCCTAGTTTTTCAAGACTTCATGTTACTATCCTAACAATACTATCATGCAGTCCTACAAGCCTACTTGCCCACTTTTCTTCTTACAAATGCTTTGACTCCTGGCTTCCTTACTTTTCATGGGCAATGTATATCCATAACCATTTGTTGTTGTTTTTTTCTCTTTAGTTTACCAGGCCAGTCTTCTCAACTATCATCTCTTGCTGAATCCTAAGGCATAATACAATTAGCTTTTGTCATGAACAAGCAGATTTAATAGAAACTCTACCCTCTAAATGTAAAGATGATGACTCTAATAATATAAAACTATTGGCAGTATTTTAGGTTTCTCATTTACCATTTTAATGAAGGTAATCTAAATTTAATATATAAAACATTTACTTGATACCTACTATTTGGGAGGTATTTTGTTAAATAGTGGCATTACAAAGACAACAATTAGGTGTCATGGGAGATTATAGTCTACCAAGGAAAAACAACATCTATACAAGTAAGTTAATGATAGTTGTATAAAGTAAATATGAAACAGTTTTGGCAAACATAAAAAGGGAAGCACTAGCAACTTTGGATCAGATAAGGTCTCATTTGAACAGCAAAGAGAACTATATATGCCAAAATGAAGAATATTACAAACATGGAAATCCACTCATGAAAAATCTTGGAAATGAGAGATGCAATATCTTATATAGAGAAAAAATGTATGAGATTTTGATTAAGAATTACTGGTTTATAACATAATTTAAAATGTGATACTGCTAAGCCTCATTCCTTGACATTTTTATTTATTTTTATTGATATTCTTAATTTTTTGGTTTTCTAAATATTTTTTTTATTTTTCTTAGTCCAACAAAATAAATTTTTAGAATTTTAATTGAGATGGCATTGAATAAGTATATTAGGTAGGATTGTCATTCTAATTATATTGGCCCTGTCCACCCATGAACAATTAATATTTCTCTAAATATTTAAATATGACTGTGTAAAAGTGCTGTATAAATATATTCATTTAGTTTCTGTACAGCTTTATTGAAACATAAATTACATGAGGAAAGAGACAGGGATTGGATTTATAATTTCATTAGTATGGAGAATTATCAGATGAGAAAACTCTCTCTAATGATGTAGTTAGACACCCTATCTGCAAATTATGATCTTAGAGAGTTTTCTAGAATACTGAAAAAAAGAGATGATTCATATCAGGTCCTTTAGGTAGTTTGAATCATTGGTACATCTCAACCTAAGATTTTGTTGGCTCCAACATAATTTTTCTTTGTACATTGCCTCTCATGGGGGGAATAATATGAAATCAGTTTATAAGGATAGATTGGAAGAGGAGAAAAGTGTGTTTGTTGCCTCTAGGCAACAGTCTGGAAAGGCAGGAAACCCAGGTGAGACAAGAAGTGATGGTTTAGTAGATGAAGGAAGGATAGAATTCTCATTCATAGTGAAGACAAAGACTAGATTTAGGAAGGCACAGTAAGAGAAGGTCATAGTTTTGATTTGAGAGGGGAATTTCAGAATTCTGGATAATTTGAGAGAACACTCAGGGGTAATACCAAAATCAAAGCTATGTCCAGAGTAAATGGCTGAGGTAGAGATAAAGCATAGATCATGCAGTGAAGGGGTTGGTGAAATAGGTAGCCAAGGTAACAAGAAGAATGCATGATGATCAAGTGGGAATGATTTAACTATTATCAACCAGACAAAGATCCAGGAAAACTCCTGGATACTTATGATGAAAAGGGGCATCAACCACCATAGAAGGAACAAATAGAGTCTAAATGCAAATTGAAACATCCTATTATTTACTTTATTTCCTCCATGAACTTTTCTCCAGTGTAGGCAATGTGTACCTTCTTTCACAACATGACAAACATGGAAATGTTTATTGTTAGATAATATATGCACAGCCTATATCATATTTCCTGCATTCTTTGGGATGGGAGGGGATGGGAAGAAGAGAGAGATCATAGATTGAAAAATGTTAAAAAGTGAATATTCTTAAAACTCTATTGAAACTGTATGGAAACAATTAAAATGTATTATAAAAAAAGAAGTGGCTAGCCAAGGTGTTTGAGGATCTATCAATATACATAATGAAATAATTTAATATAAGTGTAGGCTTTGTGGTGGAGGATACTTCAAGCCAAGTTCTGAATTCCTTGAGAAAGGAGGAGGAATAGACTTGGAGTCTGATAGGTATCTACCAGGATCTGGTTAGGGTTACTAAATTATAAGGAATAAACCTCAATGGAAAAGAAGTTGCTAAGTGATACTAGCAGAAGGAGAATATAGAAGTGACTGTGAGACACAAAAATTATACTCAATTCAATTATACTCAAGTTTATCAAGAACGTGAGAGAAAATACATCAAACCTTAAGGAACAGTAGAGTCACAGAAGTGATATAATGCAGAAGGAATACTAAAAAGTCTAAGATGAAAAGAAGTTGATAACCACAGTATAAAGGTTCTAGGACCAAAGGAAGACAGAACTAGATAGAGATCTATAAGTTGTAAAGGCTATAGTGGACCTAAGATTAGGGGAGTAGTGCATTTATAAGGGGCAGAGTGTTGCCTAGGCAGTATGACTAGAGCTAAAAAGAAAAGAAGAGAAAGTTTTGAAGTAAATAATTATAAAGTCCCATTTTGATACAGTTCCTACCTTACACTTCCCAGTCATATCAGAGGGTTGGGTTAAATCTTTCTCAAAACCAGAGGAGAAAGGAAATTTAGTCTGATATCCAAGGCCATTCTCAAAAACAATATCTGGTCCCTGAGACTCTAGTTATAAACAAGTCCTAAAGGTAAGAACCCATTATCACATCCTCTGATCTTGGAAGTAAGAGAATTCGTGTAGTATCCAAAGTTTTGGTCCTTTACTAAGAAAAGAAAGTCTAAGGCCTTGGGTCTTAAATTTTTTCCTAAACTGAATCATATCCAATTATGCTGATTGTCTTTGTCTTTGTTAATAACAATTGAAAGAAAAGGGACAGAATAGAAATGGTGATAGAGTGAAATAAGGTCTGAAATAAGGAGTTGCTTTATAATTACTTAATGTAGAGTTAATTGAGCTATTTTTAATATGAGTCAGAGGACCTTGGAATTAGAGGTTTAGTACTACACCCTCATTTTATATAGGTGGAAACTAAGGCTCAAAATAGAGATATGACTTGCCCAAGATCATACAACTAGTAAAAAGTGAGTTTGGGTCCTTTATTGAGATCAATAAATAAGGATTAAATGTTTACTTTGTGGCACTTGAGCTGATGATTCTGATATTGGAGTGATTTGCCAGTTCCTTTTACAAATGAGGAAACTGAGAAAAAAAAGGATTAAGTGACTTGCCCAGAATCACACAGCTAGTATTTGAAGTTGGATTTAAACTCAGATCTTCCTGACTCCAGATCTGATTATCTAGGTGCCCATCCTAGTAAATAGTAGGCACTTAATAAATGTTTATCTTTCTGAAGAGCTTTAAATGCCAAACAGAAGACTATATAACTGGTTCTAGAAATAACAGTGAGCCACTTAATTTTACTGACTAGGGGCAAGAAGGAGGTCCCAAGGTCAGAATTGTTCTTTAGAAAATTAATTTTGGAAGCTGGGTGAAAGGTAGGAGTATTGAGAAATTTCAGACAAGGAATATAAATAAGAAGATATTGAGATCATCCAGTTGAGAGAGATAAAATGAGAGTGGTACTTCCTTGAGTGGAGAGAATTATGTTCAAGATAATTATAGATATTGCAATATTTGACATGATTTTTTATAACCAAGTAAAACTCAAAGACCTACATTGCAACTCCCAAATGTGTTTGCTTTTAATAGATGATCAGGACCAAGAGATGATTCAACAGAGATCATCTCTCAGTCCTGTAAGAATCCTGGAGCTGGCCACATATATTCATATCAATGCTAGGGCCATCCAGCTAAATTGGAAAAGGGGGGAAATAATTTATTCTTTTTCCATCTTCTAGGTGTTCACTGACAAAAATAGAAAGAAAGAAAAATCTCCAATCAGAGACTCATGAAACTGGAAGGAAGCTAGAATAGTCATTAGGTCCAAGTGTTCCTGCCTCAGATCATTTGTACTCAAATTAAAGACAAGTGTTTCTTTCTGAAAGTGGGGAGAGGAGAGGAGAGAAAGAGAGGGCAGGAATAAGAATCTATCCTATCTTTTGGAAATAAATGAATTTTTATAATCTCTCAGAATTATTGACACTCCCTACTCTGGCCCAAAATTCCAATTTGTTGACTTTCTAACATAAATTAAGTCCCATCAATTTAATATGACTTTCTCTTAGTAAGAGGATTGGATGAATAAGTTTTGGTATAATCCCAGATTTTCTATATTACAGATACTTTGCATAAATTTGTGTCATTATTGGTTGTTGTATCTTACTACTTATGACCTGAGAAAGAGAGAGCAATCAAGAGAAAGACAGGGCAGGAATAAGAATCTATCCTATCCTTTGGAAATAAATGAATTTTTATAATCTCTCAGAATTATTGACACTCCCTACTCTGGCCCAAAATTCCAATTTGTTGACTTTCTAACATAAATTAAGTCCCATCAATTTAATATGACTTTCTCTTAGTAAGAGGATTGGATGAATAAGTTTTGGTATAATCCCAGATTTTCTATATTACAGATACTTTGCATAAATTTGTGTCATTATTGGTTGTTGTATCTTACTACTTATGACCTGAGATAAACTGAAAAGGGTCTAATTTAATCAAAATAATACAATAAATAAAAAATAATATCCTTGGAAACGTGCTTCTTCTAATACACTTATCATAGAAGATATATAACTGTAGTTGGGAGTACAGAGAAGGAAAGGGAGAATGTTACTACTGGTCCTTTGTTCATCATATCTCATTTCCTATTATGAGAACTTAAGTCTTAGATAAAGATTCATTACTGGGTTATGAAAGAAATATGTTTGTCAACTTAATTTTCCTTAAAACTTAAAGAAGTTTACACAAAAGGAGATGAATTCAATTCAACAAATATTCATCAAGTACCAATTGCATGGAAGGCCCTGAGGATATAAAGATTACAAATAATATAATCTCTTCTCTTGAAGAATTTATATTGTACCAAGGGCTTGGGACTTATAAGAATATCATATTTACAAAGATAAGTATCATTCAAGGAGAAATGCTATGAAGAAAAAGAAGCAAAGTCATCTGGAAAATCATGATAAAGAAGAGAACAGATTCATTTTGGAGTTGAAGGGATGAGAGAACATTGATATATAAGGAGGCAAATGAATTGAATTTTGAAGTTACAGAATGATTTTTAGAGGAGAAGTTCTGAAGACAGTGCATACCTGGCATGAGGAAGGCCTCACATAAATGGGAGATAGCATTGTAAGCCTGTGGAATAGTTTGAGTGGAACAAAATGAGGAAAGAGTAATGTGAAAGAAAGTTAAGACATGTAAATTGAGAACAGATTGTAGAGGGCTTTACATTATGAACTCAGAAATATGTATTCTGTCTTGTTAGTTAATAGGGAACTCTTGTCGTTTTTGGTGCCAGAGAGTACAGAGCAATGTTTTCTGCTCTTCCAGAGTTTATATCAGAAAGATTATTTTGAAGGTGATGAAGTTGGATCAGAAGGGGTAAGAATGAAGGCAGGGAGATCAGTGAGGAGGCTACTACAGGTTAGTAGAATTTAGAAGTAGTGGGTGCCTGAACTATTGTGGGAACAGAATCAGTGGAGAGGAAGTAGCTCAACCTATTGTTCTCTAACATAAATCCCTCACCTCTACCTAAAGTGGATTCCTCACTGATCCCCACACATACTGTGCTCAGTATTGCCTCCAGTTCTCTGGAATTCTATTTATCTAAAATGGTTTGCCTATTCACTAAACTCAAATTCAAGTCCCAGCTCTTCTAAGAGGCCTTCTGAAACTTTTAGCATACCTCCACAAAACACCCACACTGGTATGCAGGCAGTCTATTTACCCTATCACACAATGCCTCTAGCATTTTATTTCTCTACTACTCATCTTGGCATGTATCCATATTGTATTATTTATCTCTCTCCCTACTTCTCTACCAAATACATTATGGTTTTCACAGGGAGGGATACCTGCACAGAGTCCAATAGCTTGCTCCAGTTCTATGAATTCCCCACATGGAGAGGCTGAGGAGATGGTTTCTGGGAGGGACATGAATAGTATGATGAAAATACTTTGGAAAGACTTAAATATTCATAGACATTCTTTAACTGGTTCTAATCTGCTAACCATGAAGCTAAGAGAAACTAACATTACAATGATGATTATCATTATTATTGAAGATGATGATGCAGTCATCTTGAAAGAGGCCTGAGGGGACTTCCCAGTAAGCATGGCTGCAGAGTAGACACTGTTAACTTCCTCTCCTCAGACCCAACAACACAGATGACCTTAAAAGACCCCCCCCCAAAAAAACAACCATCCTCATAAGATTGGAGGGTCCCCACACTAAGGCACAGCACTGAAGGTAGGTGGGATTCTGGCATCTTCACAATATAAGGGAACGAAAAGCTGACCCACACCCCCTCCCCTCACCCAGCACACATCCAGAGCCAGAGTTAAAATCAGCACTGGCCAGAATCAACAAGTGAGGGAGGGGCACCCCAGGACTGAACAACGTGCAGCTCCAGTTCTAGAGACCTGACTAAGTGTCCACCAAGGACCCACTCCTGTGAGTAGTGACACCCGAAACCCCGGCAGGCTGGCAAGGGGAATTCAGATCACGGGCTCCCAGAACTAGCGCGCTATAATCAACGAGTGCATGAAGGGATCCCCTGAAGTGAGCAAGGGGCACCCATAGATCTTGGGAGTTAACTAAGACCACCAAAGACTTACACCTGAGAGCAGTAACACCCGAAATGCTGGCAGGAGGGCAAGGGGAACCCAGGTCATGGGCACTCAGATCTAGCATGCTATAATCTACGAGTGCGTGAAGGGATCCCCTAAAGTGAGCAAGGGGCAAGCACAGGTTTTGGGAGTTAACTAAGACCACCAAACACCTATACCTGAGAGCAGTAACATCCAAAACACTTGCAGGCAGGGGAGGGCACACCCTGGGCTCCACCGAGAAGACAGTGCTGCTGTGAAGAACCAAGAATTTGCTCAATCTTTAGACCCTTACACTGAGAGCAAGCCCCCCTCACTCAGATTTCTGACTGGAAAGGGGAGAAAAAAAAACCATAGAGATGGCAAACAATGCCCAGGTATAGCCTGTCAACACTAAGAAAAGCAAGAAGAAGGTGGTGACTTTGGATACATTTTATGGAGGGAAAATACAGAAATAAAGGAAATAGAAGAGAAAACACAAACAAATGCTCCAAAACCTTCTAAAAGAAATGGAAATTGTCCACAAGCTCTGGAAGAATTTGAATTGAAAGTTATCAAAAAGATGGAAGCCTAAAACACTCTCCACACAATTAAAACTAGATCTAAACAATTGGAAAAACATTGATTACTCATGGGTGGGACGAGCTAACATAATAATAAAAATGACCATCCTACCCAAACTTATATATCTATTTAGTGCTATACCCATTGAACTACCAAAATCTATTTTACTGAATTAGAGAAAACCATAACAAAGTTCATTTGGAAGAATAAAGGATCAAGGATATCCAGGGAAATAATGAAAAAAAAATACAAAGGAAGGTGGCCTTGCAGTCCCAGATCTCAAACTATATTACAAAGCAGCGGTCATCAAAACAATTTGGTACTGGCTAAGAGACAGAAAGGAGGATCAGTGGAATAGACTTGGGGTAAATGACCTCAGTAAGACAGTTTTTGACAAACCCAAAGACCCCAGTTTTTGGGACAAAAATCGAGTATTTGATAAAAACTGCTAGGAAAATTGGAAGACATTGTGGGAGAGATTAGGTTTGGATCAACACTTCACACCCTATACCAAGATGAACTCAGAATGGGTGAATGACTTGAATATAAAGAAGGAAACTATAAGTAAATTAGGTGAACACAAAATAGTATACATGTCAGATCTTTGGGAAGGGAAATATTTTAAAACCAAGCAAGACTTAGAAAGAGTCACAAAATGCAAAATAAATAATTTTGACTACATCAAATTAAAAAGGTTTTGTACAAACAAAACCAATGTAACTAAAATTAGAAGGAAAGCAAGGAATTGGGAAACAATCTTCATAACAAAAACCTCTGACAACGGTCTAATTACTCAAATTTATAAAGAGTTAAATCAATTGTACAAAAAATCAAGCCATTCTCCAATTGATAAATGGGCAAGGGACATGAACAGGTAGTTCTCAGCCAAAGAAATTAAAACTATTAATAAGCACATGAAAAAGTGCTCTAAATATCTGATAATCAGAGAGATGCAAATCAAAACAACTCTGAGGTATCACCTCACACCTAGCAGATTGGCTAACATGACAGCAAAGGAAAGTAATGAATGCTGGAGGGGATGTGGCAAAGTTGGTGCATTAATTCATTGCTTGTGGAGTTGTAAATTGATCCAACCATTCTGGAGGGCAATCTGGAACTATGCCCAAAGGTGTAAAGATTAAAATTTAGGGGAAACGGGGAGACTGAGGCAGGTAGAAATTAGTTTCTCTCTGCAAGGAGTATTATATTTTTTAGAGGTTTATTAAAGGCTAAAGTTTAAAGAATATACAAGTAAGAAACATGTGCCTAGGCCAGAGGCCTAGACAAAATAACCTCACATCGCGCAAGAGACGCCTCTGCTCCAAAATGGAAGTCCAAAAGAGCCGAGACCCCTCAAAAGCCTTTGAATCAACTTAAATACCTTCTCAATCTCGGCCCAGGTGAGATTACAAGGCATTCTGGGGAAGTGGAGCAAAGGCTCATGGGGATTGTAGTCCTGTATTCGAGTCTATTTTTTACATTCCCCCCCTTTGATCATTTGCAAAAAATTAATTTTTTTCCAAAGGATCATGAAAACATAATCAATTTAAAATAATTGAGGATAAGAGAAAGAAAAGAATAAAACCAATAATTACTGGACGCATTGACAGAAAGCCAGTTAGGGGGAGTCCCCTTTGGCATGAAAGTATGCATGCAAATAAATGTTCATTAAACACACCCAAAGTTCATTTTTGTGCAGTCGTGGTCTGGAGGCTTCTTCATGATGGCTTCTCCAACAGTTCAGTTTCTGAATTCAGGGAAGTAGCATCTTCTTTACCTAAAATTTTTCTCAAAAGGAATTTAAACTTTGCAATTTAAATAATGATATTTTTTTACATTCCCCCCGTTAAGAGGGTGATATAAAAAAAAAAAGGGATCACTTAGGGATGCATGGCTGAGGTATGAGGTATATGAATCAATTGGCAAGAGATATTAAATACAAGGCTTTCTCACCAAAAAATGAGATCCAATTCCTCTTTGTATCTGGCCATGATCACTGTGAGTAGAAGGCAAATGAATTGAACAAGGTTAACAATTTTTTCATCTTTAAAAATACAGTAGTAAAAATATGTAGATATCAAAATCCCCAAAATTCTCAATAGCCCAATTAATTACAATAGCAAACAAACACACTTTCATATTTCACATAAGTTGCTGTATGACATTTTTAAAACCTATGAATTGATGGACATTTGTCACAATTTTTACAAACATAGCAATCCTTCAACCTTGGTAATAAACATATTTTTTTTAAACAAAGTAAAACTCATTTTGGGTTTAGAACATAATCAAGAAATCTATATATCATTCTGGTGCAAGTAAAGTAGTGAGCTGAAGAGTATAAATAAAGGGGTGCTCCTTTTGGAGGCTTTTTAAGGGTACAAATGCCCTGAAATTAACTGCCCAACTTCCATTCACATGTGGGAAGGTTGGGGTTTATAAAATACATTTCACTTCAGCTAATGGGCCTTACCTCGTGGTAGAGGCAGGCAAAAATAACCAGATTGTTAAAAAAATTCCAAAAATCATATTTAAAAACCCTTAAAATCAAATCATTTGAGGTATTTAGCACATTAAAATTTCCAAGGTTGTTAATCCAATTATAACCAGTTCTGAAGTCCATCTATCCTCGGCAAAATAGAAAAAAGCTGTTTTTTCATATATGGGCTTATTCACAATAATATTTGTTCAACACAGTTATAGGGGAAAAACAACAGAATTTTAAAACTCAGTACATTCAAAATAAATTCAATCAACCTTCAGTTCAAGCAGAATAATATTGAATCCAGTAATATATGAACTTAAAATCACAAAGTTAAACCTTAAACAAAACAATGCAATAGAATACAACGATTTTTATAAACCATTGGAGTCTGAAATGCCTTAGAATATAGCCTTTAGTCTCTTCAAAGTTCCTTGGGGTTTTTTCGGTTTTTTTTGTTTGTTTGTTTGTTTTTAATTATCCATTTAAATGTCTATTGTCCGAAGGTAGAGTAGTAAAGGCTAGGCTATGGGGTTCAAGGGATCCGTCCAGGGCCCCATAGCTGGGAAGCATCGGAGGCCAGACTTTAACTAGAGACCTCCGATCCCTGGGCCTGGCTTCCAGTTCGCTGGGCCACCCATTTTCCTCCCCAAAGTTAAAGTTGAATCTTTGGGCTGAGTCTGCTCCCTGACAGGCAGGTAAAATCAATGAAATTGCCAGAAGAGTCAAAAATCCTTTTAAACAGCCCATTGCTATTAAGTTTCTGTTTGAAAAATCTGTTTCTTCTCCTCTCCCTTTTCTCTCTCCCCTGATATGATCCCCCTGTGGCCAATACACCCATCCACATGGAGGCTTAGCCTAAAGGAAAATTACCCGGTCTCCTTTCCCTCTCTTCTCTCCCCTCCGCCCATGTGGCCAATACTGTTACCAGCTGGTGGCAATGAGTCCTCAGCGATCTGCTCCAAGGATCTGGGTGATGAGCCCGATGGTTTGGGGGCCAGATGGGTGAGAGACAGACCACCAGGGTGGGTCGGGCTGGGAGCTGGAGCACAGCTCGGGCACCAGGTGAGAGGCCAGGAACAGAAGCAGGAGCTGGAGAGGGCCGCAGGCAGGAGCTGATCAAGATGGTTTTCTAAAGAGCATCTCGGAGAACCTTGGCTTTAAAAAAAAATTCTCTAGGCTAAAAAAATTTTGGGAAGTTCTCATCCAATCTAGTGGTTGCCATCACTGTAAAGATTAAAATTTAGGGGAAACGGGGAGACTGAGGCAGGTAGAAATTAGTTTCTCTCTGCAAGGAGTATTATATTTTTTAGAGGTTTATTAAAGGCTAAAGATTAAAGAATATACAAGTAAGAAACATGTGCCTAGGCCAGAGGCCTAGACAAAATAACCTCACATCATGCAAGAGACGCCTCTGCTCCAAAACAGAAGTCCAAAAGAGCCGAGACCCCTCAAAAGCCTTTGAATCAACTTAAATACCTTCTCGATCTCGGCCCAGGTGAGATTATAAGGCATTCTGGGGAAGTGGAGCAAAGGCTCATGGGGATTGTAGTCCTGTATTCGAGTCTATTTTTTACAAAGGGCACTCAAAACTGTCTGCCCTTTGATCCAGCCATAGCATTGCTGGGTTTATAGTCCAAAGAGATAATAAGGAAAAAGACTTGTACAAGAATATTCATAGCTGCACTCTTTGTAGTGGACAAAAATTGGAAAATGAGGGGATGCCCTTCAATTGGAGAATGGCTGAACAAATTGTGGTATATGTTGGTGATAGAATACTATTGGGCTAAAAGGAATAATAAAGTGGAGGAATTCCATGGAGACAGGAACAAACTCCAAGAAGTGATGCAGAGTGAAAGTAGCAGAACCAGGAGAATATTGTACACAGAGATTGATACACTGTGGTTCAATCGAACATAATGGACTTTTCTATTAGGGTCAATACAATGTCCCTAAACATTCTGCAGGGATCTAGGAGAAAAAACACTACCCACAAGCAGATGATAAAGTGTGGGAGTAAAAACACCGAGGAAAAGCAATTGCTTGACTACAGAGGTTGAGAGGACATGATTGAGAAGAGACTATAAATGAGCACCCTAATGCAAATACCAACAACAAGGAAATGGGTTCAGAGCAAGGACACATGTGATACCCAGTGGAATCATGTATCGGCTATGGGAGGAGTTGTGGGAGGGTGGGGGAGGAAAAGAAAATGACCTTTGTTTCCAATGAATAATGTTTGAAAATGACCAAATAAAATAATGTTTAAAAATTTTTAAATAAATTAAAAAAAAGGCCTCAAACATCTTTGAATAGTCTCTTCAGCTTCCTGGCTCTTGAGGTACTTTGGGGGAATCTTTTGGATTCTCCAATGCTATAAGAGGAGAGACCTCAAGGACTTCCCACAAAGACCAAATGCAGTCTTGTGAATCCTGATGTATGTCTTGGCCATTATGTATGTGTGTGTGTGTGTGTGTGTGTGTGTGTGTATGCTGTTGTTTTTGTTGTTTTTCATTTTATGTGAAGGAAGAAAGCCATTCTGCCATACTAGGGTTATGGCATTTGAGTTTTGAAGTCAGTTCAGCATCAGTGCTGTAAACCTTAAAATTTCTTAGACTTATAAATGTTGGAAAGTTCACCATTGGGAAATTTCATACTTGAAAAATTTCCTACTGATAGTCTATTGGAATGTGAACCCCCCTTGGCATGGGAGGGTCTTTCACCTCCATACTTAAGATTACTCTAGGACAGAAACCTTTTGCTGAACAATGGAAAGGGCTTTGACCTATACTTAAGCATAGAACAGGAAGTTCTTTGAGTCATGATTGATTTTAGAATTGATACAATAGAGATACTTGGAATGACAGAACCAGGTCTTGGAACTTACAATCTCCACCCTACTCAGTCCTAATAGGATTTAGGAAGGGCTGCAGCATAGATCAAAATTTAATTATTTGAGAATATGACCTTCAACAGACATGTGCAAAGGGACAGACTTCTGGGCAGTCCTGGGTTAAGCTAGAGCCACCATTGGCACGGGGAAGACATGGACAGTGATTAGTAGATGTGAGAACTGAGGGGAGGGAACTTAGATGGTTTCCTTAAAGATAGCGAGGTGTGAGGATGAGGGAGGAGGTTGAGAGGTTTTGCTCTGAGAGGTTGTGCTCTGAGAAGTTTTGCTCTGAAGGAGGCTGGAGGTGGAGGCCACTGAGACTGTTTCTCCATTTTGGTCACGTGAGTGATAGCGACTGATCTCTTTTCGTTGCCTCAGCTATCTAAGGGCTTGGGCCTTTTGGCCCAGCCTAAACAGAGGGGGTATTTAAGCCCTATTCCCTTCTCTCCCCTTTCTCTCTCTCTCTCTCTCTCTCTCTCTCTCTCTCTCTCTCTCTCTCTCTCTCTCTCTCTCTCTCTCTCTCTCTCTCTCTCTCTCTTTCTCTCTCTCTCTCTCTAATACCTTTCTTCCTCCTATTTGTAATTAAACTCCATAAAAGGTTGACTGCTGACTTGAGTTTTCATTTAGGAATTACATAGCTGAATTCCTTGGCGACCTTAAATTAATATATATCAGTCTTTTAAAGTGATTTCCTTGTCCCTTGAGGAACAAGAATTCCTGAACCCAGTCACTGAGATGGAGATTCATCCAATAATCACCTGGATATGAATTGGGTGAGACAAATTCTTTCTACATATCTAAAAGTTAACTACTGAGCTAAGAGTCTCTAAACTCTTAGAAACCAAGATGGAATTAGGAGTGTTATGTTCTGAAAGCACTGAGGGGACTTGCTATATGTCCAAAGTAGGTATACCTTCCTAGGTTCTAATCAATATCAAAAGGTTAAGTGGAAATGAGGTGCTACTCACTGCTACTTAACAATGGAGAATTACAGCCAGCAAAAGTTTGAGCCAATAGTATTGGGCAAGAAATAGTCCAAATTAAGAACCCTGAGGGACAGACATAGAAATCTTTACTTTAGAAAAGTGAGGCCAGAACATATTTGCTACCTATGACTCTGGAGGACAGGAACCATATTATTTCTATTTGTATTCTCCTTCATATATGTAGTAAGTACTCAAATATTAGAGAATTAATTCAGTCAGTGAATGAATGACTCCTTCATCCTGGAAAAAAAAGGTAGGGACAATGTACCTTCTGTAGAGTTTCTGGGATTTATAATATTCTTACCTCAGTTAAATGTTTTGAGACCATCCTTGGAAAGAGATGAAATGTACAATAGACTAAGAGTTAGAAGATCTTACTCCTAATCCCAACTCTCCTTACCTGCAATGTAACCAACCCTACTACAAGTCATTTAACTTCCCTTGGCCTGAATTTTTATATCTATATATGAGGAAAAATATGTCTATTCTGGTAACTTTGAAGAATCATCATAACTACTGTACATATAGAAAAATATTTTTAAAATTAAATTTGCTCTTAGAAATAAAAAGTCTATTATTTTATGCAAGTAGTTAAAAAATCCAAGTTGACCTGGGCTCCAATCATTACACTTTGAGCATATCCTTCCAAGATCCAAAATATATAGAAACTAAATATCCCATTGTATGAGGTCAGTATTGTTCAAGAAAGCCAGATTTCAGCATCATTAAATATCAGTGTCCCATTTTCCATTCTTGTAACAAGTAAAGAACCAATATGGCAGCTATGTGGCAAGCATGTAGCATGAGATGACATGGAATGACCAACCTATCAGAATGGTCTCAGCAGAATCCACCCCAGATTTGTTTTTTCCAGTCAGCTGACACTCAGCTCCTTTTTGTGAAGTAACCACAGGAAATAAGCCAACTTGGAGCACATTTTTGTTCCACACCCAAACAGGCTTGTATCTGTGGTCATCATTTTCCACTTTAGTTTAACCAAAGGTTTTCCACATTCTCAGGGTCAAAAAATAATTTGTTTCAGAAACTCTTCTTTTCCCATCAGACCTTTGATTCTTTCCTCAGGTTATATCAGTCAGTAGGCCTGAAGGGAAAACAGCATTGTCAAGAAAGAGGCAGACCTGTTCTGACCAAGTACAGCAAGGATACTTGGTTTCTACATATTTTGGATCTTGGAAGGATATCCTCAAAGTGTAATGACAGGTGACTGGCAAGGAAAGCATTATGTGGACAGGGTAGATAACAAATTCTTCTGCGGGCCAATATACCTGTGCTAACCACAAGCCTTCTACAAATGGTTCATGCCTTCTTTCCTCTACTTGGGCTTCTGTAGTAATGTTTGTCACCTATGAGTAATTGAAACCAGCCCTGATAGCAGCTCCTGCTTCCCAGGAAAATCCTTTTTGAACCCTCTCCTGGAAGCTTTCTGCTTTATTCTCCTCTCCTCTTTGAGTCAAGGCCACATGCTGCCCCCATTCCTTTCTCCTTTTTCCCTTTTCCTCTCCTTACCCCTGAAGAATCCCTCTTCCCCTCTTAGAATTGGCCCCATTTAATCCTTCTCCAGTACCCTTCCTCTGCAATTGCAGCTTCACTCAGTTCTCAAGCCTTAATTCTAATAAAGTTAGACCAGAAAAAAATAAAAAAGGAACCTAGCTAATTTTAATTAGAGTAAGGATTTTGTTTTGTTTTTGCATAGAAGAAGTAGCACACCACCTATCTAGAATAATAATAGATACTGGTTTTCTTATTACCCCTTCCCATCCATTGTCATCTTGTAAAGAGCTAGATAGGCCTTGAAAAAAATTAGACAAAAGTCAAAAAAATTAGAACCCAGGGCAAAATGAGGTCATTGTCAATGAAGGAAGCACAGAAAGGAAGATACATTAATAAAATAGTTGAGAAGACCATTCACTAGGGGGAAAGAAAGCTTTACAATCTACCTTTTGTCAATGTACAAGACCTTCTTTTCTAGTTTTAATTGCCCAATTAAGCTTATTAGCTATACCTGGGATAGATAGTATCCCAGTGGGATCCAAATAGTGGAATCCAAAGATGTACAGGAAAGGAGCATGTTGGATTGCTTTTGGGAAATTTCAAATCTGTTTTACTGACTCCATTCTTTCCATAAAAGCAAAACAAAACAAAACAAAACAAAACCTGACTATTGCTATGTCATGATGAGACAGAATTTGTCTTCAAAGAGGCACATTATGTGATTATAGGGGTGATGCAGCAGGCATGTGGGGACAAACATATAATGAACAAATAACATTAAAGAGAAACAGAGTAAACAATATCAAAGAATTATATGATAGGAAGAGAGTATGGGCAAGTCATCAGCAAGAACAGAGAATGGCAGATAATCTGGTTCCTTCACAATATACAAAGGAAGAATCAGCTCTGGCACAGTGGATTAACACTTTTGGTGAAGCCTGAATAAAAATTTCAATGGGATAGCCATGTATAGATGGGTTACACCCCAATCTTTGGAGACATAACTCAAATTAATCAGATTCCAGGTCCATTTGAATATCTGAGTGTTGAGCATTTTCCTATATGCTGAGATTTATTATTTTATTATATTATTATATGCTGAAGATTATTCCTAAGTGTTCATTTCCAATTTTAGGCAATTCAGATTGCATACACAGAAAACTTTTATTTATTACTTAGCTGTGACAGAAAAATAAGGCCCACAGAGCTTCAGTCACTTGCCAAAGTTTAAACATACAGCAGATAGCCGATCCGGGCTTCTTGCCCAGGTTTTCTGACTTCAGCTCTAGTGCTCTTTCCACCATTACTATTCAGTATGTCTACATATTTCCATTGGTGTGTATCAAGTACCATGTTCTTTTGGAATATATCATCCAGACATTTGAGAATACTAATAACAAATCTAATATAAGACTCAGAGATCTTCCTAGATAATTGATTGAGACAAGATCATCCCTCATAAAGTGCAGGATGATTGTTCTCATACTATGTGATAACACTTTTCTTCATATTCACTAAGTCCTTGAAATACTGGTAGAGTTATTTTCAGGAATCCTCAAGTGGTACAGTGAAGAACAGTTTATATTTGAGGACAGTCAAATTCTCAATCTGCCATTTACTACTTGTATAACCCTAGGCAAACCTCAATTTCTTTAGTTTTTCATTTCTTCATTTATAAAATGAAAGTATTTAGCTAGAAGCTAAGGCCCTTCTTTCAGTTGTAAATATATACTACTCTGTTGCTCTGCTGACAACTGAGATAAGTACACCATGAATACAAAACCTTTCCAATACTCACAACCCTTCTATGACTTATGCCATATAACAATAAGCCATGTTTTCCCATTAATAATCCATTGAATTAGTAGCCAGTGAGTCTGAAGTCTGTTTTTTTTTTCTTTTAGTGTCAAAGGGGTCCAGTAGGGTAGGATACAGAATACCCAGATGTGCCATCTATTTTCTTTCCATCTTATTACATGATCTGCTTACCTTCTTTTAATTGGTCAGGGATATTCTCAATACTTCAAATACATCCTGTATGTAAGCAATCATTAATATCTTCCCACTTATCTTGATTTCTTCAGACCTCCTACATTTATTAAAGACAATAATATATCTATACAGAAATGGTTACATTTTCCCAGAGAAAACATGCCATAATAACTAAAGATCAAGCCTTATATCTAGGAGACCTGACTTCACATCCTGTCACTGACACATCATCACATAATCCCACCCAGGTCATTTATCTCCTTTTGGGCTCTAATTAATTCTCTCAGACTTCAAGTTATAGAGAAAGTACAGACCTATATTTGTGAAGAAAAATCACGGGTCCAGTCCCTATAAGTTATTTTTTACTAGTAACAATCAATTAATAAATATTTATCAAGAACCTACCATGTTGCTAGGAAATACGTTAGGCTAGGAATACAAAGTAAAATATGAAATTGTCTCCGCACTCAAGAATCTTACATTCTAGGGTGGAAGATGTGCACAGCAGTGAGTCAATTCATTGGTCATTGAAAAAGTATCATAGAGGGGAATGATTAAAATTAATGCTTATAAAAGGGCTTGAAAATTACTATATTTAGGAATATCCTCCTCCTTCTTTTTCTAACCCAACACTTCAGACCCTGTGAAAGTAGAGGGATATATAATAAAATTTTTCCAGGTGTACCTTATTCTGACAATGGATGCGTCTACCCAAAATTGACTTCTGATCCTCACACCATGGAGTCAGAGACCAATATAGGGCCTCAAATTTAAGTCACTCCAACTTTACAGACTCTGACAACAATTGCACTCCCCTAGGATAAATGTTGAAAACTTAATGTTATTCATGTAACACAAGGAGGAATTATACAATACAATTGGTAGATGGAGTCAAGGTGAAATAAATATCAAGAAATACCTAGAAGATAAAAGGAACAAACAAAATATGGTCTTAGAATAGAAGATCAGGATGTAGTAATGCTACCCAGTTTTTCCTTGAATGACTATGTGCATCTAAGCTCCAAATCTGGAAATCCCTCCTCCTCTACTCTCTGCCCTATCTCAGGCTCTACCTATATGTTTACTCCCTAGAATAGCATAGAGTCCTCCAAGAAAGAGAATCTATCTAGGGGGTGATCACCTGGACTTCCCACACTATAGAAATGATGTTTCTGAGAATATCATCCAAAATAAGATATTATTTATCCTGACACCATGGGTTCATTCTCAAAAATTCCTCAATGATCAGAAGAAAAAATGAAACAAAAGAATGTAGGATCAGTGTTTCTGTTGGCTTAAGCATAAGAGAGAGAGAGAGAGAAAGAGAGAGAGGGAGAGAGAAAGAAAGAGAGGGAGAGAGAGAGAGAGAGAGAGAGAGAGAGAGAGAGAGAGAGAGAGAGAGAGAGAGAGAGAGAGAGAGAGAGAGAGACTAGAGATCAATCAAGTAGGAGACTGGGCCTGAGAAAGAAGTACCACTATAGGGTAGTATGATGGAGAATGGTGGAAAAATCCAGAGAGTAAAGAGTAGAACTCTGGAATGAAGAGTTCACTAGAAAACTTTCAATTTTATACTTGCCAAGAAACTAGATCCAGTGTTAAAGAATTAATTTATGAAGCCTCTCAACAATGAGAACAACCTGACCCAGTAAAGTTTGGTCAGTCACCACTCTTTGTGCTTGAAGATATTATGATTCTCTGTGAAGAACAAGCTAGAAATTTGATAAAATGAGGACATTTAGCTAATGCACTGACACCTATAGGAAACATTAAACCTACATTCAGCTATAACAACTGTCTCTATGCCACTTAAGTTTTAGAAAATGTTCTCTGAAAAAATTACTTTGTGAGTCAAGTAGTACAAGTGCTATTGTAGCCATTTTATAGAGGAATAATTTGAGCCTCAGAGAGGTTAAGGGGCTTTTCCTGGATCTTATAGTAAGTGTTACTTCTAGGGGAAAATGCGATTCTCTGAGATCAATTGAAATAATTTGTATGTAAAGCACTTTGAAAATCTCTTGTAATATGATATCTAAGGTTTTTTCTTGATCATGGCTTTTTAGGTAATCCAATAATTCTCAAACTGTCTCTTCTAGATCTATTTTATAGATCAGTTCTGTTTTTCAATGAGATATTTCATGTTTTCCTCTGTGCTGTGAACTGTGTCCTTACCCCAAAATGTGAACTATGTTCTCATCCCCACCTCAGACTGGGATTCTTGGCTTTGCTCTGGATCCATATGGCTCAATCCACTTCAGGCCAGAATGCCCCGGGCTAGGACTCTGGATTTCCTCACAGGCTTGAAATTTCAAGGGGTGTGGGTTAACTTGTACCACTATTTGCCCAGGCAGAATCTCAGGATCTGAATGTTGGCTTAGAATTAAGTTCTGAACCTGTGACAGCAGAGGTGGGGTGAGGGTGGGGGCTGTGTCTTGCTCTTGACTTGCTCTTTCCTTTTTGCTATAACCTCTTGCTGGCTCTGCTGGCTCTGCTCTCCTCTCAACCCAGTGCCCCAGATGTTCTCTGATTATCTTTTGGGGTTTTCTTTTCTTGAAAGTTGTTTTACTCTGTCTCCTTGGTTCGTTCACCCCTGTATTCAATTTGTGGCAATATTTTAATCTTGGTTGGAGAGGATTCTTAAGGTGACATGGAGCTACTCTGGTTTACTCCTCTATCTTGGCTCTACCCCAAGAAGTCAAGCACTTTGAAAATCTTAATGTCATAGATAAAAGTTAGCTCTTATTATTAATTATTACTGATTTTAAGACCATTCAAATAATGTTATTACTGTATGAAGAAGTGAGAAGAGACAGTAGCCATTAATATATTATATTAGATAAAGACTACTTTCTAATTTGCTACTTTCAATGTTACTTTTTCCTCAGAAGGTGCCAAAATCCTTAGCCTGACACATAATCTGGCCCCCAACTATCTTTATAGCCTGGCTCCTACTATGTGATTAATGTAGCTACCATTAGAGATATGCTGATCTATTCATTGTACTCCCCAAATATGTCTTTCAGTTTCATCCCTTTTTAAAAGAAACTTTCCATCATCATTCTCTTCTCCTCCAGCCATGCACATCCTATCCATTTCATTTCATCTAACTAGCTTCTTTCTCTTACCACCCAATTGGACGTATGCATCTCCTTCTTCTCATCTCCTCTAGCACTTAAGAGTCTGGGTCACTTACTGTGCTATTCATTATGTTCTATATTGTTATCATTCATTCATTTCAGTTGTGTCCAACTCTTTGTGAATACATTTAGGGGTTGATTGGTTACTAGATACTAAAGTAGTTTGCCATTTCCTTCTCCAGCTCATTTTATAGGTGAGGAAACCTAGCCACCTAGCTGCCCATTATATACTATATTGTCCTGTTTGTTACTTTCTCATTTGTAGGACGAATTTCTTCAGCTAGACTAGAAGTCTTTTAAAGGCAACACTTACTGTATTGTAGATATCTCTGTATCAGCCAATACTTTCTTTGACCAAAACAAGGCAGATGTTCAATAAATGTTTGTTGATTGAGAGAAAAGTCCACTTTTAACTTTCCCCTAGTAGATTTTTATTCCCATTTATGCTTTCATTAAGTCAAGGTAAAAATCCACCTTTGTTTGACAGGTGTTTATCGAAGGGAAACCAGGAGTCATTGGGTATCAGACCTCTTTAAGAGTATAATATCCAATAAAATGGATATTCCGTGCATCCAAAGTCTTAATTTAACTCTGTTTTAGAGAAGTCATTGGTCAGTTCAGTTTCTTCCAGCTCTTCTTAAAAGGAGGCAGTTTGGGATCATTGACAAATTGCCCAGAGCATTCATTTTTGGTCCTTGTGAGGAAGGTTTTCATCTGTTGGACTGGAATACCCCAACATTTCTAGGAACTGTTTTTGGAACAAAAATCTTTCTTGTGATACATCTAAAATTAGTCATCCTTTTTAGATGAAGGGAAAATTTTGCAATGGCTTTTCCCATTCAGATGATGACTCCACTGGCAGAGAAGATTAATGAGCCTGCAAGTGGGTACAATTCTGAGCCAACAAATGAGGCCAGATCATAAGGCTTTTTAGCCAGATTTATCATTTGTACTTCAGCTGGCTACATCCTTCCAATACGAATAGATCCCAGAATAAGAATGCCAAGGCCTCCTTGTTGAACGTCTTTCCTAAGCCTGCCTCTTGCTCAGATTGTTGGTGGAGTGGAAGGAAGAGGAGATTCCTTGTTCAAATATAAAAGAAAATGCTTTATCTTACTATGTTTCAGGGTCCCTGGAAAACAGAAAAGGGAACAAATTGTTGTCCACAACTTCTCTTCACTGTCTGTATTCTAAAGATTTCCTTCCAGGAAGGCCCATATGATATTACCTTGGATTTCCTAATTTTTATGAAGCTATAAGAGACCATCGATCCCCTATATAAAGATCACAACCCTTTACTAGACTGTAAGCTCCAAGAAGGCAAGCAGAGTATTTTAAATAAGTTTTGTATTTTCGAAGAATCTAGCTTAGTAGAATGTTCTGAACTTAAGGGGTAATGAACTAATTTTGTAATTGATTTCAATTGTATTGACAGCCATCATCATAGGCACTGCATTATATTATATTTTATCATATTTCTAAATTTTTCCTTATTTTATTCTAGTAATAAATTTACACATAAGTTTTCCAAGGTTACCTGATTCACATTGTCTCCCTTCCCTCTGCCCAAGTTGTATTGTTTCCTATCCTATCCTATCCTATCCTATCCTATCCTATCCTGTCCTATGGTATTGTATTATATTTTAATTTATTAATTGGTGAACTTTGAAGTAGTAAATATAATTTTCCTTCCTTTACCTCTCATGGTACTTTGTGAACCTCTTCTGAGTCCTTTGTTTCCTTCAGTTAGTATGGTAGTTTTTGAATACTTCTACAAAGATGCATATCAACAACACTTCCATAGTGCATGATGTTAGAATGTTTACTGATGGTAACTGAGAGTTTTGATGATTTGAACAGCAATGAAACTAGAATGGTCAACAGGCTGGACTCAATCCAAGGTCTTTTCCTCCCCAAAGCGAACTCCCATTACCTTACTTCTATTTTCTTTCATCATATATATTATTTAATATGTTATTTATTAATATCACATATAATATTTAGATAACATATGTGTCATTTGTGGCATATCTATAGTGGATTTTAAACTGCTTTGGATTGAGAATAGTACAAGTTTAATCTTCCTCTCAGTATCTAGCACTTTGTTCTCTATTCAGCAAATGTCTAATAAATATTGAAACTATGTAGATGAAGTTATTGAATATAATTCAGAAATTCCAATAATGAGACTCTTTAAGAGCAACTTTCTAACTATAGAATCACTTTATCCCCTAATAAATGTTTGCTCTAACACCCCCAATAACTTTTTTAAAATTTAAATTTATTTAATTTTTTATTAGAGTAAGATACCCAGTTAATGTCCTCTGCCCCATCCCCTCATTAGACATAAAGAGATATGTATATATGAAAAACTATATCTTGCTTACTTCTACTTATCAGTTCTTTCTCTGAAGGTGGACACACATAAATGATTCTTCAAATAATGTTTCTGTTGCTCTATAACCTTTTGAAAATATAGTTTTCTTTCTCTTTAAGAATGGCCTGGCCTGCTCTCAGGTTGTGTGGTGGTCCTATAAAAAGGAGCAGTTATTCCTTCTCAGAGATCCTTCAGTTATTCTGAAACATGTAAATTTTTTCCTTTTCTTTCCTTTTCTTTTCTTTTCTTTTTTTCCTTTTCTTTTCTCTTCTTTTCTTTTCTCTTCTTTTCTTTTCTTTTTTAAAACCCTTATCTTCTACCTTAGAATCAATAAGGCAGAAGAGTGGTAAGGGCTAGGCAATGGGAGTTAAGTGACTTGCCTAGGGTCCTACAACTAGGAAGTGTCTGAGTCCAAATTTGGACCTGGGACCTCCTGTCTCTAGGCCTGGCTCTCAATTCACCCAGCTACCCAAATGCCCCCCTGAACCATGCTAATTAACAATTAGTAATACAATGTAGCAAAATAAACCAAATCTACAATAAAAAACAATACAATATTCTAAATTAGTCAGCTTGGGTGTCATGGACTATTAAAAAACAAAGTAAAAACTTTAAACAAACTCATAAGCAGTGTAAGGCCATTTTGTGAGACTAAGATGGAAAATCAGTTCAGTTACCCAAAGTATGCAGCTTCTATGATTCCAATTTCAACCACATCAAAAAAAGTTTTCCTAATTTAACATATTTATTGAATAATAATTCCTATACTTTATATATATTGGATGCTTAAATTTTTCATTTGATATAAGTATAGCATTGTTGATATCAAGTTTTTTTTGTTTGTTTTACTTAGACTAGAAGCAGTTAGAGGGGAAGAGGAAGGGATGGGAACATGCGTGTATACAGCACTACCCATGTACCAGGAACTGTGCTAAGCACTTTAAAAACAATTTACCCTGTCTTATAATTGACACTAAATATCAGTTTTAAGGCAGAAGAGCACCAAGGAATAATCAAATGGGGTTAAATGACTTACCCATGGTCATACAGCTAGGGAGTATCCAAGACCATATTTGAACTCAGGTCTTCTTGTCTCCAGGCCTGGCTCTCTGCTCACTCTGCCACCTAGATGTCCATGTGCTAAACATTTTTTACAAACATCTTACTTCATTTGATCCTCACAACAATGCTGAGGGAGAAGTGCTTTATTATCCTCATTTTTTCAGTTGAGGCAGGTGGGAGTTAAATGACCTACTCAGGGTCAATAAGTATCTGTCAGTGGATTTGAACTTAGACATTCCTTTTCTCAAGCCTAGCACTCTATTTTGTCTAGAGGGTATAATTAATTGTTCAGTATAGCCCAGTGTCATTCACACATGAGCACAAGATAACAATTTTTTAAATAAAAGATAACTACTTTTAAAAATATCATTCCAGATGCTTCAAATTATAGAATCTTTAAAGTAGAAGAAATGTCAGCAATCATCTAGTTCAACCCCCGCTAGAGCTAAATCCCCAATAATATTCCTAACAAATTATCATTTAATTTATACTTAAAGATTTCCAGTGAAAAGAAAACCCATCACCTCTTAAGCCAGTCCATTCCATTTCTGGATAGCTGCAAGAAATAGAAAGTTGTTGTTATTTTTTTTTCTTAGAGCAAGCCAAAAATTCCCTCACATTAATATCCACATAACAGCCCCAGTGCCAAGCTGAGCAACTCAAATCTCTCTTCCAAATGAAATCCTTCTAAATATGTAAAGGCAACTATCTCGTGACTTTTAGTCTTCTCTTCTCCAGGCTACAACACCCTAAGATTTTTTCAATCAATCTTCACAGAGGCATGTTGGTGATGTAGCGGTGAACTTAAGAGTCAGGAAAACATGAGTTTGAATGCTATGTGAACTTGGGAAAGTCATTTAATCTCTCTCAAGTGCAGTTTCTCCTTCTGGGAAGTGGAGATAGTAATAATACAATAGAAATCTGTTTTATTGACTCCTGAAATTAACATGTCTGTGAGATATACTAGATACAGAATAAACCTACTTGCAGTGAAAAACCAATCAGGTACCTGCAGTAAGCCAGAAGGATTTTTTGGGGGGTCATTTGTTTATTTATGGGTTGTTTTTTGGATTTTTTTTATCATTACCCAGACATCTTTGCTAAACCTTACTACTTCCCAGATGCCTCCCCCATGTTCACTGGCTGATTTTGCTAAACTGAAGCAGCCCAAGAGGGCTTAAACTAGCCTGGTGTTCAGCTGTTGATACCAAACATCTTACAGCTTCCTGCTTCTGTGTTCCACCTATCCTTGGAAGAGACTGTTCATTCTCTATTTCCAACTCCTCCCCAAAGCACTCCTTGCAGCAAGCAAGATAAATTGTCATAACTCCTCTAGAGCTGGGGACCCTTCTCTGCAGATGTCCTTCACCAACATAGATGGCTATACTTTTCCTTTTAATAAATAATTCTTTTAACTCAACCAGAATCTACTCTAGTTATGAGGGATGGGTTATTTTCTTAGTTGGCAATTCCTACCTCTTAGTGTTGTTGCTCAAATGAAATAATATAAGTAAATTTATTTGCAAACTTTAAAATTCTGTATAGAAGCCAACTATATAGCAAGGTTCTTTTTTTAGTTCCCTTACCAAATGGTAGTGAAACATAAATTAAATGCTTTGAGCACAGCTGTCATGTACTACCCTTCTCTATGTATTGTTATGTTAGGTTTTGGTACTGATTTTTTCTCGTATCAATGATGATTGGAAAGAGCTGACATCTTAGAAAATTTTATGGACCTCAGTTGCCTCGTTTTTTTATAGGAGAAGATTAGACTATATTTTAAAGTAAGTCAGGGGAGTCTACCTGGGCTACTTTATCATCTGCACAGCCTCCTTCCTCTCAGAATTCTGTTGGCCAATAGTATTTCTCCTGCCCTCCCTCCCCCGGCTCTTAAATTCAATTTCCTGGTCTTCTAGACTCACTCTGATTCAGGACCTTGATGAAATTAGACTTTCTCTGTTACCTCATCATGTATGTTTATATCCTATATAAATGAAGATCAGCCCTACCACTCCCTAGTCCTCCTTCTTCTGGTGCCCATTCCGATTGTGCTTTCTATAGTACCTACTCTATTGCTAACCAACTCTCCTTTGCCTTTAACTATCTCATTCCTTCCATCTGACTTCTTTAGTTTTTGTTATTTTTCTTATTGTTGTTGATGAAAGCTGGATAATGGGAATTATACCAACTCCCTTTGTAGTCTCTAGTTGGAGTGATATCATTAGAGTGAACTTCGCTATGTTTTCGCTCCTCTTTCATCACTTCTTATTATGTTATTAGGACATATTCTCTCTTTACTAATCTCAAAATTAACAGAGAAGTCTCCCAATGGTATCATGCTGAGTGTTTGTCTAAATTCTACATAAAAATTAAGCCCTGAAAGGCTCTGAGTCCTTGGCCAAAGAGTTCATACTCCAATGATCTTCTCCCCCACCCCATACACAATATTCTACCCACTTTGGGCATGTCTGTGCCCTCCACGGCAAAGCCTCCACAGCAAAAAAGGTTCTGTTCTTCCCTTATTAATAACAATGGAGTCCATATATATATATATATGGTGGTCACCAGGGATTTAATTTCTAAATCCCAAAATGAATTACTAAATAAAATGGAATTTATGATAGTTTATTTACAATATTTACAATAGAAGGAAGATATTAAGGAATGAGAGAGAGAAAAAAATCTGGCTTCTTCTTATACCAGTTACAATTTCTAAGTCCTAGCCAGGGGAAGAGAGTCTCAAGAAGATGGACCTTACCTGGAGGCTTCATGCCTCCAGAAAGGTGGGGTCACTAAGTCAGCTTTTCACTCACCAAAGGTAACAGTCTAAAAGAAGTCTGGATATTGGTCTTCCAGTAGTTCTTCCATCCTTCAATCCAAGCCAGGTGACTGACTGTACGCTTCAGTCTTTTTTTCCCTCTATTTAAAGACCTTTTTCTCTTGTTTCACCTCTCCTAAATTTTCACATCTACCAATCACAGCAGACAATTTTCTGCAGGACTGCCCATTCTTTAGTTCTCACCTTCTCTGGTTAGATTATATATTTTTGGGTTACTTAACACCTATTTTCGCCAGTTCACCTTTTGTAATTACTTAACACCTTTTTGTGATTAATTCACCTTTTGTAGTTACTTAACACCTTTTTGTAGTTAAAATCTAAAAATAGATTGTAGCTTACAATTCTAGCTTCACTATAAAGGAAGAGCTAAGTACCTTCATTGTTATAATCAGGAGATTACAATTCTATCTTCACAATAAAGAAACAGCTAATTATCTTCATTGTTACAATCAGGAGATAGCTAAATCCAAGCTTCACATTTCTCAACTGAAATTCATTGTACTACTATGTTACATTTAATGAAATATTAAGATAATTCATTTTTAATTTAACAAACACCAAAAAATAAACATTTCTTTATAAAATAGGATAAAGGAAAGGATTTTATATGAAAATATGAATTAGTGAGATTCCATGCCAATACATTTTAAAGTACATAATTAATTTAACCTATATCTTTCAAAACTATCTTATTTGATTCTGAACTTCCTTTTGTATTAAAAATGTTTCAATGACTTATTATTCTTTATTTCTTTTCTTTTCTAAAAGCACCATTATGACCCACTCCCCAAATAAAAACCAAAAAACTCCACTTTTAAACAAATAAACATAGGCAAGAAAATATGCATGTTATCTTTTGCATTTGTGTCCATCACTTCTTGTTAAGAAATTGGGTAACAAGCTTCTTCCTAGGTCCTCTGGCTATGGGTAGTTTTCCTTTGATCAGGTTTTTTTCTTTTGTTTTCTTCTGTTTTCTTTTCTTTTCTTTTCCTTTTTTTCCAATGTAGCTGACATTATATAAATTAATCTCCATGTTCCTCTCACTTCACTTAGTATCAATTATTGCTTCCTAGAATTCCCTAAATTAAACTTTGTTATCATTTCCTAGGGAGCAATAATGTCCCATTACATTTATTTCATTCTGACTTCAAAGGATGGCATCCCTTTTATTTACATCATTTTTTTGTCATTGTTGTTATTGTTGTTGTTTGTTTTCTTTTTTCTTTTAATCTTCCTTCTACCTTTTGAGAATAACTAAAAATTAACACACCTGGAGATATTCTTCACATCATTTAGTCCATTTCTAATGCCAATTACTTCTTATTCCATACTCTCAATGACTTTTTTTAAAATCCTTAACTTCCATCTTAGGATCAATACTAAGTTTTGGTTCCAAAGTAGAAGAGGAATAACGGCTATGCAATGGGGGTTAAGTGACTTGCCCAGGGTCACAAAGTTAGGAAGTGTCTGAGGCAACATATGAATCCAACTCCCTCTAGGTCTGATTATTAATTCACTGAGTCACCTAGCTGCTCCCTTCCATGGCCTTTCAATTTTGATATCTGATGACCTTTTTTTTCCCAAATTTGTACTCCTTTACCTTTCTATAGTATTACAATACTGACCATTTGCTCCTACATTGGCTCCCAAGCTACTGCTATTTCCAAGTTCCTTTCCCTTTTGAGCCAGTCCCTCTCTTTGCCTTCATTTCCTCCACTATAAACTAGTAATAATAACAGCACCTATCTTTCTCAGAATTCAAATGAAATACTATTTATTTATTTATTTTTGAATTTTATTATATTTTATTTGATCATTTCCAACCATTATTTTTGTTGTTTACAAGACCCATCGGAGAGGTTAGCCTTCCTTGGGCCTCGGGGGGGGGGGGGTGTGAATTTCAAAACTACTCAACCCTGTTCAAACCATTCTTTTTTTTTAATATTTTATTTGATCATTTCCAAGCATTATTCATTAAAGGCATAGATCATTTTCTTTTCTCCCCCCCCCCCATAGCCGACGCGTAAATCCACTGGGCATTACATGTTTTCTTGATTTGAACCCATTGTTATGTTGATAATATTTGCATTAGAGTGTTCATTTAGAGTCTCTCCTCTGTCATGTCCCCTCAACTACTGTATTCAGGCAGTTGCTTTTCCTCGGTGTTTCTACTCCCACAGTTTATCCTCTGCTTATGAATGGTGTTTTTTTTTTCCTCCTAGATCCCTGCACGTTGTTCAGGGACATTACACCACCACTAATGGAGAAGTCCATTACGTTCGATGATACCACAGTGTATTAGTCTCTGTGTACAATGTTCTCCTGGTTCTGCTCCTCTCGCTCTGCATCACTTCCTGGAGGTTGTTCCAGTCTCCATGGAACTCCTCCACTTTATTATTCCTTTTAGCACAATAGTATTCCATCACCAACATATGCCACAATTTGCTCAGCCATTCCCCAATTGATGGGCATCCCCTCGTTTTCCAGTTTTTGGCCACCACAAAGAGCGCAGCTATGAATATTTTTGTACAAGTCTTTTTGTCCATTATCTCTTTGGGGTACAGACCCAGCAGTGCTATGGCTGGATCAAAGGGTAGATATTCTTTTGTCGCCCTTTGGGCATAGTTCCAAATTGCCCTCCAGAATGGTTGGATCAGTTCACAACTCCACCAGCAATGAATTAATGTCCCTACTTTGCCACATCCCCTCCAGCATTCATTACTTTCCTTTGCTGTTATGTTAGCCAATCTGCTAGGTGTGAGGTGATACCTCAGAGTTGTTTTTATTTGCATCTCTCTGATTATAAGAGATGTAGAACACTTCTTCATGTGCTTATTAATAGTTTTGATTTCTTTATCTGAGAACTGCCTATCCATGTCCCTTGCCCATTTATCAATTGGAGAATGGCTTGATTTTTTGTACAATTGATTTAGTTCTTTATAAATATGAGTAATTAAACCTTTGTCAGAGGTTTCTATGAAGATTTTTTTCCCAATTTGTTGTTTCCCTTCTGATTTTAGTTACATTGGTTTTGTTTGTACAAAAGCTTTTTAGTTTGATGTAGTCAAAATTATTTATTTTACATTTTGTGATTCGTTCTATGTCTTGCTTGGTTTTAAAGCCTTTCCCCTCCCAAAGGTCTGACATGTATACTATTCTGTGTTTACCCAATTTACTTATGGTTTCCTTCTTTATGTTTAAGTCACTCACCCATTTTGAATTTATCTTGGTGTAGGGTGTGAGGTGTTGATCTATTCCTAGTCTCTCCCACACTGTCTTCCAATTTTCCCAGCAGTTTTTATCGAATAGTGGATTTTTGTCCCAAAAGCTGGGATCATTGGGTTTATCGTATACTGTCTTGCTGAGGTCGCTTTCCCCCAGTCTATTCCACTGATCTTCCTTTCTGTTTCTTAGCCAGTACCAAATTGTTTTGATGACTGCTGCTTTGTAACATAGTTTAAGGTCAGGGACTGCAAGGCCCCCATCATATGTGTTTTTTTTTCATTATTTCCCTGGATATCCTTGATCTTTTGTTCTTCCAAATGAACTTTGTTATGTTTTTTTTCTAAATCAGTGAAGAAGTATTTTGGTAGTTCAATGGGTATGGCACTAAATAGATAAATAAGTTTGGGTAGGATGGTCATTTTTATTATATTGGCTCGTCCTATCCATGAGCAGTTAATGTTTTTCCATTTGCTCAAGTCTAGTTTTAGTTGGGTGGCGAGTGTTTTGTAGTTGTGTTCATATAGTTCCTGTGTTTGTCTCGGGAGGTAGATTCCTAGGTATTTTATTTTGTCTAAGATGATTTTGAATAGGATTCCTCTTTCTAGTTCTTGCTGCTGAGCTGTGTTGGAGTGAAATACTATTTATAAAGCTCTTAGTAGAGTATCTGGCCCATAGAATACAATTCTAGAATAGAATTCCCTTACTTTTCCCTTCCTAATAAAACCTCAAACAATGTATTTAATTTTTTTCCTTTTTCTGTTAATGATACCATCATCCCTCAAGTGACCTAGATAAGAATCTTTAAAAAGTCAATCATCTTTAATTCTTCTCTCCCCTCAACACTCCATCATAGTCATCCAAATAATCAATTATTTGCCAAGTCTTGCCCATTCTACCCCCCATAGGTCTTGAATCCAATCTTTTGAAGATTTGAAAATGATCTTCTCATGTCATTGCAAAACAAAATAAAACAAAAAACATTTTTAACTCTTTAATAGTTTTCTGTAACTAAAGGACAAATACAAATTTCTTCATCTGAAATTTAAGACTGTACATAGTTTCCATTTACCTTGTCCTTTTATTTCATATTGTTCCTCTTCAAACACTCTAAATCTCAACAAATTTGATCTATTCTTTTCCCAATCTGATATGCCACCTCACAATTCCACTGATATATGTTAATTTCCCATATACCTAAATATATTCTGTCCTCTTTTCCTTCTTTCTCTTATTTTTTTCAAGACTCTGATCAAGTACCTCCTCCATGAAACCTCTCCAAATTCATAGCAGTTAAAAGGATCTTCTCCCTCATCAAATTATCTTAGATCACATTTGTTTTGATGTTTTTGTTGCCCTCTTGTATTAGATCATTTCTACTTTAGTAGAATGTAAGCTCTTTGAGGGTAGGGATTGTCATTTTTTAAAAATCCTGTATACCCATAAATAAAAATATTTTAAAAGTGCTGCATTTGGATAACATTTGTTGAATATCTAATCTCTGTTCCAATACTGAAATTCAATGACTCAGATTCAGTCCCAGGAAGGCAATTTAGGAAAAAGAATATTCATCTTAGGGTCATTCCCTGCCCACTTAGATCCTCTTCCTACATTTCACTTTATCCTTTCCCAATACTTGCCAGTTTTCATTTTTTTACTACAAACAGCTCTACTCAATTTCCTGCCAAGCATCTGGTGAAGTGGATGATCATAGCAAGTGTACACTGCATTGAATACTCACTGTCATAGAGTAAAAAATTATTTTACATACTTACAAGTAGAATATTAAGGTTTCATTCAGTTTTTGACAATGCCTTTGCATGGATTTTGCTATCCATCTGCCCACTTTGTTAGGCATCCTTTGTTAGGTTACGTATAATATATGTATATATATATATGTATTTATTTATATATGTGAATATTTCTTTCCTGTTTCAGCTGTCAGAAAATGTCAGTCAGTTAGCAAATATTTATTAAGTCCTTACCAAGTAATATGATATAAGAAAATAAGAAAGATTCAAGGCAAAGAGGCAGTGACCACCCTGATTTAATCAACAATAAAGCCTTCCTTTATTACTGTTAGGTGTTTCACAAAAGCTGCAGCAAAGAATTAAAAAAATAAATAAATGATGAAGCCACTTTAGTTCTTTTGTTAATTTAAAAGTCAGAACAGAGCCAGTAAGACATTCTGGGTCCATACGCCCACCCACATTGTTCTCTGATTTCATATTTCCTTGAAAAAAAAAAGGACTTGGAGGTTCTGGTTGGATCTCATGCCAAACAATTATTCTTCTTTTGAAAATACCATAGGAAGATAGGTTTAAAGTGTGAAGGGCTTTTAGAGGACTCTCCCTACAACCCTGCCTCTTTATAGAAGAAGAAACTAGAAGTTTGAGAGTTTATCACAAGGTAAATAAAGAAAAGAACCAAGATTTTCTGACTCCAGTTAACATAGTTTCCATTGAACCACACATTAGATTTACCAAGTAAAGAATGCAGATGCTTTGCTAAGCTTTTAATAAATAAGGGGTGGGGAGGAAGTCTGTTCTTTACTTGGTATGACGGTTGATTGATTTCTAACACTTCTCTCCTTTTATTCATTCATTGTCTTCTAACATTTTATTTCCTCTGAGCACAGGTTAAGTGTTACTTTCACAAAATTTCTGGCACTAAAGGGGTGTGAACAGTCTACAGTGGGTTTTTATTGCTTTTCCCTTCACACTAAAGAAGCTTTGTTTTATGCTGGCTTCTGCTTGTCCATTATGAGCTCTGTTTTCTCTATAAATGTATTTTTATGATTTGGGTTTTTTGGACTCTGTTATACCAGTATCTGCTTCTCTGTTATGGAAAGGAGGTAGTCTGCTGTGGAGAGCAACTTGTTTTGTTAGCTGGTAACTTTGAACTGAAGGGACATTACTGTTATCAAAACAGTAACTAGCTTTTCTTGGAATGGGGCTCCACATGGCCTTTTTCCCCTTTGTGCCTCAGGCTGTATCCCTTGACTACATGCCACAGTCTGTGCATGTTATAGGAGCCTTCCCGCCTTTCATAGTTAGGTCAGGCAGCATTGGACAGAGCTGGGCCTTAGGCGGCATTGTCAAATGGAACAAACAGCATCAAGAGAACTGGGCATTTGAAAGACATCACAAGAAGAAAGCTATTCCTCAATTACAGACCAATAATTTAAAGCCATTTACTTTCAATGTCAATGCAGTAAAAAGAATTAGCAAATGTATATTCTACTCAAAAAAGGAAGAAATTCAGTTCCCTAAATTCTACGATGGCCTACAGGCCAAATAAATTGTTTTATCTAAACAAATTTAAAGTATTCAATTAAACTTTCCCAAATATTGTTTTCCTATATGAGCAAGGTACTACTCAAAGAACTAGAGATTCAAAGTGTAAAATAACCATCCCTGTCTTCAAACTCCTTGCTATCTAATGAGGAAACAGGAGAATAAAAAATGAATACAAACAAGTATATTACAAAATAAGACAAAATTAAGGTGAGCAAACCACTTCAGTACCTTGGCCAAGGGGAAAAAAAAAACAGAGAGTTATGGTCCATGTGATCACAAAGAGTAAGCAAAGGAGGAATTTAAACCAGTTGTACTAGCCCAATATTAAAGCTTTATTTGGGATGAAATCTCATTCCTTCCCCTGCCCCCATGTCAGTAACCCCAACTGGCCCCATAAAAGAGAATGGAGAACCACATACTCTCCTAGCCACACTAAAGATGTACAACTCTTTCACCAGGAAGAGGGGAAGAAATGCAGAAATGTAGAAACAATCCTTGTGATAGGAAGAGGGTACCTCCCAAACCAGCTGTAGTCAGCTCCTATGGAATCTCAAAATGACAAGATACAACAAAGACTCCCTCATACCAACCTCAGCAGAGTCCTAAAATCCCCCAGACTTAGTGACCTATACAGGTGAAAGTTGGAGACTTTGAATGAGGAAGCAACTAGACAGGAAGTCATAAATGCCTGATATAATATTACCATCAGCAGAAAAGGCTGGGCATGTCAAGTTCCTAGATGTGTCCAGATTAGTAGCCATAGAATGTTAAACAGCAAGAGAAGGAAAACAAAAAGGCCAACAAAGAAAGTTGTAAGTAGAACAGTAAAATAATCAAGAAGTCATAAAGGAAAAAAATGAATTAATTGAGTGAATGAATGAAAAAATATTTAATAGATATTTACTGAAGGCAACTAGATGACTCAGTTGATTGAGTGCTGGGCCAATAATCAGGAACACCTGAGTTCAAATCTTCCCCAGATATTTGCTAACTGTGTGATCTTGCGTAAATCTTAACCTCTGCTTGACTCATTTTCATACAACTATTAAATGTAGTTAATAATAGTACTACTTCCCTGAGTTGTTGGGAGGATCAAATGAAATAATATTTGTAAAGTGCTTAGCCCAGTGTCTGGCACATAATAGTTGCTATATCAGTGTTAGTCATTATTATTAGTTATTAGAAGCCCTTAAAGGTAATCCTGACAGGTCTTTAATTGCCATGAACTCCTCTTATCAAAGAGTAAGACTGTTTTGCAGAAGTGAACTTGCTGGAGAAGTATGCATAGGGTTGGTATTGAGGTAGATCCCTCCTACACAAAGTGAATAATACTTCCCCTTCCTCACAGACATCCATTTGTACTATGAAAAATTACTATAGTTAGAGACAAACTAGGTGGGGATCCAAATAAATCATTTAAAAATATTTAAAAGTCCAGCATGACTCAGGCAGTCAATGAAATGGATGATAGTTCTACAATAGCTAGTGATTGATTAGTGAGACTTGAGTGGGCTATCAATAAGCAATAATAGCTTGGAAATCCCTAAAATTACTGAAGGTCCTAAGTGTTCTAGTGGTGGTATCAAGCTTGTGAGGTATATTTAGGTCACCATTTAGGAAGACCTAAATTCAAATTCAAACTCAGAGACTAGCTATATGACTCTGAGCAAGTCACTTCCCTTCTTTATAGTCTCAGTTTATTTAACCACAAAACAGGGATAATAATAGCACTTATCTCAAAGGGTTATTGTGAAGATCAAATGAGATAATATTTTTTAAAAGTGCTTAGCACAATTGTTCGCCCATAAGTAATATATAGTTGCTTATCCTCTTCCCTACCCTTCATGCCTTTATAGGAGTGCCATTTCACACATGGGACAGTTGAAGGATGAAGAGATGGTGGAATCATTGCCTTTTCATGGTTCATTGACTTGGCCAATCCCATCTGATGCAGCTTTTATGTAGTACCCCTCCTAACCTTAATCTTATAAGATTATGATCAAATCACCACCCAGCAATTAGAGGATGAGATTGGGCAAATATTTCCTGGAAAGGAAAGAACCAACCAGGTCAACTCATTGTTCATTACATGATATGCCACACCTCCATTGCTCTTATATTACACCAAAATTTGTACATACCACTAATTTTCTCTTCAATTTGCCCTTTAGGACTTCTCAGATAACATTCAAAATCCCATGACATCATGATATTCCTTTAAATACTTACAAAACTTATCATTTCTCCATTCTTTTCTCCAGACTAAACATCCTCAATTTCATCAACTAATCCTCTATGACGCAGTTTCTAATCCTCCTAATATCATTGACACCCTCCTCTGGTTAGGCTTCAGTTTCTCAATGTCCTTCCAAAAATGTGGCACCTTGAACTGAAAGCAATATATCAGATGTGGTCTGAAGTGTTGATTTATTACTTCCTTTGTTCTAACAATTATTATTTTATTACTGCAGCCTGAGAACCATTATATATATAAATATGTATATATATATAAATATATTTATATATATATATATATATATATAGGTTATCACATCATATTTTTGACTCATATGTAGCTTGAAATCCTCTAAACATCCTGGGTTTTTTTTTTACATGTCCATAGTCAGAATTCTGGATCTACCTCTTAAAACTGTGAGTCATGGAAGAATCAATTTCCCAATATTTAAAACGAGTGCAGTCCTACTTGTACCACCAACTTAACATAAATGTTAAACAAAGCACTTTGTAAAATGTGAAGCTTTATATTAATGCCAAAAGTGTTATCATTCTCTTAAAGAGCTCACTTGAATATTCTCCACATCATTATCAGGATCCTCTTTAAAAGAGTCATTTATATCACCATAATTTATTTTCTCCTTGTCAAGAACCATCTGATAAGACCAATAACATTTTTCAAGAAAAAAAGTAAATGAAGAAATCAACAAACCTTCATGAAATTCTGAGTATGGACAACAAACCATAAGAGTAGAGCAAATTTGTTTTCTCATTTTTTTAGACACCATGATTATTCTTTATAATTTTACAACATTCATATTTTCTTATTTTGCAAGTGATAGTTACATCAATTTAGTCATCTTGCATATTGTTTTTCTGAATTTGATTACTTCCCTCTGCATCAGACTGTGTATGATGGTTCCATGTTTTTCTATATTCCTCATATTTGATTTTCTTATGACAGTGATATTATATTACTGTGATATAATTTTTATTAATTTCCCAATAGATGGGCATCTATTTTGTATCCAATTCTTTACTATCACAAAAAGTTCTGCTACAAATATTTTGGTGCATATGAACTTCCTTCTTATTAATGTATAAGCCAGTAGAGGAATATTTGGTTCAAAAGGTATAAACATTTTAGTCACTTCATTGGCCTAATTCTTAACTTGTTTCCAAAATGACTTACACAGCCCACCAACAATGCACTAATATGCTTATCTTCCCACAAAATATTTTAATATATAGTCAATTAAGTTTGATCACATAGTTATTGATCCATATTATACTCCCTGGTTAAAATAGCTTCTTTCTTATATCAGATCTCTTGGGCTTAAAGCAGATTTTAGGCTAAAGGCCATGAGTGCACATTGTTTATTTTCATTATTTTTCTTATTCTCCACATTAGATATTGATATTATTCTTCATATTCATTTGCTGACATTTTGCAACCCATTTTCTTTTCCTCCCTTTCACCTCTTCCCAAGAAGCTACTAAGAATAAATGAATCTTTCCTAAATATTGTAAATAATGTCAACTTCAAACCAAGAGTCAGCATTATACATAATAGGTATATATATAAACAAGAGTCATTTCCAATAAGAACAAAGATATGCATTTTCAATACTTCTCTTTGATATAGTTTTAGAATATTATCTTTAGCAATTAGACAAAAAATAAATTGGGATAATAAGCATAAATAAAAAATAAACATAATAATCATTTTTTTGCAAAAAACATGATAGTTTACTTAGACAACCTTAAAAGATTTTTAAAAAAACTGAAACAATAACCAGCAAAATTAAAGCATATAAAATAAATTGACATAAATCTTCAGCATTTTTTCCTTATTAACAAGAAAAAATAGGAAGAGAAAGTTAAATTCCATTTAACAGAACTACAGAATATATGAAATAAATGGGAGTTTGCCAAGGAAGTCACATAGAGAAACTATGTGATTTCTACTTCAAAATGTTATTTAGAGAAATAAAGAAAGACCTACATGTTTGAATAAATATTAATTCCTTGCATATAGACAGAGCCAGTATTTTTTAAATGAGAGAACTGCCTAAATTGATTTACTTATTCATGGTCATACCTATCAAACTACAAAACAATTACTTTATAGAAAATTAAAAGAATAAAAATGTAATTTATCTGGAGAAACAAAAGATCAAGCATCTAAAAGGAAATAATGAAAATATGGTAAGGGCCCTAGTATTACCTTGTCTCCAACTATAAAACAAAGCATTATCACCCAAATATTTTACTATTGATAGAAGCATAGAGAGATCAATCCATTGAATAGAATAGGTACATGAAAAATGGAGATAAATTTATTATTTATGGTAGGTAAATTCAATGATTTATCCCAGGCTTAATACTTGAGGTAAAGATTCAGTATTCATTCAAAATATAAGAAAACTTTAAAGACATTCTAGCAGAAACTAAGTATAAACCATCACTTCATATCATATATTAAGATAAGTACCAAAGAATACTATACTATTTTAAAAGATCACAATCAAAAAGAAAATTATAGAAACAAGGAAAAAGTTACTGGTCAAGTTTGCAGATAGAACAGTTCATGACCAAACAAGGGATAGAAAGTATTCCAGAAGATATAGTTTAAATACATAGAATTTTAAAAACTCACATAAACAGAGCCAGTATGGTCAAAATTAAAAGAGAAACATTTAACTGTAAAAATATCTGCATCAAATTTATATGATAAAACTCTCATGCTCAAAACATACAAGGAAATGATTAAAATTTGAAAAAATAAAATGAGTTTTCCTTTTGATCAATGCTCAATCTTTTCCTCATCCTCACCCTCTTCCAATCATTCTTTCATATGGCTGCTAGTAACATTTTTCTTGTATCTTCTCAAAAGTCTTCAATTACTCTTTATTGTCCAACTTTAAATATTTTATCTCCTTACCTAACATTCAAGATCCTCTATAAGTCTCTAGCCTTTACTCATGTTCCTGCCATAAATTATATGCTGGAGTCATATTGGACTACCCTAATTATTGACTATGTTTTCATACCTGGAATTAGCTCCCTTTCCCTTTTTTGCATTGATGCTATTAGTTGTTATTTATCTCACATTCTGGGGTGTATGGGGTGCTAAGGGAGGAGTAGTATCTCTGGTATGGAGGGCTTGTCATGCCCTCCTAGGGAAGCTTTCCAACCTCTGACCCTCACCTGACACCCAGCTCTCACTTGTGGCTACCAGTAGCTGCTAGCATGCGACAGCAGCCACACCCCGGGCAACGGCTTCGACAGGCTGGCTAAACCTTGTAAGGGTAGCCATTGGTCATAGACCCCTGGTGAACTAAGGCTTTGCTCACCCAGCATGTGAAGACTGCTTTGGCTGAAAAGATGGAAGAAACCAATAAGAAGGTTCAACGACTGAGAGGGCGACGCAGCAAAGCACTGTGGAGTGCTTAGGGCGTGTTGGAGCACAAAGGACAACACGGCCATCCAATGCAGCTGAGGAAGTCTCCAGGTGTAACGATTTTTCATGTCAATGGACTCAGGCTTCCAATGGCAAGAGAGTGGGACTGTCTCTGTGCATCGACTTTTCTACTTAAATCTCCTTCACACACAAGTGTTTTTGTGCACACCCATCTACATCATTTTCGTCATTCTCAGCTTCCGAGAGACTACTACTATACTATACATCTACATCACAGATGAAAGCACACAAATACAATCATCATCCTCAGTTACTGAGAGACTACTACTATCTCACATTCTACTTTAAGTAAATGGTCTTTGTTTTACTATAATGTCTTAGTTGGTTTACTTATTCTGGTTTAGTTGTAGGAAATTAGGTGGGAATGAAGGCTCATGAGTGTGAATTGAAATAACCAAGAAGCCCATGAGTACCTATGAGTCATCTAAAGCTATCATGTGAAGAATGTAGGTAACAAGTCATAGTGATGGCAGGATACTATATATGCCATGGTCATCCACTGAACCAATTGTCCTAACTTTTGGACAGAGAATGAAGTTGACTGTGGAATTCTGTCTAACTAAAATTCAATTCACACACAAATCTTCATCCATCTTGATACGATTGCTCTTTCTTCAAGAAAGAAGGATAAATACAGCAGTAGCAGCAGCAGCAGCAACAGCAATAGCAGCAGTAGTAGTCATAGTAGTAATTGAATTTCATTTGGTACTTTGAGATTTACAAAGTATTTCCCTCAAATAATGTATTTTAAAGACCCTAAAGGTATTATTAGTAGTATTATTATCTTTTTATAGGAGAGAAATTAAGGTAGAAGGTGGTGAAGAATTTTGCCTAAAATCACCTAGCTGAGGTTCTGAGGCAAAATTTGAGCCAATTTTGGCAATGACAAATGCAAGGATCCTTTCACTACTTCTGTTCCCAGATGACCACTTCCCATGATAAATCTGACAAAAATGTCCCTTGTCTCCCAGAATACTTCATCCATTTCACCACAACTTAAAATTCTGAATTTTCTGTGAAAATACTTTTAACATTTGCCAGTAATTTATACTTTAAAATATATAAATGTATTAAATAAAATATGAATCATATCAAAAGTGAACTAAAAGGGGGCAGCTGGGTAGCTCAGTAGTTTGAGAGCCAGGCCTAGAGAAAGGAGGTCATGGGTTCAAATCTGGCTTCATACACTTCCCAGCTGTGTGGCCCTGGGCAAGTCATTTAACCCCCATTGCCTAGCCCTTACCACTCTTCTGTCTTGAAACCAGTACATAGTATTGATTCCAAGATGGGAGGTAAGGGTTTTTTTTTAAGTGAACTAATAGTGTCTATTAGGCAGTAACAAGATAAGTCTATGATTCTTTGCCCCTAAAATTATGCTGTAGGCAACCAAAAACAGAAGTTTTTCATTGTTGCCTACAATCAGCTTCTGGTTCCTTTGTACACTTTGGTAGTACCTTTTTTTTTTCTCTTCCCATAAGATACTTCATCAAAGAGACTCAGTGGGTCAGAATAGAATGTACTAGATTTGAAGCCAGAACTCCAGGGTTCAAATTCTTGTATAGCTAATTACCTGTCTGACCCTGAACAAATCTTATAGTTTCTTTGGACATCGTTTTCCTCTTCTGTAATATAAATGACCAGAAATAAATGATCTTTAAAATTCCTTCCAACCCTATGTCTTGGATCCTATAATCCTCAAACTTCCTCCATCTAACCCCCTTTGAAAAATACCTCTTTTTAAAGTTGATCTTTTTTGTCTTAACATTTCTCCATTAAATTATTACCTGCTAGAAAAAAAAAATCAACATGAGCGTTTATAATCATTATTCCAGGTAAATAGCACTGTGATTCCTAGGTTTTTTAAAACTATCTTCTTTTTTGAGAAACTCTCTTCCATTAGCTGTAGCTTCCTCCTTTGGACAATAATAATGGATGTCACCTCCCGAGGTCTGCAGCTGAGTACATGATCTCCAGTATTGGTGATGACTATGAACCAAAAAGTAGGCTACAATGGAACACAGTCCAAACAATTTACTCAACTTGATCCATAGTGTTTGAATTACCTAATATACAAGCCATTGGGGAAATACAATCCTTTAAGAAGTGAACAAGTTTAAAACATGCAAATAATTTAAATCAGTTCTGATTTCAGAGGTGATGGTGTCTCAAAAGCAAAGAGGCTAGTTAAAGCAAGTTATTTAAAGGATAAGTCAACTAGACAATAATGAACCACCTTTATGTGCAAGTCAGTTCACATCCTGAACAAATGACTAAACTCTTCTTGAAATGTATTGTTATATTTATGTTGGCCTCAATATGTTCTGCCTGCTCAGAACATTAGCTAGTTTCTCAAGTCTCATGCTTTTAAAATTCAAACCCTGCTTTAATCTACATGAAAATACCTTACACTGAATCCATCCAATGTCTTTGGAACCATCATCTTAATGGCTAGATTTCTGAGACCTCAAATATTTCTACCAACTCTTCATGATCACCTGCCACTGAGACTTCCAAATAATTATTCCCACCGATCTCTGTACCTCTCCAGCTTGACATCATCATTCCACAAGCCTCAGGCTGCATTCACACCCACAGACTGAATTCCCATGACCTAGACTGCCAAATGTGAATGTATTTCATGAAAGAACATGAGTCATTTGCTCTCTCTGGGTTCAATAGACAGCTTGATCTACAAAATACAGATAAGAATACTCACCACCAAAGCAACATTTGGGAAGTTAGCCGACATGGCTGGACAGAGATTAATCATACACACAGACAAAACAAGACAGTCATACTAAGAACAAAAATAAGAGAATAGTTTTCTTTGGTAACTATTTCAAGCCAACTGACTAAAATATGGAGATGAAGCCCCAATCTTTGCTACCTGTGTGTGACCTTGGGACAATCATTTTAACATCTTTGGGTTTCAGCTTTCTCAAAGACAACTCTTGAATTAGATGAACTATAAAGGCCCTACTAAATCTAAATGAGCTTAAAATAATCATTTTCTGGTTACAGTTCAACATTTAGATAGATAGATAGATAGATAGATAGATAGATAGATAGATAGATAGATAGATAGATATAGATATAGATATAGACATAGTCATACACTGTATTACCAAATTCCTGGCAGGCCAACCATAAACCTCTTACTTTTCAACTCCCAAGAATATTTCAGAATTTAAGACCTCACAATTACCTGCCACAGACTGACCGTCAAAGGGCTAATCCCACCAGTTGTCAGTTTATATATCCAAAGATTTAGAATCCATCTGAAACATGGTAGATGACATTTATTTAGTTATTAATCATTCATTTATTAACTTAGTTATCTAACTAGTCTTAATTTCTGCTTATGAAGATATATCAGTCTCTAAGGAGAATTTTACTTCTCCTGAACTGACCTGAAAATATTGGCTTAGACCTCTGAAACTAACCAGCTTCACCCTCTAAGTGGGTTTCTTTTAATATGAATACTAAATCTGTGCACAGGCAAATAAAAATACTAAACCTGAGTGAACAGATCAGTAAATACTGAAGGTTGTTATGAAGGGTAGAAATATCAAAGCTTTGTTATTGTTGACAGTGAAACCCTGCTATTAAGTAAACCTCAACTACCATGAAGCACATTACATGAATGTTTCTCTCATTTTCAGGTCACTTATTGTTACCCAAGAATTCCTCTTTAAATAGTTCTAACTACTAACTTCATGATTTGAGACTCGAGAGATCTTTAATGGAATTATATAAATATATACATATGCATATCATATATATCTGTATGAGAAAGAGAGAAGCCATAAATTCTATTTTTAGAAATTCAGTTTTTAAAATGGTGGTGAAAGAGACTTAAGTGGCTGTTTTTACTGAAACCCAAATCTAACATTTGACTTGAACAGAAACCTACTAATTAAGGCCAAACCTGGACTTTCTTCATATATTGACATACTCAAAGAAAATAGAGGAAAAATAATTAAAAGTAACTATAGTTAGTATATGGGCAAAAAGTAAGTCAAGTAGCCAGAAAGAGGTCTAGTCAATAAGCCATTCTGTTCCAACTGTTCAACCTACTAGCCATTCCCTGTCCATGATACTCCATCTTTTGGCTCTATTACATAGCTGGTCCTTCATGAAAGTGTGAAAAGCAGAACCTTCCCTAAGCTTGTCTTACTTTTTTGTGCTTCTCAAGAACTTGACCTTATTGTAAAAGTCTGAAGGTAAAGTAGTTATGGTGAACCTAAAGAAACTATGGGGCCTTGTATGTTGCTGAACCCCTTATCTCTGCTTCAAGGGAAGCTTTGGAAGACAGATCTATTGGGCTAGGGAGTTGAGAGTTTCAGTGTGCTAAGCTGGCAGTAATTAGGTATAGATATTTATGTGGTGAGCCACTAGAAGCCCAGAGAGGCAGGAAGGCAACCAGGTTGCTGAGAGGTAAACCAATCCAAGTCAGAAAGAGAATAGATCAAAGCTCCAGCACCAATCATCTCATCATTATCTTATACCAGCCCTTGTACTTGGGACCTGGTGTACAAAGGAAGGAAGGAAGGAAGGAAGGAAGGAAGGAAGGAAGGAAGGAAGGAAGGAAGGAAGGAAGGAAGGAAGGAAGGAAGGAAGGAAGGAAGGAAGGAAGGAAGGAAGGAAGATGTAGAGAACTATATTCTCATTAAAAAGAATTATATGTAAACAGAACAATGAAAAGCACCTGTTCTACATAAGGTCCTTGTTCCTATGGTATTCCAATAGCATATCAGTCTCTATAGCCAAGCCTTCATCAGTCTCTTAACCTTGTATCTCTCTTATCAGTGTAGGCCCCACATTCATCTTTCAAATCTGCTCTCCCCTCTATGTTTTCATTTTTTCATCCCAACTTTATAAAGTTGACCATTCTACATTTGTATGGAAAACATTGTTCTGCAACCTACTTGGATGGCCATTATCTGTTTTTACCCGTGACACCACAAGTAATAAAATTTACCTTTAGTATATGAGAAAAATGTAGAATAATGAGAGAGGTTTTTTACAGATTGTATTGCCTAATTACCTTCTCCACCTACCATCCCTGTCTATTTTCAAATCCTAGCTCAGGTACCATCTTATCTATTATTTCTCATCTCCCCACCACCCCGGGCATTTGTGCTTTCTGCCTTTCAAAATTACAAACTCTCTTATTCCCTGGTTGAATTTTCTAATCATACAACAATGGCTCAATTGTTCACCATTCTTCCCCCAATTCCCCATATAAATTATTACTTCCATGCTTGCTTTCTTACTCTATACCACCTTCCTAGAATTACCTCTCCTACTATCTTGCTTACCAAATGTTATATATGCTTGAGAAAGCCTGGTAATAGAAACAGACAACATAGAATTCAAATGCTAGCTTTGACACATTACAGTCATGATAACCTGGCTTGGTCATCTAAACTCCATGATCCTGACAATTCTTACAAAATAGTTGCTAATCTTCATTGGTAAATCACATCCTGTGTGTGTGTGTGTGTGTGTGTGTGAGAGAGAGAGAGAGAGAGAGAGAGAGAGAGAGAGAGAGAGAGAGAGAGAGAGAGAGAGAGAGAGGAAAGAGGAGGAGGAAGAGGAGGAGAAGGAAAAGAGAGAGAGGAAGAGGGGGGTGGAGAGGGGGGAGTTAACTTTGTACAAACATACTTTTTCTCCTTACCTTCTGGTTTAGAGTCATATTGGTTCCAAAACAGAAGAGTGGTAAGGGCTAGGCAATGGGGCTAAGTGCTCCAGATTACATAGCAAGTAAGAGTATGAAGCCAGATTTGAACTAAGGACCTCCCATCTCTAGGACTGGCTCTCATTCCACTGAGCCACCCAGCTGCCCTTTCCTTTTGACTTTTAAAGAATTTATCAATTTCTATATTTTATGCATATTATAATTATTCTATGATCCATTGGCATGCTGTTCCTTGAACAAGATACTCATGCACAGACAATTCATTTTCACCAGTTATAAATGTTTTTCCCTCTCATATTCCTTGACTTCCTTCAAGACTAGCTAAAATACTAACTCCTGAGATTTTCCTCATCTCCCTTCAAGCTAGTACCTTCCTTCTGAGACTACCCCTCTATCCCTTCCACATTTTCTCTGTACATAGCTGTTTGCATATTGCCTCTCCTACTAGACTGTGAGCTTCTTTAAAGCAGGTAATATTTTCTATTTTCCTTGCTTCCTCAGTGTTTAACATAATATGTAGTGGATAGATAGATAGATAGATAGATAGATAGATAGATAGATAGGTAGATAGATAGATAGATAGATATATACTTGGACAATAAATGTTTGCTGATTTAACTTTACTACTCTTGTTCCTCATTTTACCTTTGCACAAATATACATATACATTTAATTTTCTCTTATATAAAGAAGAATCTTTTATTTTGTTTTTTTTTGTAACCTAACCCCTCCAGAGAAGCATAAAAATCTCACATTTGAATAGGATGTCTGTCCATGTAATTAAACCTATACTAGAATAAGAACTACTCTCCTCCATAATATACCTCACAAGAGATCATCCAGAAATGGTTTGATTCCTCTAGTTAGTAGGAACCTACTACTTCCAGAGGCAGTGAATTCATAGGAATTTTTTCTCCTTTATAAGTCTAAATTAGCCTCTTTTGAAATTCTACCAGTTGTGGATATTTCAGTTCTCTTTGATGAAATAGTATATGTTAATTATCTCTTCCATATGACATTTCTTTAAATATGTAGATAGCTCTAATGCCACCACTCCTAAGTCTTTCTTCAGGCTAAATATCCCAAGTTCTTTAATTTTTTTAAGGCAAGAACCATAGACCCATATATGCAAGGTATTACCTCCCTAGGAATGATTTCTACCTCCTCAATATCCTTTTTTAGAAGGGGGATATGTAATTCATTACCATTCCCCAAATATGTGTGAAGTATGGATTATCACCTTTCTAGCCATAGACACTATACCTTTCTTAATGTAGATAAGATTGAGTTATTGAATTGTCTTGTGGTTTTTGTAAACTAAACTTAGATATTTTTTCCAGAGATCTGACTAATATAACCTTATAAAATTTAGAGTAACTCTTGATATTTATCTCCATTAAATCTTAACTTATTTGGTTCAGTCTCTAATACTAATCTTTCAGTATATTTTCCAGTTTTTATTCTTTTATCACTATTTAACTACCTTTCCCAGATTTGTGTATTCCTCCAGTTTGATAATCTACCTGTCTTTATACAAATCAATCATTAAAAAAAAAATTTATTGTGGAACTAGGCATATATCCCTGGGATGTTTCCCTGGAGGCCTCCTATCATGTTGACTCAAATCATTAATCATTATTCTTTGAATCTAAACACTTTGTAAACTATTTAATTGAATAGTCATTTATCTCATTTCTCCATATTTCCACAATAATGGTGTAATAAATTGGAATGACTGATTAATTAAAAAGTATATTATCTAGATCAAAAATGAAATAGGGGGCAGCTGGGTAGCTCAGTGGATTGAGAGCCAGGCCTAGAGATGGGAGGTCCTAGGTTCAAATATGGCCTAAGACACTTCCTAGCTATGTGACACTGGGCAAGTCACTTAACCCCCATTGCCTAGTCCTTACGACTTTTTTGCCTTGGAGCCAATACACAGTATTGACTCCAAGAGGGAAGGTAAGGGTTTTAAAAAAAAAATTCTTGTTGAATATATGCTGACTCTTTGTTGCTTTTTCAACTTCTTTGGGAGTTTATACCATTGACATTCAAAGTTAAAATTCTTGACTTTATTTTGATCCATCAAAATATGTTATGTGATCTCTCTTTTTTAATTGAAAATGTGACCAGGTAGACAAAGCATTTTTTGTTTAAAATAATATAAACAAAATCCCAATTTGCCTCCACATCAAATTACATAACTTCAACCTAGACAAAAATAACTGGATTTCACCATTTTAAATATTCAGATCTGTCCCATGGTGCAATAGCTTTCCAGACTAGAAGCAACTCTTTCCCTCACCATATCCCCCATATAAAGACACATTTTTGCCTCTTCTTTAATATAATTACATTTTTATTGTTATTTAGTATTTATATTTCCCTTGCCTTTCATTAAAATATGTTTCATGGGAGAACATTCCTACACACACACACACACACACACACACACACACACACACACACACACATATATATATATATATACCCATCTCTTGAATTTCAAAAATGCTAAGTCTTTTATTTTTTCTACTGTAATGGGGAAAGGGTAGAGATAGGATGATAAGATTTAAGAGCAATAGAAGGCTGTCTTTAAGGCACATACTAGGAATTCACGGGAAAGGATTTTAGCATGCAGAAGGCAGAGGAGGAACATTTTGGAAGTGGCAACTCCCAGAGTAATGACTTCCTATTAGAGGTTGGGCTCTTCCTGTCCAGAATGGTGGAGGAAAAGTGGGCTTATCAGAGCTCATCTATCTCAACCTGACTATGGAGAAGGAGTAAACCCCTCAATTATCTTTGGAGATACTCTATTTGACTGGGAAAGATCTCAAAAAGGATCTGACCATACCTGCTGTGCTTTCCAGAAGGGTTTTGTGTAAAAATCCTTTCAGACTGGTTTTGAGGTTTTACCTCAGGGGTCAGACCCCCTGGGGAGAACTTAGCCATTTGAGATCAATCATAACGGTTTTGGGAGACAACTTGTGAAATAAATCTAAGCAACTACTGAAGGTCACAGATAGGTAGCTTAGTCAGCTTTTGGGGAACAACTAGATAGAAAAAGTTAGCTGGAAGACCAAAAGACTCCCTCTTGAGAGGGACATAGAGTTGTGGGGGACTAGCTAGATCACTTAGAGTTAGGGACCCCTTGTTCTGATCCTCAGTTTGTATCCCCTCTTATAATAAAAGATCCTTTTTTAAAATATATATATATATATGTGTATATATATATATACATATATATATATATATATATATCAATTATCTCCAAGACACTTGCACAACTGGCCCAGTGAGAGAAAATGATTGTGTTTCACTCACACTAACCAGAGGTTAGAACACCTGCAGATCACAGCTGGGTATTCAGGGCTATCCCTAAGTGGAAAGTACTCTACCACTCTGTGTCTGGGTCTCTCCATTATATCTATTTTTTAAATACCTATAACCTACTTTCTTAATCACCCATTATACAAAATGATCTTTTGATGTTTCTGAATTATCCATGGGTAAAATAGAACTCCCAAAGTAAAAATAGTCTTATCTGCTCCGAGCAGTATATACATATCTAACTTTTCCATTTTATTTGAAATTCTTTCCTTTTTTTAGGTTTTTGTATTTGTACTTCAAAATTTAGAACTATTCTGATACTCACAAAAGAAATTTTAGAAATCATTAATTATGGTAAAAAATTAATTTCCCCCTTATTATTATGCTTAACATTTCAAAATAAATGATCTTTTGATTCAAATTATTTTCTGTTGTTTATAATATTTCAACTTTGATTACAATTGCTGATGAATAATACTAGGAAATTTGTATTTTTATGACTTGATAAATAAGATAGATCCAACTCAATGATTAAAATATTTTTTTCCTTAAACCCAAAGCCTTGGAATATGGTGACATTATTTGTCGAAAAATTTAAACATAGAGTTACTTTCTGCCAGTTCCTTAATTATGGTTTATATTAACCTTTTCTTTCCCTCTAATTAAAATTATTTGGAGAAAATTGTTTTTTATAATATCTTATAATATAGTACTTAGATGTTAGGTTTATGATTTTTTTAAATTTTAAGTGAGAATAATTATTGTTAGATTGTTGTGTTGTGCCTTCAACACTATTTGGCTATTTTGTTGAAATGTCACATTCTTTTATATTGATATTTGTTTTTACTTTCCTCAACTATTGCTTCTTGCTTTTCACCTTTTTTAAATTCATCTTTTATATTTTCTTTTTTTAACCACATTTTCTATAATTCCATTAAAACTTTCCAACTTCTTTTTTAAATCATCAGTTTTCTTTTCAGAATTTTCTCTAAGTAATCTAATTTTATAGCTTATCTCTTACTTTGGTTTTTAAATTCTTTGGACACACTGGCATTTTTGGAGGTAGTTGCAGTCTCTTTTCTGAGGCTGTAATTATAGTCATTACTGTATTATTCCCTTCTCCTTGTAAGAATTTCTCTTCATATTCCTTTACCCTATAGTATTTCTTCATTGTATTGCAGTTATTTTTTTTTTGCTTAGTCATTTCTTCAGTCTCTCTGATGTGATTCCCAACCCCTGCGGGACCTTACCTTGTGGACATTTCTTTTCTTTCCCCTCTTTTCATTGCTTTTCTATTAATTTACATGTGATGAAAGGGAACTTGGCTTAGACATAACCACGATTCAGCCATTTTTCTGGAAACTCACATATGGCATTACTTTGCAAACATACTTTGACACTTCATGTAATTTCCTCCTTGGTATAGGTTAGAACCAGTCCCTGGTAGGTCAATTTGTAGGCATTCAAACCACAATCATGGAGAATAATTCTACATGGACATTCCATGTCCATAGTTAATAGAGTGATGTAGTGGTCAAAATAATTCTTTTTAATTTTAAGGAGTAATTATAGGGAAGTAAATTGCCTGTTAAGAGTTTTCTTTATTATTCCAAAGGAACTGAATGATAGCTAAAGTTTGAAACAATCAGACCACTAGTGGAATTCCATCCATTCTTGTGGATTCCTCCAAAAGCTTAGATGAGAGAGGATATACTAAAAATGAAATTTAATATGACTAGCTAAAATAAAATTCAAAAATCAAATTAGGATATGAGTCAGATCATTTTTAATGGTGCATTTGATAATAGTTTTCATTCATAACCTTCTTTGTTAACAAAAAATGATTCTTAACTTTTAAAAATCACCTTAATTTCAGAATAATGCCATTTATTTATAATTGCCCACATCATTTCATATTTATTCACATTAAAATGTAAAGGCTTCATACTTTAGATGATCCTTACAATTGGGTTTTTATTTCTCTTAATGTTCTATTTAAATGGACAAAGAAACTAAATTGTCTGAAACCAAGGATATTGCCCATTTGAGATGATATTCCCTATAGTTCATTAAATGAAATATCCTAAATTTGTTTTCCCAAAGAGTGATTTTAAATTGACAGAGTTTTCCTGGGAAAGAAAAAAAAGCTGTAAAATCATGTTCCCTATGGAACCCTAAACTTTAAGTGACCTTCCAATTATTGAAACATTTCTTTAATGGAAACTTCTAAATTGAATTTTAAAAAGGCAAACTTCCCATTTCATAATTATCACTTGAATTCATTTCTAAAAGCACAGAATGTGCTATATTTGCTACCAGCCATCCCCATTCCTATACATCCGCATTTGGGATCTAGCCAACTCTTTGTAAGCTCTTGAATATACTCATAACTTAGAATACCATAGGCAAAATTTTCCCAGGTCCCAAGATAAGCTTACCCAATATTATTATGTCATCTCTACTCTATGAGGAGGCTAGGTTCCAATTTAACAACTATTAAATGAAATTCATTGACAGTGACATTTAATTATAATTGAACCTTTTGTGAAAACTTTATAAAATGTATTAGAATATTCCCTGCCCCTGTATTATAGTCTGTCCTTTGCCTACACAATACCAATGGCATTTTATCCAACTACTTTGAACATAAATATAGAATTATTCACAAAAGTTTATAAAACTGTATGGAACTTTGACCCAGCAATATCACTATTAGGTTTATTTCCTAAGTTGATCAGGGAAAAGGAAAAGAAACAATATGTTCTAAAATATTTACAGCAGCTCTTTTTGTAGTGGCAAAGAACTTGAAATTGAGGAGATGCCCATCAATTGGAGAATGGCTAAACAAGTTGTAGCATATTATTTTGATGGTATACATAGGGATGACCTATGAAATAATGAGCAAGTATTTTTATGGAAAGATGTACATGAAATTATAAAAAAAGTGAAGTGAGCAGAACCAAAAAAGTATTTTATATCATAACAGACATATTGAGGAATGACTTGCATGTGTCTTTTTCCAGAGAAAGAACTGATAAATAGAAATAAGCAAGATACATTTTACATATATTGTACATATATCTTCTTTCAAATGGTGTTTTTCTAATATAGGGAGGAGATAAAAGGATTTAACTACTGAGAAATTTTAATATAACAAAAAATCAAATTAATAAATTTTAAAAATACCAATCGCAAGGTAGAAAAAATACTTTTCTTGAGCTGAGGTCCTCAGTTCAAATGTCATCTCTTTTATTTATTACATCTGGGATGTTGGGCAAGTCATTTACCTAACCTACACAATGAATGGGTTGATCAAAATGACTTTGAATTTCCTTCTCTTATGATCTTAATTATTAGTGAAACTTTCTATCTTGCAATATATTAATAGTGTCTTGGCATCATTTTACTTTATTCTTTCTCCCTAAGATAGCCTGAGGTACAAAGAAAATCAGATTAAGGTAATAATGGCTAACATTTTTATTGCTCTTACTTTGTGCCAGGCACTATAATAAATGCTTTACAGTTATTATCTCATTTGATCCTCTCAAAAACCCTGGGAGGTAGACGCTGATCCCCAGTTTTTACATATGAGAAAACTGAGATGGAAGTAATTTTCCCAGGATCACACAGATAGCAAGTGTAAGGCTAGATTTGGACTCAGATCTTCCTAACTCTGAATTCAGCACTCTGCTATACCACCTACCTGCTCCTGAGAAATACCTGGATTAATTATTAGCTCTGTTACTTATTAGGTATGTGATGTAGAATAAGTCACATAATCCCTCTAGGTCTACATTTTCACTTCTTTATAACAAGGATGATGATAAAAAATAACTTCCATGGGCTTTTGCATGTTAAAGTGCCTTGGACTTATATACAAGAATGTCAAGTTTGACCACATACCTAGTGGTTTAAAGGAAGACAAGAGGACTAACCTATCATTTAATACTTCCAATACTTGCTTTGTAGGGAATGTAGTAATATCCATGACCATTTGAAATTATGGTAGCCTCACCTGAGAAAGCTGGGAAAGAAAAGATACTAAAAGATAGCATCAAACTTCCCTAGTTCTGTCAAGAACACCATTATATTTCAGTCATATGGGTTAAAATCAGTTTTCTCCTTGAACCCTCATTCTTACTTATTCCACTTTTATAATCTGTTGTTAGATATTATTTCTACCTCTATGATATCTTTCATATCACCCTCTTTTCTCCTTTCACATAGCTACCATCCTAGTTAAATTCGGCAAAACTTTTTATTTGGACCACTCCAACATGTTTATAATTGATTCCCTTGCCTCAAGCCCCACTACTATTCATCTTAGACCCAATGGCCAAAGTAATTTTATAAAGTGTAAATTTGTCTGTGTCGCTCATCCCTCTAATAGTCTAGTCTAGTCTAGTAGTTGTCTCTCGATAACCGAGGATGATGATTGTCTTTGAGCGTTTTTGTGCACACAGACACTTGTGCATGAAGATTTAAGTGGAAAAGTCGATGCACAGAGACAGTCCCACTCTCTCGGCGTTGGAAGCCTGGGTCCATTGGCACGAAAAGTCGTTACACCTGGAGACTTCCTCAGCTGCATTGGATGGCCGTGTTGTCTTTTGTGCTCCAACACGCCCTGAGCACTCCACAGTGCTTTGCTGCGTCGCCATCTCAGCCATTGAACCTTCTTATTAGTTTCTTCCATCTGTTCAGCCGAAGCAGTCTTCACATGCTGGGTGAGCAAAGCCCTGGTTCACCAGGGGTCAATAACGACCCGATGGCTACCCTCACAAGGTTTAGCCGGCCTGTCGAAGCTGTTGCCCGGGGTGTGGCTGCTGCCACATGCTAGCAGCTACTGGGAGCCACAAGTGAGAGCTGGGTGTCAGGTGGGGGTCAGAGGCTGGAGAGCTGCCCTAGGAGGGCACGACAAGCCCTCCATACCAGAAATACTACCCGTCCCTGAACACCCCATACAATTCTAAAGGACTCCTTACTACATTTAGGATAAAATACAACATCCTCAGTTTGAGACTTAAAGTTCTCCACTCCATGCTACCTTTCCTGAGTAATTAAAAATCATTCCTCTCCATGCACTGGATGATATTGACAAAGTATCTTCCTTGTAGCTCTTCTAATACTCTATCCTGTTTCCCTTTCAATACACTATGTCTCCCATCTCTCCCACTATGTCACCTTGTCTCCCATGACTGAAATCTTCTATATCTTCACTGCCCCTTGGAATCTCTGCTTTCCTTCAAGATTCAGTTCAGGCACCATGTTTGACATGAGGCCTTTCCTAGCCCCCCCCCCTTTCTCTCTCTCTCTCTCTCTCTCTCTCTCTCTCTCTCTCTCTCTCTCTCTCTCTCTCTCTCTCTCTCTCGCACACACACACACACACACACACACACACAACTATTAGTATTTTCCCCCAAGGTTTGCCTGTGTCTGCTCTTATGTGTCTTGTTTATACTTCATATAGTTATATGTTGTCTCTCAAATTCTTTAAAACTGAAGACCGTTTCATTTTATTGTTCAATTCTCAGCAACTGGTATAATTACTGATATGTAGCAGATGCTTAATAAATGTTGTTTTGTTTTTACAAGTGTTGGGCATGGTACAAAGTTTAAATAAGATATGATTCATGTCCTGGAAGGCTTATACTCTTCTTAGAGGAAGGGGCAAAGCACCAACAGAAAGCTAAAATACAAAATGTATAATATACAATATTATAAATACATGTAAGAAA